>NC_133324.1:70255792-70620792 GCF_042186555.1 Aquarana catesbeiana
ACAGCTGATCGTAAAATCAGCTGTTGTGCTGCTCCCTGCATGCGCCGTTCATCCCGGGCACTTCTCGATAGCGGGCACTATCCGATAGAACACAGGCAATAGCAGCGGCAGCACCCGACAGCCAATGGAAACATGGGCTGGGGTACCAACATCGCTGGATTCCAGGACAGGTAAGAATGTCCGACAGAAAAAGTCAGATGGAAGGTTTTCATCGTCTATTCCGATCGTGTGTAGGCCTCATCGGACTTTTTTTTTTGAAAATTCTGACGGACCTAGAAATGGAACATGTTCTAAATATTTCCGACAGAACCAATTCCTATCGGGAAAACCGCTCGTCGGTATGCTGTTCCGATGGACCAAAAACAACGCATGCTGTGAAGCAAGTACGAGACGGAAGCTATTGGCTACTGGCTATTGAACTTCCTTTTTTTAGTCCCGTCGTAAGTGTTGTACGTCACCGCGTTCTTGACGGTCGTACTTTGGGTTGACCGTGTGTAGGCAAGACGGCTTGAATGGAATTCCGTCGGAGAAACTTTCAGAGTTTATTCCGACGGCAAAAACGGTCATGTGTACAGGGCATTAGTGTCCTATTTTTAGAAGGGGGGGGGGCAGAACTAAACTTTCCCAATCAACATGAACTATTTTAAATCTCTATGTTCCTTGTCTTAGGCACATAGATAGGTAGTTATGATGTCAAAATGATGTCATACATCCCAGGAGTCTTCATGGGCATTTTCTTGAATTTCCTCTGGAGGAAGAAACAAACCCTCCTGCCTGTATCCAAAGCAGAAATGTAGCCGGCAACTCTATAACTCCTTGGTATTATCCTTTATTTGGCTACATCATATACACAGGATCAATGCTATTGAGCACTGATCCTGTGTATATGACGTAGACAAATAAAGGATAATACCAAGGAGTTATCAAGTTGCCGGATACATTTCTGCTTTGAATGTTCGACAGGGGAGTGGGGATCCCCCGGCCTAAGCACCGAATCTCCGCAAGTATTTTTCAATTGTGCGGTTGCACTTGGTTATCTTCTGCTTGTAACTTCTGCCTGCAAGCCTAAGCTAAGGGCAGACGGGATCCAGGAAGTAAATGCTACATGAATCATCTGCCCTTACTTAAAATGGCTGTGGCTAGAAATTATAGGGGGTGTTTTTCAAAGTGATTTTCCAATTAAAGCATGGAGGCATGGATGGATGGGTGAGATGGCTTTGAATTTTAAACAAGAATAAAATAGAGTTTTCCGTTTGTGGTGCTCAGATACAGTTTAGTTCTACTTTAACCACTTCAGCCCCGGAAGATTTGGCTGCTGAATGACAATTGCGCGGTCGTGCGATGTTGCACCCAAACAAGATTGATGTCCTTTTTTTTCCACAAATAGAGCTTTCTTTTGATTCTTTCAGCGGTTTTTATTTTTTGCGCTATAAACAAAAAAAGAGCGACAATTTCGAAAAAAACACAATATTTTGTACTTTCTGCTATAATAAATATCCTCATTTTTTTTTTTAAACAATTTTTTTCTCAGTTTAGTCCAATAGGTATTCTTCTACATATTTTTTGTAAAAGAAAAATCACAATAAGCGTATATTGATTGGTTTGCGCAAAAGTTATAGCGTCTACAAAATAGGGGATAGATTTATGGCATTTTTATTATTATTTTTTTTTTTACTAGTAATGGCGGCGATCTGTGATTTTTATCGGGACTGTGACAATATGGCGGACACTTCGGACATTTTTGACACATCAAAAGCAATCAAGGGGTTAACTGTGTTCCCTATGTGTGTTTCTAACTGTAGGGGGAGGGGACTGACTATAGGAGATGACAGATCGTGATTCCTAGCTATTAGGAACTCACGATCTGTCACTCCTCTCAGAACAGAACAGGGATTTGTGTGTTTACACACACACGTCCCTGCTCTGCCTCTCGTCCCCGCGATCGCTCGTGGCCGACGGGCATCGCGACCATCGGCCACGAGCATCGGCACCCCCAAAGTGCATCGGCGCACACCTGCTGGCTGCTGCTCAGGATTGACATGTAAAATGCATTCATCTAAGAGTCATTCATGTGGTGGTGAATGATTGGGATGATGTACAGGGAAGTGGCAGGGAGCTATACTGCTGTGTTGACAGCGGGTGGTGAGAATTTTTGCAATAAAAAATTGTTATCCTTACACAACAGAAGAGGAAAGGTAAGGGGAGCTTTTTAAATATGAAGTGACTTGGATAAGCTGTAAAATGTCAACATTACAGTACAGTTCACTGCAGTTACAGTAACTATTACCAGCTTTTCAAATATCAGAGAATTCTATAAGAATGAATATGAAAAGGGAAAACATTAAGGCCTCATGTACGCCGGAGGTTTTTGGACGTTTTTAAAGCTGCTGTTTTTGGCTTCAGACATTTTTTTCTGCAGTGAATGAACTCTCCAGCATGTTATCCTATGTGTCCATGCACACAAAGGCTGTTAGCAACTGTTTTTGGCTGGGGCTTTTTTTTGGCTGTAAAAAAACAAACCAAAACTAGTGAGTTCTGAGAGGAGTTTTTCAGCTGTAAAAACGCTCTAACGTCAAAAAACTCCTAAAAACGATAATAAACGGCAATAAACAATCAAAAACACGGCTCACCAGCATTTTCTAACGTTTGATCCATTGGGGAAAAAAAAAAGCTAAAAACTTCTAATGCCGCGTACACACGAGCAGACTTCTCGTCGGACTGAACTCCAAAGGACTTTTCGACGGAGTTTTCAAACGGACTTGCCTACACACGATCCCACCAAAGTCTGATCGTTTCGAACGTGATGACTTACTACCGGACTAGAAAAGGAAGTTCAATAGCCAGTAGCCAATAGTTGCCCTTGCGTTGTTTTCGGTCCGTCGGACTAGCATACAGACAAAAAGTTTTTCTGATAGGAATCGAGTCTGTCGGAAAGATTTGAAAAATGTTCTATTTCTAAGGTCTGTCAGATTTTTCGACAGAAAAGGTCCGATGAAGCCCACACACGATCGAAATGTCCGACGGATTTATTCCGTCTGACCTTTTCTGCCAGAAAGTCCGATCGTGTGTACGCGGCATAACACTGAAAAACGCTAAAACACGCTATTGCAAAAATTTTGAAAAGCATTAAAAAACTCACTGCAAAGCTACTGCCTTTTTTAGAAAGTTATTATAATGTCCAGCGTGCATGAGGCCTAAAGGCTAAGTTCACCTTTTCCAAAAAATATTCCATTCAGTCAAGGGGCCCCAGCAGATATTAAAAAAAAAAAAACGGCACAGCTTTGTAAAATGTTCTTCAATTATATTGTCATACCTGGTGAAGGTAAGGGTGTCCCGCGATTTGCGTCGTTTACGAATTGCGGGTGGAATCATGGCGATTCCGCACTGCAAAACGGAACGCCATGGTGTGAATGGAGCCTTACTGTACACACAATGGACACCTGTAATCTCCCTTGGAAACTTGTGTGATAAGAATTACAACACAGGCACACAACTGGATGACGGGGCAGGGAGTTCATGGGCATTTTTTTTTAATTTCCTCTAGAGGAGGAAACAAACCCTCCTGTCTGTATGCCTGAAGTAAGGGCAGATGGGATCCAGGAAGTAAATGCTACAAGAATCATCTACCCTTACTGAAGATGGCTGTGGCTAGAAATGCTAAGGTTGTTGGTGCCAGACGGGCTGGTCTGAGGATTTCAAAAGCTGCTGATCTACTGGGATTTTCACACACAATCATCTCTCGGGTTTACAGAGAATTGTCCGAAAAAGATAAAATATCCAGTGAGTTGTGTGGAGGAAAATGTCTTGTTGATGTCAGAGGTTAAAGGAGAATGGGCAGACTGGTTCAAGATGATAGAAAGGCAACAGTAATTCAAATAACTACTTGTTACAACCAAGGTATGCAGAATACCATCTCTGAACGTACAACACATCGAAACCTTGAAGCAAATTGGCTACAGCAGTAGAAGACCACACCGGGTGCCGCTCCTCTCAGCTAAGAACAGAAAACTGAGGCTACAATTCGCACAGGCTCAAAAATTGGACAACAGAAGATTGGAAAAACATTGCCTGGTCTGAGGAGTCTCAGTTGGTAGGATTAGAATTTGGCGTAAACAACATGAAACCATGGATCCACCCTGCCTTGTATCAGTGATTAAAGAGGAAGTAAACCCTGATGGGTTTTACTTCCTCTGTCGTTCCCTGCAAAGTAAAAGCCCATTATGTGGCACTTACCTGCAAACGAAGCCTGCGCCGTCCCCACTGGTGGAAGCATCCATCTTCTGCCTTCTGCGGCCATGGACTCTAGCTTTGTGACTGGCCGGAGTCATGACACATACGTGTGAAGAAACGGCACGGAGGTCCATTTATGCACAGCGTATGCGCCAATAACATCATCAGCGCACGTTTAGGAGATATTTCCACTACCTTATTCTAGACTTACCTATAGGTAAAAGTGACTCAGGAGGGTTTACAACCACTTTAAAGCTGGTGGTGGTGTAATGGTTGGGGGATATTTTCTTGGCACAGTTTGGGCCCCTTAGTACCAACTGAGCATCGTTTAAATGCCACGGTCTACCTGAGTATTGATGCTGACTATGTCCATCCCTTTATGACTACAGTGTACCCATCTTCTGATGGCTCCTTCCAGCAGGATAATGCACTATGTCACAAAACCCAAATCATCTCACCACTGGTTTCTTGAACATGGCAATGAGGTCACTGTACTCCAATGGCCTCCGCACTCACCAGATCTCATCCAATAGAGCACCTTTGGAACGGGAGATTCACACCATGGAAGTGCAGCCGACAAATCTGCAGCAACTGAGTGATGCTATCATGTCACTATGGACCACAATCTCTGAGGAATGTTTCCAACACCTTGTTGAATCTATGCCATGAAGAATGAAGGCAGTTCTCAAGGCAAAAGTGGATCCAACCCGGTACTAGCAAGGTGTACCTAATAAAGTGTCCGGTGAGTGTATGTAAGGGTTTACAACCACATTAAAATGATTTCTAAAAAAAACCAAAAAGGACACGGGGCCTATAACAGATTTTAGTGATTGGATTTACAAGTACTTTAAATGTCACTGTTTGCACTTATAACCCAATAAGTATAGGTGTTCTGAACCGTACTGCAGGATCCGCTATTGTAAGCTCAGACGTTGTCATCCTGCTGTCACCATACATATATAACAGCTTTCATTAACACTTATCCCAAACGATTGTTTCATTGTGTTGTAACCTCAGACAATTAATTTTGTGACTAGTTTTGCTGTTGCTGCGAAGTGTGTTATCGCTGCCAGCGGCGAGATTCCTTTAGGCCGGGTGCAATGTGTGACAGCACGTAAACAGAGATGTGTAAATCTATCACAGATGAGGGCAGCAGTCCTGGAGGGTTGCAGTGTCAGATGGTATTCTGCATCGCTGCTGTCTGATCCTGATGACTTGTTAATGCCATCACACATACAGCTATGTGGCCTGGTCATTCCTGACCAAACGAGTGATTTCTACAAAAAAAAAAACACGTCACAGGCTCATTTTACAAGAACATAATTCTGCAGGACTTGCATTTACATGCATTACTTTTTTTTAATGATCATTACTGCAAGGAATATTATACATTTTTGAGGAATTTTCACACATAAAATTTGTTCACAAATGTTATACGACATGTTATACAATGTATTACTGACATATAATCACGCACATAGGTTGGACTTGATGGACTTTTTTCAAATTCACCTACTATGTAACTATGTCATCAAACCAGTTATCACTTAAAATGCCATTAGCCTACAGTCTGCCATATATGGCTCCAATTTCAGACTATTCCTTAAATCTAAGCCGTGGGTGGCCCTGTCTGCACCGCCCACTGGAATTGTTGTCCGAACTCTGACTGCATCCGATCAGTTGCAGTCACTGTTTGGGTTTTCTGACAACCGTTCGTGCTGGCTGTCAAAATACAATAGTCATCACTGGAAGATTAAAACTGTCCATAGATTGATCGAAAATTTGGTTGGTTCAGCAGGGACTGGCAAAATTTTTGATCCATGTTTAGACAGGCTGGTTGTACAGAAGTTGATCTCTCGATCGACTTCTGTACAACCAACCTGTTGGGTTTTTTTTTCCCGCCTGATCAGTGCCGGCAACATTGAACATGATGAAGGCTCCCCACCAGCAGAATACAATAGTGCTGCGTGAGGGATTCCCCCATCCACATCAAATGTGTGGATGGAGGAATCAGCATTTTTTTCTTTCGACTCACTGGTTGAATAAAAAAAAAATGTATAATGTATGGCCTGCCTTAGGCTGGATTAAAGAAAACTATGTGTTGACTAGCCTTAAACTGGCCATAGATATATCGAAATGTGGCCGGTTCAGCAGGGACCGGCTGAACTTTAATCCGCCTATGGCCACTCCCGTTGCAAAGAAGTTGAATTATGATCGACTTCTCTTGAACCAACCAACATTTGTGCAGATGGAGGAATCCGTTCAGTTTTTTTTTTATCAGCCTGCTGGCTGAAAAAAACAGATCTATGTATGACCAGTCTTTAGCCTAGTACACAGGGACCAAGTGTTGGGCAACATCAGCTGGTTCAATAAAAACTGTTCGACATTCAGCCCGTGTGTCTGGCAGCCAGTCCGACAGAAGTTGGCTTTTCGGCTGGCTTCTGTTGGGATAAGCTAACAGCCGACCGCCTCCCGATCAGCACTCTCAGCCAATGGCTGAGAGAGTTGAGCAGAGTGTTCTTATGTCAGAACACAATAGCTCAGCAGGGGAGATCGCTGTAGTAACATCGGATTGTTAGTACAGCAGCTCCGACCGGTCAGGTTTTTTTGGTTCAACCTGCTGGGCTGAACCAAAAAAAAAATTGTGGTGTGTACTAGGCTTTAGGCTAGCAATTACTGTGAGTTTCACAGTGGCATCTATAGTGGAGAGCAGGAATAGGATCTCATTGGGGTGCCCACAGACAGCAATAAACACCTATGAACAGTATAATAAGAGCACCAAAGCAAGTGTTCAAGAATCCAAAATATTTTCATAATAAAACTGGCTCATGATAAAAAACATACAAAAGAACCAACACCAGCTGAAAAAAAATGATGTTCTCAGACAACGCTCAGTGTGTTTAGTAAGTACATATAATAATATACCTAAAGCAGCAAAGAATGTGGTGTACCTAGAGTATTTCACATCCAAGGCTGGTTACTTTTACCCTCAATACATTGGTGGTCAGTAGGAAGAATACCCCTTGTACATTCGCCCCGTAAGTCTGTAGTCACCATCAGGCAGAAGATCAATCCTCTGCTGCTCATTACTCAAGGATCTTCTAGCAAAAATAACGAGCCTTTAACATCCAAGGCTGGTTACTTTTACCCTCAATACATTGGTGGTCAGTAGGAAGAATACCCCTTGTACATTCACCCCGTAAGTCTGCAGTCATCATCAGGCAGATCAATCCTCTGCTGCTCATTACTCAAGGATCTTCTAGCAACCTCTGGAGGAACCTGAGGTCTCCACAGAACCCGGGTTGAGAAGAGTTGGGTTAGAGTTAACTTAGTGTTAAGATTAAAGGTTAGGAGGTTAAAGGGGATCTGTCTACAGAAAATATGACTTTATAATCTGCATGCTTATCTCAGGCCAGCGACTCATAAAATGCTAAAAGCAGAGACAACCGGGCAACATTTTTTTTTTTTTTTCCCAAGAGGAAAGTAAAGGCAGTCCCCATATTACTCTTACCACTGGTTTCCTTCAAGGTAAAGGGTTGGAAATGTCAGTGTTTAGGGGCTTAACCGTTAGATAAAAGGAGATTTAATTAAACTGAATTAAAAAATACACATCCTGCAAATGAAGAGTATTTAAATTGACCCAATTAATAAAAAGTATTTACAAAAAAACTGACCCTGCCACTCGTAACGCAAATCTTCAATGTCCTGCACAGGTAAACAACTGGAAAAATTCCCGGTGTCCAGGAAACTTGTGTTTGTGGTCAGCGGGTTGACCCCCCTGGTAAATTGTTAAAGTGTTACTAAACCCAGGAGCCTACATTCACTATATCTAATCTCCCACAGTACACAGAACATTGAAATGCAATTATTTTAGTAAATATAAACTGTTAAATACCTTTTTTCATTAGCAGTATATAGCAGTCTTGTGACTTTTATGAGTGTCTGGCTGAGCACTGGTTAAGGCTTGTAGGAGGAGTTTTCATTCTCCTCTGACTGTCCTATCAGGATGCAGGACCCCTGACCCTCTGTCTGGACAGTGCTGATTGGCCCTGTGCTGATCACATGCACCCTCCCAAGAAAAAAAAACAAAAATGCTCTAGCAATACACAGCAAACTGAGCATGCGCAGCCTGTCCCCCGGCTCTGTATTATCAGGAAATATATTGGGGACAGTGGAAGAAGAGGAGGATCAGAGAAGACAGGATCAAACAGCCTTTTTACACAATGCAGAGGATTAATGCCTTAGGTTTCACAGTAAGTATAACAAGCATGTTTTTTTTTTCCATATACAGACTGATTTTACTGTTGTGGGTTTAATATCACTTTAAAGGGTAACCCCACTTTCCTGGGGGATAAAAAAATAGCAAACAAAGGTAAAACAATATAACACATATAATTGCGACACTAATCATATTGTAATTGAATGTTGTTAAAAATCACCATTCCTTTCCAATCTGCAGCCACTGTAATTTTCTGAAAATGCATTGCAATATGGCTACCTGGAGTTGTTTTGTACACAGAATGTATACAGACCACTCCCCAGAAACATCATTTCCTGCTTGTGTGATTGGCCCACCAATTTTCCCAGAAGTCTGCCTAAGATACAAAACAGATTTCAGACATTCTCTGCAACAAAAATGTCATTTTTGGAGAGGTATTTTCAAAAGGAGCACCTCATTAGTGCTCTGCAGCTGCACACCTGACAGTTAATTATGAAACCACTTCCATTAGACCCACCCAGTACAGAGGCACAGACAAACACACAGGGATTTCTTCAGAATAACAAAAGGTAGGAATCTGCAAAAAAGGTTGTTATAATCCTTGCAATGTACATAGATCACCCAGAGGGGAGTGTTTTTTTTTTCTCAACAAAAGTGGAGTTACGTTTTAAGGTTATAGTGTGGGTTAGGTGTTAAGGTCAAGTTAAAGTATATCTAAAGAAAAATCTTTTTGTTTGGTTTTGGATACAGAAGGAAAGGTTTGCCTTGGTCAGGTTTTTTTGCTGCCTTTGGTTCTGACCATTGTCACCGGGGGAATAAGTGTAAAGAAAATCTTACAGGTGTCACCAGGAGCAGCAAAAGAAGAAACAATCTGCAGACAAAAAAAAAAAAGAAAGACAGGGGTTTTAATCTTGCAGCACTCAATCAAAAACTAAAAAAGTAATTTTATAATTGGTTATATTATATATTATCAGTTAAATGCAAATTACTCATACATGCTTCCACTATAAATGAATAATTTGGTAATAGTTACTTATTTACATATATGTTAATGTGATTAAAACTGCATGATATTAGGTACAAAGACATAATATCAATGCAGTAAAAGGAAACATTCGTAGTGGGTTAGATACAAGCTTTGTAAATCTACCCCTCTCTGTTTTTGTTTGACGCTTGTTAATTTTCAATAAAAATATTTGAAAAATAAATAAATAAATAAAAAGAGTTTTGGCTTTAGATATACTTTTAGCTTAAGGCAACCCATAGATAAGTCTTTTTTTTGTGTTCTACCAGTGGGTTGAATGAAATAAAATGCCTTGATTCCCCCATCAACACAATCTAGGTGGATGGGGGAATCCTCCCTGCTGAGCTATTGAATTCTGGAAGTGGGGACACTTCCTTGCCGTCACAATACACTGATCAGTGCCCCCCCGCTAAAGCCCGTGGTGCTGATCGAGCTGGAAAAATCCAACAGGACAATTGTACAAAAGTCAATTGGTAGACAAACGTCTGTACAACCTCCCTACCCAAAACATGGATCAAAATTAGGCTGGTCCCTGCTGAACCTGCTCTAATACACGAGGTGTGCTACTCGCCGGATCACCCGGTGAAAAGGTGATGGGGGGGGGGGAACCAAAGAAAACTGATGCAGCCACAACATTTAACGATTGCTAATCTGCAATATAGTACATTTTGGGTTTAATACCACTTTTATAAAAGAAGACTATCTACACTTGAATAAAACTATACAAGAATGCAAAACTTTACAAACTCCCAATCCTAACCTTACACTTCCTTTTAGATAATTCATAATTTGCTAACGACCTGTGGAACCCTTTGAGAATTACAAAACGTTCACTGCAAAAATTAGTGAAAAGCCGTGACACAGGGGTCCAATCAGAATTTGCAAAGTGTTAATGCAGTCTTAAGAAGGTGCTAATGATTTGTGAATGCCTCCAAACTCCTACTTCTATTAAAGACTTTCACTATGCATAAGTTTAGAATTAAAGTGATACTATTTATTGGCTAATCTGACAGACTGCATATACAAGCTTAGAGAAAACAACTTAGGTTTTTTCCGCCAGAATAACAGAATACCGAATCTAAAAGTCACACATTTATATACAAACCCACCTAAGAAACAAATGGTATCTTCCTAACAAACAATATGTGTAGTGTGGACAGACAATGTTCGGCATGCTAGTAAGGAACTGACATATGACACAACGTAACATAAATGATCTCATAATGATAGAACATAACTTTCTGGTGTCTAGAACCCGGTGCAGGCAGTTCTTAAATTGGGGCTTCCAAGGCCTAAAACAAGTTTCCCCCCACGCCTAACCTTAACATAATTCTTATGCCCCGTACACACGATCAGATTTTCCGACAACAAATGTTGGATGTGAGCTTGTTGGCGGAAAGTCCGACCGTGTGTATGCTCCATTGAACATTTGCTGGCTGAATTTCCGCCAACAAATGTTGGCTAGCAGGTTCTCAAATTTTTTGTTGTCGGACTTTCCGATCATGTGTACACAAGTCCGTCGCACAAAAGTTCAGACATGCTCGGAATCAGGTATGAGCCGGAAGTGCTCGGTCTTGTAAAACTACCATTCGTAATGGAGATATCACATGACTATTGAATTTCCTTTTTATCGGCTCGCCGTACGCCTTGTATGTCACCACGTTCGTAATTGTTGGCCAACATTTGTGTGACCGTGTGTATGCAAGAAAAGTTGGAGCCAACAACTTTTGAACAAAATTCCACAGTTATGTTGTCGGAAAGTCCGATCGTGTGTACAGGGCATGGGGATTCAACAAATTGTCTCCAAAATAAAAGTAGAGAAAAAGACTTCCGATGATGAAACCAGAAACTTTATTGACGTTATCGTCCTAGAATCAATACTGCAAACCAATCAGGCTCCACTGCTTTGGCAGTCTATAGAATGTGTGAATTTGTAAATTTTTTGGGCTAAAGTAGGGAGAGTTAGAAAACTTGTCAGGTTGGCAACACTGTCACACCCCTACCCAGTTACAGTATTCGGGCCTGGAGATTGGTTGAGGTCACATTCTCCCCACGTGTGGAAGCTGGAAGCTCTGCTTTTTTAGAGGTTAAGTATATTGTTAAACATTGATAATGCAAATGGTGTAGCTTACATAATTTAACAGATATAGCTGTGGATATCGAGATTCTCTGAAATAAAAATGTAATTAAAAAAAAAGAAAAAAAAAAAAAAAAAATACAGTGCAAAGCATGTGCCAAAAATGAAAAATCGACTCTGAATAAAAAATAGAATAGCTTGCTCATTTCGAAAAGCCAATCTACATTTAGTAACTGAATCAGCAATGTATATGAATCTCAGTAATGCTAGTACAAATCCCTTAATTAAGAATATGTGCATACTAAAATAACTTTAATATATTTCCATAATTTTTTAGAGAATTTGGCAGCATGTCCCATAGCAGAATTTCTACTATAAACCCAAACAAATTAAATATTCCATGGTAATAGCAATAATCATTCAGAGATACTCAGGAACCTCAATAAACACCACTGAGGACATGAAGGCAGATATAATAAAGAGAATGTAGAGACACCGAAGTTGATTTACTAAAGGCAAATAAGCTGTTCACTTTAAAAGGGACGTAGCAATTGTGGTAAAAATCACTTTGCAAATAATATCCAAATCAGCTTCACCCTAAGCTTCACTCTTGAAACTTCACCCTGCACACTAAGCTAGCGGAAAATTTCTTCGCAAACTGAAAATTCCCAAGCAAAATGAACAGCCTATTTGCCTTTGGTAAAACAACTCCACTACCTTTAGTAAAGTAAACTCTACAGATGACTACAACATTACGTGAATTTATGTGATAGGGTTGAATCAATCATCCTACCCTCTAATTTAAAAAAAAAAGTTCTGGAGGGTAACGTTTCTTGCTCTTGCTGAAACTAGCAACCTCTTTGCCAGGGAGGTAGTACCGAACCCCAATGGTCGTAACTAAACTAGCGTCTATGAAGAAGATGTACATCCAACTTTAATTTAAGTACTACAATGAACAGCTGGCAAAAAAAAAAAAATAAAAAAAATTAAAACAAATGTGCCATAAACATTGTTACTTTAAAAAACGAATTTTTCACTTAGACAGCTGTCACCAGGGCAATTTTCTCCATTAAAAGATTTCCACTCTTTCGCTGTTCTGGTGACAACTCAAGATTTTTAGATTTTCCTTCACTTCACAGGTCTAATTAAAATCATTTGAATACAGTGGGGGAAAGTTAACAATCCTGTCAGATATTTTTTTGTTGTATCCCCACTGCAAAGATCTGCCACCTCTAATTGTCACCAGGAATAAAATTGAGTAGAAATTAAAAAAAAAAAAATCAGTTGTCACCAGAACTTTAAACTGTTTTTATCACCTACCAAGCCCATTTGCTTGGCCACCCCTTTTTTTTTTTGCTTAATGGGAGAGAATCTTGGTTCATCCGTCCCTTCTCACATATCTGAACTTCATATGGCATAAGCTTTTTCGGGATATTCCTCTTTTTATTGATCTAATGCTGTTTTCTTTTTTCCTTCTACTTTGACACCATGTCATTTTTAATAATTATATTTGTATAACATATTGTGAATTGTCATTGTATCAGTCTTTTTGTTGTTTTTGACTTCCTGTGAAAACTCAATAAATATATATTTGTCTAAAAAAAATGTTAAATTAAAAAAAAAAAAACTCCTGCCAAATCAAAAATACAATTGCATGTATTAATATATTTTTGATTGTTGTGAGTGTTAAATAAAAATCAGTTTTTAATTTTTCTTGTATGACTTACACATAAAGTCATACAGTTTACATAGAAGTCTTTTCTATCTCTAACTGTATTAATCTTGAAGCCCAGCAGATCTTCAAGGTTCAGTATACCCATGAACCTAATCCAACTGACTTTATATGTGTTTTTGGCTGATACCCTGTTGTTTTCTGCAGAGCAGAGATAAACCAATATCATGCATCACCCCCATGACAGCCTATAGTATGCACATACAGCTATACATACTGTATATAGTGCATTCAAAATAAAAGGCATAGTATTTATGGCAATGTGGACAAAGATCTTACAGAAGAATCACATGGAAACATATTGGATAGCTTAAAAAGAACTCACAGAAGCAAATCTACAAATTATTTATTTTTCTGCTGGGCAGAGTCCAGTGGTGTCCTCCAATAAACCCCGATGAAGTGCTGTGTTTTTCATCTCCAAAAACTGGGCTGCAAAACAAGTAGTTCTCAGCCAAGCCGAGTCTCACCACAAATTATTTGGTCAAATGCTATAAAATTCTCTTGCTTCAAAAAAGATCTTCTCTCATTTCCTATAGTGGGAGAAATAGGAAATGAGGGAAATCTCCTCAATGGGACAGAGTGAATGGGGGCAGAAGAAGATATGTTGTATACTTATTGTTTCATGTGATTTCTTTTGAACTCAAATAGCATATATTATCTAATCGAATTATGCAAATCACAATGTAATCTTTTTTCTTATTTTTTTTTTTTTTTTGCTTCATTTGTTTAAATCTCTAAATCCAGATTGGTTTCTAAGATCAAAGACATTAAAGAACAGTTTTCCAAGTTAGTGGCAGTGTAATGTCTATGGCACGAAAAAAGCACTTTTTTGGGAATAAAATAATCATGTACAATAAAAATCCATACTTGACCACAATCAAGTTCCTGGGAGGCTGTCTCTCTTTTCTTCGCCTCCCCAAACTTGGGCACTTCTGCAAGCAGAGTGTTCCTTTCACAAGGAGAAAAAGTATTGTCAAAATCATACTTTTTAGCTGCTAAGAATATACAAAAAATGTCCAGAAAACTAGGTTCCTTTTTCAAGTATGCAGACACCAATCTGAAATGTTTAATTTTTAAAAACGTTTTTAGTAAATTACTAAAAGGTATTGTTTTTTAAATACATTTTGCCCTTTATACCTCTTACTCCTAACAGGGTACAACACTTTTTTACTTATTAGCTGTTTAGAGCAGAAACTGACCTGGGAGATATTTTAACGTGTGCATGACCAGCTATTCTCAAATACTCATTGCCACCTTAAAGTGAACATGTGGCTGGGCTATGGGCATTCAAATATTCCCATATATTAAACAAGTTGAGAGAATGACATGAACGGCTTTGGTGCTTCTACTGTGAATTTTCAGGATGAATGTGTTCATAATGCCTGCAGCTACAGAGGTCGGTGATAGCTTGTTTTAAAGCTCATTTTACACTTATTACATATATATATATATAATTATTTGAAGGTCCGCTGCCTGGCCTTACATTCACTTTAAGGAAACCAATGGGTAAAACGGTGGATAGGAACAAAACAGGCACTATATGCTAATACGTTTAGATCTCTATGATACTATGAAATATAGATTTGTATTACAACAGACATCTCTGGTAAAGAGACTTTTATGTTATGCGTATATATAGACTGTATAGGCTTTCTTTACTTGAATAAGGCTGGATCTTGAACGTTGCCTTTATTCTCTCCATTTCTTGTCATTTTGATTTGGAGGGGGGGGGGGGGGCAGATTATGGCCTGTCTCTTCACTAACATTGGCAATATCCATCAGACTCTCCTGTAGCCTAAACTTATATTTTTGTTTTCCCGCTATTGTTTATCACAGATAAATGAGGGGTAAACATTAGGAAAAAAAATACAGGCAGCTGCAATTACAGTCTGCTCTCGTCCCCCGCTAATACATGTGCATTTGAAAAGGGGCGTTAAGAACCGCAAGAAAATAGGGCACATCCCCAGTAACTGCAGCGCACCTGCTCCCCCGCCCCTCATCATCCACTTCGAAAATTGGCTTCCCTCCGCTTATTTTCAGCTGGGCCTATATGGCGGCTAGTAAAGTCCTTCAAGTACGGCAACGTGCCCATCTCAAGCCAGCAAGACGTTTTGTTAATAAGTCAACCGAAGCTGCCATTCTCAAGAGTAAATGGAAAAAAACAAGTGCCTTAAAAGCTACGCTGCAATATTGGTCATCTACAGCTTAAACTTATCATTGCACAAAGAGCAATCAAAGAAAATTCCTAAACTATTAAAAAGAACAACAAAAAAAAAACACAGTTACATATTTTTAAAATCAACTAATATAAAGCTGACCTAGTCGATTTTTAAAACAAATTTTCGTATAAATATTTACATGAAAATTCTCAATACATTCAATGGCTTTCCGAATGCCATTCAAAAGTCTTTCAAAACTGAATTTGCAATTTCAATTTTGGAACAAATGAACTTTCCAGAACGAAAACCTTCACTGTTAAAAATTACCATTAATTTGTTTGAAAAAAAAAAATTACATTCTGCTTCTTCAAATTTTTTTGACACTGAGGTAAAAAAACTAACATTGAACTGACCCCAAAAAAACTATTAGTAAATAGGACCGATGTTACTGAAACTTTCAAATGAAATTCTACTAATTTATGGGCAGCTTAATTACCTAAATGTATCTTTATAGCGTCTTTTAAATTGTGTTGCACATCAACACTCAAATTGGAAAGAGGAAGGGCAGCACAAGGGACCAAGTGTGGTTTTTCTACATACTTACACAGAATATAAGGAAAAGATTACTTCATTAGTGTGCTTCTGCTCCTTCACTGTCCAATCAGCAGTCTAGGAGTGTGATTTGATCACTGTTCTTGACCAAGTTGTGTTGCCGTTACAGTAGTCAGATATCTTTTAAAGCTTAATTGCACTTTTGTTGAGGAAGAAGCAATCCCCTCCATGTGATCCATGTGCATTGCAAGGATTTTAACAAACTTTTTCTTTGTTACATATTTCTATCTCTGCTATAAGGCTCCACTGACACCTGAGCGTAGCAATTTACTGTCGTTTTTCAGGCGTTTTTTTTAAAGCATTTTTGCAGCTTTTTACAAGTGTTTTTAAAGGGTTTGTTAACCCATATAAGACAAACACTGCCAGACCCTCTATTAGAGCCTGGTAGAGCACACTGCATTAGTATTTTGTAAAAACGAGCGCTGTAAATACCTATTTTGAGCTGTCTTCTGGCTGGTCACATGACTTGCAGCCGCTGTACAGCTCCGATGGATACTGCAGGAGGGGTTGTGATCTCCCTCTGACATCAGTCGGGGAGATCACATGGCCGCTCAGCCTCTCCTGCAGTAGCCCCGAGAGTCACGTGACCGGCCTGAAGATGGAGCTGAATCTTCATTTACAACGCTCCTTTTTATGAAAAACAAATGCAGTGTGCTATGGCAGGATGTATAAAGGTGCTGGCAGTGAGCATTTACAAATTTTTAATTTTGCTAATATCGGCGGCGGGTGGAGATGTAGACACACAGACACTAGCTGACAGGCAGGAAGGAGGGGGTGAGGAGAAGAGAGGAGAGCAGGGCTGCGTATGACGGAGGGACGTACTCTGACCACGATGGTCAGGGCTCAGTAGCCCTGATTTTGGTGGTCAGCACATTGAGGGGATACAAGAAGTGGCAGGTTCAAGGAAGTTTTTTTTTACAGTTTAGAGGGGGGAAGATTACACAGCACAAACACTGTGCTGTTTAATCTGCTTTAAGGGACCAGGAAATCAATTTTTTTAGGGGGGGGGGTTGACAAAACATTTAAAGCATTTTAAGCGTATTACAAGCATTTTACAGCTTCAGGCATTTTTGTTTAAGCCAATAGAAAGCACTAGGGGGAGGAGAGCTGCTGTTTGAGCAGTTAGCGAGCGACAAAACGCTTGTAAAACGCTCAAGTCAGGCATTGCTATAGGAGTCTATGGGGCCAAAAATGCTTGTAATCTGCCAAAAAGAAGCTCATGTACTTTTTGGGTGTTTTGCTTTAGGCGACAAAACACTCATATATGAACAGGGGCCATTGAAATGAATGGGATTTGGCTTGTTGAGTGTTTTAGAGCTACAAGCTTCAAGCAGAAAATCGCTCTGGTTTGAATGGGGCCTAAAGCTGTGTGTTTCACGATTTCCTTTCCAGAATAACCCCTGAATGGGAGGTTTTATCTGCATTGTAACCACCTGAGCAATAGGAGAAAAGTTGCACTGTCTTTCAGTTTCTTAAGTAGATAAACATTAGAAAGTAATTTTCAGAAGAAATAAAAAAAATGAAAATGAAAAAAAATTGCAGAGGATACCTACATTTTCACATACATTTTGACTTAAAGCAGACATCTAAGAAAATAAGTAAACCAATCACAGAAGCAGGAAATTATATTTCTGGGGACATTCTGCATGCCCTTAGGTTGCCATATTGCATTGATTTTTTTTTCTCTATATATTTTTAGAAAATTACGGCCTTTCCAGATAGAAATAAAAAGGTCATTTTTTATAACATTAATTTACAAAATGGGTTGTGTAGAAAATGTACATTATATACTAATTTTAACAAATGTGAAGTTCTCCTTTAAGCTTGGACCATAAATCTGCCTGCCTTGGTAAAACATATTATTTCTATTACCGCCTTAAAGTTCAGCTTAAATAAGTGCCTATTCATGTTTTTAGCAGTAAATATACAGAAGTATTATGCCCCGTACACACGGTCGGATTTTCCAACGGAAAATGTGTGATAGGACCTTGTTGTCGGAAATTCCGACCGTGTGTAGGCTCCATCACACATTTTCCATCGGATTTTCCGACACACAAAGTTTGAGAGCAGGCTATAAAATTTTCCGACAACAAAATCCGTTGTCTGAAATTCCGATCGTGTGTACACAAATCCGACAGACAAAGTGCCACGCATGCTCAGAATAAATGAAGAGATGAAAGCTATTGGCCACTGCCCCGTTTATAGTCCTGACGTACGTGTTTTACGTCACCGCGTTCAGAATGATCGGATTTTCCGACAACTTTGTGTGACCGTGCGTATGCAAGACAAGTTTGAGCCAACATCCGTCGGAAAAAATCCATGGATTTTGTTGTCCGAATGTCCGAACAAAGTCCGACCGTGTGTACGGGGCATAATACACATTTACAAAGGGTCAAACTAAAACGTATATATATATAGTTACATAGTGAGGCTCGGTTCATACTGGTGCGATGTGGGAACCAGCGTGATTCCAGTGTGGGTTCCCGTATCGCACCTGAATCGCCGGCGGTTCACACTGCCCTCTGTGAACCATTGCGGTTGTCAATACAAAGTTAATGACACCCCCAGATCAGTTCGGTGATTGCAGTGCAAACTGTAATAATGGTGCAAGAATCGGATCGCATAGGTGTGAACACCCATGTGATCCGATTCCAGTGCGGAACCAAAAAAAAAAAGGGTCCTGCGCCATTTTGGTCCAAACTGTATGGCTGAATCCGCATCGCACAGTGTGATCTGCACAGCAATGCGGTGCGAATCAAATGCGATGTCTGGCATCGCACAAGTGTGAACCGAGCTTTAGTCTGGTTGAAAAAAGACACAAGTCCATCTAGTTCAACCAATAAAAGGGAAAAAAAAAATTAAAAATCATATAATCCCAAATACACAATCCTAGACCCACAGTTGATTCAGAGGAAGGCAAAAAACCCCAGCAAAGCATGACTTAATTTGCTCCAGCAGGGGAAAAAATTCCTTTCTGATCCCCCGACAGGCAATCGGATATTCCCTGGATCAACTTTACCTATAAATGTTAGTATCCAGTTATATTATGTACAAAGCAAAAAGTAGAAAACCATGCCATAGTACTGAAAAATAAAATTACATAGAAGGCAATATTACATTTGAATAATAAGGAGAAGAATTTTTAGCAAACAGAAAAAAATATCCATAAATCCAAAATCAAAGCCATGTCTGACATATCCTATAAAATGTATTTGGAAGTCTCCTGATGATGTAAATATGTTCATACAAAAGATAAATATGTCTGTGCAAAGGTAAAGCTTTATTGATTAATTTGACCCAGGCTCTGTGAATAGGGCTTCCTATTCTAACACAATGAGTTTCCTGGCACAGTACAGCATAATGCTAACAGATGTCTCTGCTCTGGTGGAAGCCAGTTCTTCTCTCTGCCTGAAAATAAAATGAGGTTGATTTACAAAAATATGAAGCAAAAGTGGAACAGATGCCCATAGCACCCGCTTGGCCTTCCTATTTAAAATATATAAAGCAATATTAGGGGTATTAGTAGAGGTTTCCGGTTTTGCTTTACTTCTTAAATGAATCATTTAGAAGAATAAAAAAAAATGTAGCCTTTTCGAATACAGCACAATAATAAATCTAGGTCAAAAGGTAAAACTTGCCCACATCAATCAGTTTGATATTTGCTCCCTCATTTCTAGCAGTAGCAGAATGTTGGACCATGCAAGTCGTTGACCAATGCAGAAGGTTTAAAGCGGTTGTAAAGCTAGGATTAAAAAAATGCATTGCATACTAGCACATTATGAAATACCTTAGAACAAAGCCCTCTCAGGGGCGCCCGGTTACCGCTGAGCGGGCTGACATCTTCTCCAGTCCTTTCTTCTAGGATCGCGGGCTCCGGCGCTGTGAGTGGCCGGAGCCGTGATGATGTCACTCAAACGCATGTGCGCGGAAGCCCTCGGTTCTGGCAAGAAGTGGCTGCATGCAGGGGGAATATCTCCTAAACCGTGCAGGTTTAGGAGATATTTATGTTACCTACAGGTAAGCCTTATTATGGGCTTACCTGTAGGTAAAAATCACCAAGCGGGCTTTAAATCATTGGTCTTCAAACTGCCACCCTTTGTAAGCCTTCATCTGGCTCTTGGGGCACTATTCCTCCCACTGACACCAATTGTAGGGCATAAATTATGCCAGTGACACCAATGATGGGGCACTATTCCTCCTCCTACTGATCCCAGGCTTGACCACCAAGCTTGAAGCATTGTATACTCCTGCCGAGACATTTTCTACTTCCACTGGCCACAGTCTGCCCCCTCCCTAAAGTCTGAGGGACAGTACACTGGCCCTTTGTTTAGAACAGTGGTCTTCAAACTGTGGCCCTTTGACTGGATTAATCTGGCCCTTAGAACACTATCCCTTCCACTGATGTGAGGCACTATTCCCCCACTGACACCAACAGTGGGGCATAATTCCTCCCTCTGACACCAATGATGTGGAATTACATCTTTCTCTGACACCAATGATAGGGCACTATTCCTCCCACTGACACCATTGATGGGGCATTATTCCTCACACTAACATCAAAGATGGAGCACTATTGCTCCCACTAATACCAACAATGGGGAACTATTCCTCTCACTGACACCAATGATGTGGCATTTTTCCTTCCATTGACAATAATGATGGGGCACTATTCCTCCCACTGACACCATCGATAAGGGCACTATTTCACCCGCTAATACCAACAATGGGGCACTATTCCTCCTCCTACTGACCACAGGGGTGCTATGTATTTTTTTTATCCCCACTGACCACCAAACCCAAGGCATTTTCTACTCACAAAGACCACAGTCCGCTCCCCCTAAAGTCTGAAGGACAGTAAATTGGCCCTTTGTTTGGAAAGTTTGGAGACCACTGGTTTAGAAACTTTGGAGATCCCAGATTTAGAAAGTTTGGAGATCCCTGGTTTATATTGTACCCTTTTTTTGGTCAAAAATAAAAGATACAAACGCCAATGCAAGGTTCTGATGGAATTAAGAGATCGTTCAGGTACTTCTAAAAATAAAAATAGTTTTGCTTGGATTTGGACTTTAATATCCAAAGTCTTCCTAATCTGACTTCTGCTATGGAGTCACTTGAAATGGATCCATGAGAACCAACAAAATAATATCAACATGGACGTCCCCTTTAAATTCAAAACTAAATTCATTCTGACTGCATCCCCTATTTCGACACAAATTTTTGGTTAGCAAGTTAATTAGGTAGGCAGCAGAAACATTTTTAAACCTGATCGCGAAAAACAGCTTCAAACGGACGAAAGCAAACTGACAACTCTTCCAATAAGGACATCAAGCCCCCTCACTGTACAATTAAATTGTCGCTACAACTGTCAGCGTAAAGTTTTCATTAGCGTTAAAAAAAATAAAAGTAGAATATGGTAAGTGTAGAAAACCAATGTTAGCGCAAGCTGCTAAAATATAATGTTGCGGCATAACTTACAATGCGGTGGCGAACCCAAATAGGTAACATTGAGAGGGGCAACGTGATATGCAACCAAGCTTATAATTAAAGATGTCACATTTGCTTCACTGCTTTAGGTACGAGCAAAATACACAGACAGCACTTTTTCACCTTGCAACAGCTAATTAGGATTTCTCAAATTATTGCTTCTCCCCACAACCTAAAACAGCCGTCTGTGTGAACCGTGGCTTTGGGCAAAAGAGTTTTACGTTGTCTGTAGCATGTCTCAGGAGAAGCTTAAACACGACAGACAACTGTTTGTATTCATCAGCAATCCCTCCATTCACCAGTCAATGCAAGCCCAGGCTCAGCATTTTATAAATAAAGCTAAACATCCAACATTTTTGGTTGTACTGCTGTGTTGATCCATGTTAAAGCCTTGCGCACAGGAAACTATCGTTTTTGAGGTGTGAAGCAGCAACTCCAGTGTTTATTTAAAGAAACACAAAAGTCTAAGCCATTTTAAAATAACAAAAAAATACAGCATTTACTGCAAAATTAGCCTTCTCTCCGACAGACTCACCATTTCAGTCATCCAACGACAGTGATTTGACTTGCTTGGCGTCATTCAACCCTCTTCCGGTGACCTTGTTTGTGTACCGGTGTGCAGTCATGTTGGAACAGGAAGAGGCGATCTCCAAACTGTTCCCACAAAGTTGGGAGCATGAAATTGTCCAAAATGTCTTGGTATGCTGACGCCTTGAGAGTTCCCTTCCCTGGAACTAAGGGGTCAAGTCCAACTCCTGAAAAATAAGCCCACACCATAATCCCCCCCTCCACCAAATGATTTGGACCAGTGCACAAAGCAAGGTCCATAAAGACATGGATGAGCAAGTTTGGGGTGGAGGAACTTGACTGGCCTGCACGGAGTCCTGACCTGAACCCAACAGAACACCTTTGGGATGAATTAGAGCGGAGACTGCAAGCCAGGCCTTCTCTTTCAACATCAGTGCCTGACCTCACAAATGTGCTTCTGGAAGAATGGTCAAACATTCCCATAGATACACTCCTATGGTTTTGGGATTAATACTGCTTTAAGGTGCTTATACAGCAGCTCAATCACAAGGCAGCAACTCAGTGCATTTAGGCATCTAGACGTGGTGAAGACGACTTGCTTAAATTCAAATCAAACTTTAGAATGGAGAAGAAAGGGGATTTAAGTGACTTTGAACGTGGCATGGTTGTTGGTGCCAGATGGGCTGGTCTGAGTGCTTCAAAATCTGCTGATCTACTGGGCTTTTCACACACAACCATCTCTCGGGTTGAGAATGGTCCAAAAAAAAAAAATATCCATTGAGCGGCAATTGTGTGGAGGAAAATGCCTTGTTGATGTCAGAGGTCAGAGGAGAATGGGCAGACTGGTTCCAGATGATAGAAAGGCAACAGTAACTCAAATAACCACTTGCAAACAACCAAGGTATGTAAAATTCCACCTCTGAATGCACAACACATCAAATCTTGAAGCAGATGGACAGCAGCAGAAGACCACAACGGGTGCCACTCCTGTCAGCTAAGAACAGGAAACTAAGGCTACAATTCACACAGGCCCACCAAAATAGGACAATAGAATATTGGAAAAAAATTGCCTGGTCTGAGAAGTCTCAATTTCAGCTGCGACATTCAGATGGTAGGGTCAGAATTGAGAAAGTATGGATCCATCCTGCCTTCTATCAACGGTTCAGGCTGGTGGGGGTGTAATGGTGTGGGGGATATTTTCTTGGCACAATTTGGGCCCCTGAGTACCAATTGAGCATTGTTTAAACACCACGGCCTACCTGAGTATTGTTGCTGACCATGTCCATCCCTTTATGACTACAGTGTCCTCATCTTCTGATGGCTCCTTCCAGCAGGATAATGCACCATGTCACAAAGATCAAATCATCTCACCACTGGTTTCTTAAACATGACAATGGGGTCACTGTACTCCAATGGCCTCCACAGTCAACAAATCTCAATCCAGTAGAGCACCTTTTGGGATGTGGTGGAATGGGAGAGTAACATCTCGGATGAGCAGCCGACAAATCTGCAGCAACTGCATGATGCTATCATGTCACTATGGACTAAAATCTCTGAGGCATGTTTCCAACACCTTGTTGAATCTATGCCACAAAGAACTAAAGCAGTTCTGAAGGCAAAAGTGGGTCCAACCCCGGTACTAGCAAGGTGTACCTAATAAAATGGCCAGTGAGTGTATATATATATATATATATATATATATATATATATATATATATATACACATACATACATATATATATATATATATATATATATACACATATATATATATATATATACATACATATATATATATATATATATATATATATATATATATATATATATATATACACACACACACACACATATATATATATATATATATATATATATATATATATATATATATATATATATTTATATATATTTATTTATTTATTTAAATCTAAACAGTAGTAGAGCACATCTTTCATACAGTTCCAGAGGGAGTCAGAGGATTTCACTGAATGAAAAACCATGTGTCAGGATCCGGAGAGGTTTTTTTTCCTTTCCCCCACACAGTCTCTCATGAGAGGACATTTTCTAAATTCTAACATTACAGTTCCATGACTTCATCTTCTGAGACCTTGAACTCCAAAAGAACTTATCCTTCGCTTGGTTCTATTCCAAAATCTTTAATCTGGATGACCCAAAATCATGTATGACATTCAAGTGATCACTTGGTGAGTGTACTGCATACACGCCACTGCAATTCTCTATTGGAAAATGATGGGAAAGCCACAGAGTGGAAGCTGGCGAGGCTACAAGGAATCTTAAAGAATCACTAAACATGTTGGCATTTGCAAATTACTTTTTAGTGCAATCAATAAAACACGTAAACATTTAAAGGTTCCAGATTTGAAGCAAAATGTGCTTTGCCCATGTAGCCAAAACAACAATCTTCAAGATGCTCCAATCAGAGCTTAGGACCATGTCACAAAATCGGGCAACTTTGAAGTCGCGGTAATGTGAAAGGGGCCTTAAGGTGAGTTTCCTCCATGATTTTGCTTCTGCTGCTGATGTGCCATTGGCAGCAATTTAGCCCGTGTTACATGTTTAAACCATATACTATTGGAAACTGTGTGTATGGGGGAATGGTAACAGGAAAAAAAAAAGTTTAAACTGGAATGTACCTTTATAAAACAGTTTTATGTCTTAATGACAGGGCAAAACCACATAAATATCAAGCAGAAGGATAAAGCAGAAGAAAGACAAATCTACAAAAAATACAGCACACTGAGAGCACTGCCCATTATACCGTATATACTCAAGTATAAGCCGAGTTTTTCAGCACATTTTTTTGTGCTGAAAATGCCCCCCTCGGCTTATACTCGAGTCAAGCATTTTTCTTTAGTAGAGAATGACATTTTCCGAACCGACATTGGGGCCCCGTATCTCGGGGCCACTTGGTGCTAGGAACCCCAAATTCCAAGTGGCCCCAACTTTGGGGCCCCAAATTTGGTGTGCAAACCCAGTGGAACTAGCACTACAACATATCCAAAGCTGGGGTTCCTAGCACCAAGTGGCCCCGAGATACAGGGCCCCAAAGTCGGTTCAGAAAATGTCATTCTCTGTTGCAAAAAAGTGCTTGACATTTTCCGAACCGAATTTGGGCCTCATATCTCGGGGCCACTTGGAGCTAGGAACCCCAGCTTTGGATATGTTGTAGTGCTAGTTCCACTGGGTTTGCACACCAAATTTGGGGCCCCAAAGTCGGTCAACTGTGTCCATCTGCAGCATTTCAGTTCGGGACCCTTTGGGTCCAGAGACCCCACATTTTGGCTGCAACTAGGGGGCATCTAGGAACCCTTAACTACCGAGTTTGAAGTTCGGAGGACCTATGGCTGCAAATGGGCACAGTGAGGCTGCAAATGGGCATTGTTGACCCTCTTTTCCACTTACAGTAGCTGTGCATTTCTCACCCTCGTCTTATACTCGAGTCAATAAGTTTTCCCAGTTTTTTGTGGTAAAATTAGGTGCCTCGGCTTATATTCGGGTCGGCTTATACTCGAGTATATACGGTACCAAAGAAAGCAAAAAATCATGGTGTTTCATGGTATAAAAAAATCATGTAACAACCTTTACCCCCACCCTTTTTCTTTACATGAGACAACTGTGCACTTGATATCAGGGGCAGACTGACAACACTCAGGGCCCCCGGACCAAATATAGCAAGGGCCCCCTATCAGACCCTGCTCATGACCCACCCCGCCCATGGCCCACCGCTGACACCGCCCCTACATTTTGCACAAAGTACAACTTCTGTCTCTCTTTTTTTAATGGGACATGGAGGGGGGGGGGGGGGGGGCGCTCTTTAATGCCCCGTACACACGGTCGGACTTTGTTCGGACATTCCAACAACAAAATCCTAGGATTTTTTCCGACGGATGTTGGCTCAAACTTGTCTTGCATACACACGGTCACACAAAGATGTCGGAAAATCCGATCGTTCTAAACGCGGTGACGTAAAACACGTACGTCGGGACTATAAACGGGGTAGTGGCCAATAGCTTTCGTCTCTTTATTTATTCTGAGCATGCGTGGCACTTTGTTCGTCGGATTTGTGTACACACGATCGGAATTTCCGACAACGGATTTTGTTGTCGGAAAATTTTATAGCCTGCTCTCAAACTTTGTGTGTCGGAAAATCAGATGGAAAATGTGTGATGGAGCCTGCACACGGTCGGAATTTCCGACAACAAGGTCCTATCACACATTTTCCGTCGGAAAATCCGACCGTGTGTACGGGGCATTACAGTGTCCATTAGACAGTATGTTAGAAAGCATCCCCTCTAGGCCCCATTAGAGTCTACAACAGAGTCTAATGGGACCTGGAGGGGGGGGGGGGGGTGCGGTCCTCTCTCTAACAGTGTCCACTGAAGATTCCCTGTTCTCTAACAGAGGCCCTTTCAGTGTCCATTATAGAGTCAGTTAGAAACTTTGAGCACATAACAGGTGTGTAAAGGCACGAAAAGAATACATATTAGAGACATCCCTAGCATGAAGAGCCATATGGATTAGATGTTTTTGGGACTTGATTTAATACGCCATTTTTGCACATTTATATTAAGTTATTGTTTGTGATAATTTATTACTGCACAAGATCACTTGTTCATTCATTTATTAACACTATGCTGCATTTGTATGCTGTTTAATGCTCCATACACACGATCAGACTTTCCGACAACAAAACCTTGGATTTTTGTTCGAAGGATGTTGGCTCCAACTTGTCTTGAATACACACGGTCACACAAATGTTGGCCAACAATTATGAACGTGGGAACGTGGTGACCTACAGGACGTACAATGAGCCGAGAAGAAGGAAGTTCAATGGCCAGTGCGGCTCCTTCTGCTTGATTCCGAGTATGCGTGAACTTTTGTGCCTTGAACTTGTGTACACACGATCGGAAATTCCGACAACAAAGTTTTGTTGGCGAAAAATTTGAGAACCCAACAACAAATGTTCGATGGAGCATACACACAGTCGGACTTTTAGCCAACAAGCTCACATCCAACATTTATTGTCGGAAAATCAGATCGTGTGTACGGGGCATAAGATGGAGGGTTTAGTGGCACTTTAAGCAGCAACTCTACTTTTGCTGAGAAAAAAAAAAACAATCCCTTCTGGGTGATCAATGTACAATGCAGAGAGTCCTATTTTTTTGTCACTCAGAAGAAAGAGCTGTTTGTTTCACCATGTCTTTTGCAGGCTGATTCTGAAGGGGTGGGTCTGGTTTAATAAATTCACCTGGTGCACTCCCAGTGTTCTAATGAAAAAGGTTGCAGGGTCTGCATCCCTCTGCAAGTATGTACCCCATTGGGAGAGTATCTCACCAAAAATATAATGCTTATTGCAGAGGATGCCTAAAATTTTAATTGTAACTTAGTGCAGACTTCTGGGAAAGCCAGTGAGCCAATCACACAAGCAGAAAATGAAATTTCTGGGGGCATTTTGTACAGTAATTGTGTACAGAATGCCCTCAGGCTGCCATATTGCTTTGAATTTTACAGAAAATTACAGCGGCTGCAAATGAAAGGTGATTTTTAATATCATTACATTTCAGTATGGTTTGTGTAGCAATTGTATGTTCCATATTTTTATTTGCTATATTTTGTTTCCATAAAAGTGGAGTTACCCTTTAAGCAGAAGCTCTTGAAGGGTGCAAGCTGAGCTGCTGAGAGAACAACTTGTACAACTTCAGTGTTTCTGCTGTGAACTGTAAGGATGAATTGCTCTCCGGAAAATGTTAATTTTGATCAGTTCAAACTCGTGAAGGGTACACTGCTAACATTCCTGATCTTGGAATAAGGATAAATACCCCTCCATGATGGAATGGATTACAGAGATGGAAGACTTTTATTTATTTATTTATTTATTTATTTCAGGTACTTATATAGCGCCGTCAATTTACGCAGCACTTTACATATATATATTATACATTCACATCAGTCCCTATACCCTCAAGGAGCTTACAATCTAAGGTCCCTAACTCAAGACTTCTGCCATATGGAAGAGAAATGTTATAGATAAATGGAATACCACAGGAAATTTTACCACGATGTGGAAAAATTGGTTACAGCTTTCTATGAAAATGTATTTTTCAATTAAGTTTTATACTACTGACTGTTCACAAGGCATTGTGTAAACCTATACTGCTGTTAAACCTGTGGTTATTTCCCTTATTCCTTTGGAATCTTATAAATGGTTGATGAGGACATCCTCATTCCCAGCTTTACTATTCCAGTCACTTACTTCCATCTTCCATCAACACATTTTTCTTAAAAGTAGTTTTTTTTTTTTTTACTTGAGCTTTTTTACTAAAGTCTTTAAATTCCTTCTCTGCTTCTAATATCTGTAACTATCTTCAGGTGATCCACGAATACTAACATTTTGGTTCACACCTATGAAGTGACTACCAATTTTGGCCAAGAGCCTACCATGTGTGGTGAAACAACTTGTTCTTTCCACTCAAAATTCCCATTGACATAGCTTAGCAAAAGGGTAGCTTAGCTACTGACATAGCTAAGCTATGTCAATGGGAGTGGAAAGGACAAGTTGTTTCACCACACATGGTAGGCTCTTGGCCAAAGTTGGTAGTCACTTCATAGTTGTGAACCAAAATGTTAATATTCGTGGATCACCTGAAGATGGTTACAGATATTAGAAGCAGAGAAGGAATTTAAAACTCAAGTAAAAAAGCTCAAGTTAAAAAAAAAAAAAAAAAAACAGTCTAAAGAAAAATGTGTTGATAAAAGATGGAATTAAATTTTCTATACAAATTTGCTATTTACTGGCCTCAGGTCTGAAAATGTTATAACAGGCAGTTCTCGCCCCTGTTTAGAGCCTGAAGGCCTGGAACTTAAAGCTTTAAAGCAAAAAACGGTGGGGAAAAAAGTTATAAATATACTTGCCTCACCCCCAGCTTCCATTCTTGGTACGTTCATCATCCTTCTGTGAGATTCTGGGGACTGCTGAGTATCCAAATCCCATGAGAATATGCTTCTGCACTATTCCAGAGCACCTTCTTGCAAGATTTTGGATACTTATCATTTTCTGATATCTCGCCAAAAGGAAGATGACATCACCACATGCAGAAGCTGGAGTTAAGGCAAGTATATGAATTTATTTTTTCTTACAGCTTTTTTCTTACTTTATTATGGGGAAATGGCTATAATATATCAGGAAGACTCTGCTTTTATTTTGGGAGAAGATGTAAGAAAGGAGCATAGAACATCAAGTAATCAACCAACAGGATTCTTGTGCACTGAAATGAAGATGAAAGCTGCAAGCTTTGCAGCTGAATTGTTTATGTGCTTACTGATAATGTTTTTTATATATATATATATATATATATATATATATCGCTTTATACTATTATCCTGTTCCACAGACAGTGCCCCAGAATTGCTTCCTTAAGGGTGGTACACATGGGCCGAATATTGGGTGGTATTGGCCGGTTCAATAGAAACTGTCCGACATTCGGCCCATGTATATGGCAGCTGGTCTAAAAGAAGCTCCTGTCGAAGGGGCATGGATGAAAAAGGTCTGCCGACCGGCACCCAGTAAGCACTCTCAGCCAATGGCTGAGAGCCCTGACCAGTGTGTTCTGGTGGGGGGCCACCCCCCTTGTCAGAACACAATAGCTCAACAGGGGAGATTGCTGTACTAACATCAGATAGTTAGTACATTGGCTCCTCTTGAGCTGTTCAGTTTTTTTTTTTGTTCAGCTCGCTGGGTTAAATGAAAAAATAAACTAGGCTTTAGGGCTCATTCACACCAGATTCATTAAGCTTTGTTGATCAGTATTGGTCAACTTATGCTCAATGCAAGGGCACACAGAAAGCAGTTGTTCACCGTGTGCTCTGTTCACACCATACATGCATGACTGTATTTTTACACAGCGCCATCTACATCACCACATGTCAATGTACCACAACGTACCGCACTGCAGTAAATAAAATTAACTGAAGTGTTTTTGTAACATTCAATAAAGTTAAAGAAAGGAACAACGATGCATCAGACTACCCCTACACAACACACACCGGCGCATACTAATTATACAAAGCATAATACATATGAGCTGGTGTAAACCGGTTCTTAGTTATTCCCTAAACCCTTATAATGCCACCATTCACAACCAATTAATATTATTAACCAACTTGCTTTGGCAATGTTAAAATCTGGAACTGCCAATAAAGTGAGACTTGAATTATTCAATAAGTCTGATCATACTGGGTGCCACATGCCATGTATAGAATAGTATACAACTGGCTAGGATTAGAGAATTTTTTTAGGCACTTACACACAAATTATTATAAAGGTACAAATTAGTCTCCGTTTCTTCCTTCTCCTCTCCTTCATCTTCCTCCTATCTTTTCCATTCCCCTTTTTGTTTTTTCTTTTTCCTTCCTACCATGCTGCATGGGCTCGGGGCCACGAGACCCAATTTATGGTTTATACCTACAACTGCACTTTTGTACCCCTATTCCCTTGGTACCCCTACTCAGCTGTTCCCCTGGTGTTGTTCAATACCCTTTAATACCCTTTTCCTCATATCTGGGTACATCTATACTGAAACACCCTTGGTCCCAACCTTATGTATTTTATGTTCTGTATGGGTTGGTTGAAGTACCTAGCGCACTTGTGTTTTTGGGGTGCACTTTTTTTATATATATTTCTCTTTTTTTTTTTTTATTTCCCTTTTTTTAATATATATTTTAGTTTTTTATGTTTTTGCTACCCTGTATGATACATCTGTACCTTATTTTTTGTTTTTGTATACTCTGTTTTGTTATTGAAAACTTTAATAAACTAAGATTGAACAGAAAAATACAAATTAATACAAATTGTACTTTTATAATAATTAAAGCGTGACTTGAATTTCAGCAGAAGAAAAGGGTAGGTAGACAAATGCAGAAAAAAGGGAAAGAGAACAAATTGAGGAGTAAAATTAAAGAAAATGAGATAAAGAGAGACAACAGGAATAGAGATAGATAGATAGATAGATAGATAGATAGATAGATAGATAGATAGATAGATAGATAGATAGATAGATAGATAGATAGATAGACAGACAGACAGACAGACAGACAGACAGACAGACAGACAGACAGACAGACAGACAGACAGACAGACAGACAGACAGACAGACAGACAGACAGACAGACAGACAGACAGATAGATAGATAGATAGATAGATAGATAGATAGATAGATAGATAGATAGATAGATAGATAGATAGATAGCAATGACTCAGAATACACAATATACTCGGACACAAGACAGTACATGGAAATGTAGTGGCTTGGAGCTCTGTGCCGGAATTGTTAATGTGCTTACTGGGGAAATAAATAAATAAGACCAACAAACAGCGCAGGAGGGGAAAATTCATTGAGATACAGCTGTTTTATACAGGCTGACACCTGGTTTATCAAGCACGCAGCTAATGATGCACTCACATCTCCACCGCTAGCTCAGACACCTCGCTGGAAAAATAAAGATGTTCTTTCTGCAATCTATGTAAATTTTCGAATAAATCCGTCGCGCAAATCTCTTTGAACATGCAAATCCATAAATCATCATTATGCTGACAAAGAAGTGAACTATCTCGTGAAATGAAGGCTCATTTCATCCCAAAGCCCCGCTCAGGTATGGGGCTCTGAACTTTGGGCTCCGTTCCAAGGCATTAGAGAATTTTCCCTGCTTAAGATTAGGGCAACCACAAATTCTAGTGTGTTTTGTAATTAATCAATTGGGAGTCTGGTCAAGTGAAAAAAAAAAAAAAAGAGAAAGAACAAAAAACGGTTTTCGTTCTGAGCCGCACTTAACTTTTTTAGGTCTGGTGTTAATTAGGTATGCTGCATAAATCCAATAATGAACAATGATTTTTAGAGATCAGAGTGAAGAAAGGAGTAAGGGTAAAAATCATCAGTGGTGAGGATCTGCTCTAGGCATCTTCCATTCTGGGCAATGCTCTCTATCTTCTTTGTCAGAACAGATCTGAACACTGACGGTCAGACTGAGAGGATAAAAAAACACACAGAGAAAACGGGAAAATACAAGGACTGGAAACTATTCGTTTTTTTGTCTTATTTATGAAAATGAAGCCATGATAAGGAAAGTAATCCGCTCAACAAACAAAGGGTTTGGTAAATACAACAAAGTATTTCAATAACTGCAACCAAACAGGCAGAATCACTATATATGTCAGTCGTGATTTAACAAAAAGAACCATAACTAATCAAATAAAAAAATACAACATCAGCCATAAAAATAATAAATATGATAAAAATGCACAATATATAGGCAAACATCATTAAAACATTTTTAGGACTAGAGTACACAGCCATTTGAGTTTTGTTTCTGATGTGATGGTGAAGAAATTTGTAGGGTATCTCAAAGGACAATGTCAATGAGAATGAAGTCCTTTACTGAGCCCCACCCTACAATATATTGAACAGGGATAAATACTTACCTACAGCTCTGGAGAACTTAACTGTATGACGCAGCCGAGTGCCACACAGCTTTTGCTTGAAAAAAGTCCCAGTCGAGCCCTAAGCACAAGAGCTCTCACCCATTCCTATTGTTGGGTCTGTACTATATAGGGAATACAGCCATCCACAGGAGTATGGACAAAGCCATAGGGCTTTGGGGTTAAGTGCAGGACCTGGCCAGGTTAGGGCTGCGTTGGTAAGTGTAGGGCCTGGCCCGGTTAGGGCTGCATTGGGCCTGGCCTGGCCCGGTTTTCAAACAAAGGCTGTGAAGGGTCATGCAGGTTTGCACAGTAAAGATCCCTGGAGTGGAACTGCAAGCAGGTATCTCTATCTCAATACATCATAGAACTTCATAAATGCAAAGCAAAACCATCATAAATGCACAAATACAATATAAACGGGCACATTTTTCCCTGAAAACAGTTTGCTCCATTTGACTTGTTTCTAACTCTGAGGTCCATATACTCTTTATAGTGCTGTTAAATCATCACTCCCAATACATCCTCTGAAAATGTGCTGAAATTGTGTTCAAGCAGAATACTTCCATGAATTTAGAAGAAATGGCCGCACACCACTGTAGATCAAGATCCTCTTTATTTGGACATACCAAAAATGACAGGCATCAGAATGCTGGGTAGACGCGTTTTGCATACTTCACATGCGCTTAGTCATTGGCAGAATACTTCCATACCATCTAAAACCATGTTAGTTAGTTAGGTGGTGTGTTAACATTGATACGCTTTGCAGAGGCAGACAGTCTGTAAGTCTCCTATTGGTCTTTTCCATATAGGCTGAATTTTGTATGCATTTTTTTGTCATTTAAAGGCTTAGGCCACCCAAAACTAGTATTTCAGCTGTTGGTGCTCTTTATGGGTTGAATTATCTTCTGGATCTAAAGGGGTGAGCCTCTCAAGTTCCCAATTCTGCTCTCCATAATACTGCTGTTATAGTCAGAAATACCTCAATCTATACCAGGCTTTCTCAACCTTTTTACTGTGAAGGAACCATTGACGTCATTTCCAGAGAACTCCTTTTAAAAAGTATTGTACTGAAAAAACTTTTAAATAAAGGAATAAAGAATGTGGTATACCTTGAATGTTTGATATGATTCATCTACACTCCCTGCTCGATATAACGCATTTTTTTTCAGTCATTAAAAAATTATTAAAATAACAATAATGGCCAGGAGTATAAACAAAGACAATGAAAATTATAGTGTCCCTTAACACTAATACTAATGTGTCCCATTACCTTGGTGGTTAGTAAAGAAGGGCCCCCTTATATTCATGGTCACTTGGGAAAATTAGTGGCCAATAGAGGTGTGCTCCTTTACATTGAATGTCAATGGAGAAGTGCTCTGTTATATTGGTGGTTAGTAATGTAACCCCCCCCTTACATTGTTGACTAGTGAGAACTGTCCCCTTCCACTGGTGGTCAGTGTTAGTAGTGCCCCTTACATTGGATATTAGTACAAAATTAGCTCTTCTGCCTGGCAGCCAGTGTAGGCAGTATATTAAAGGAAAGTATGGTCAAAGCTATTCTGGCTACACTTCTCCTATAGGTGCAGTTCAGTTTTCACTTAGCTGGTCACTCAGCTGCTCGGGGTCCACCCAGATGACTGGACCAGCAGCCGGATCAGCCTCTCAGCGAGCCACTGGGAGAAAGAGCCAGCAGCTCCCACCCCCTCCACAGCCCAGCGCTGGAAGGGCAGAGCAGAGAAGTGGTGAATGACAGTCACTGGCTCTCTGCTCAGTGAAGACTGAGAACTGAGCGATCAGCGGTCTTTGATCTCTCAGTTCTCAGTCTTCGAAGCGGCGGGGGACAGATGCAGCATCAGAAATAGGCTGCATTGACCTATATATATATATTTTATGAAATGCAAACTTCTCTTTTAATCTGATGCTGTTCAAGGATCCTCTACAAATCTCTAGAGGAACACTAGGGTTTTACAGAGGGCTGTTTGAGAAAGACAGATGTATACTGTGAAATTGGTTAAAACATCAACAGAAAGAGTAAACATGCCTCACAATGTCCAGACAAGTGGAATGGCAGAGAAATATGAAGCTGAGTGATTCAAGCCTACTGTTTAGGGTGGACTAATCCTTTAAGGACATTTAGGCATCTACAGAGCTTACACCTTGTTAACAACCTTGCAAAGTATGCATACAGCCAAGAAGCCCATCTTTCATAAGAAAAAAAAAAAAAAAAACAGGCAGTAATGCACACAAAGAACTTCCCACTTCAGTCTGCACATTCTAATAGACCTGCACTCCCATGATGGAAGAACCAACATGAAATCAAAAATAATTGCTTTGAACATCTATAAAATCATTCCATCTATAGTGTTGCCCGTATAACCTGTGCCACAATACCAACCAAGAGACGGAATGGAAATAAATATACAGAAATTAGAAAATGATTCTTCATAGCAGTATATTCTTTAGCCAGTGTAAATCGGGATGTATTGAAGATGGCGGACTGTAAAATGGACCTATGCCCCCACATCCAAAAAATGTGTACTGACCACATAAGGCTTGCACACTAGCTTTTCTAGAGTCCATAGTCACCACAGAAACCTAGGCTATTCAATGCTGCAACCGGTGACAAGTTCTTGGCTCTGGCTTGCCCACTCTTGTTTTACCATTGCCTAGTAAGATGGGGCAACTGTAAGATGTAGGAGGGTAGGAGACAGGAATAGGCAGTACAGAGCTTGTGACCATTGATGCTGGTTGAGATAGGGAGAATATCATAGAGATGTCCACTTTGTGGTCAGTGCAAGTTTATATGGGATGGGAGGCAGCACAGATACGTTTTAAATCAAACTGTTCACTTAAGAAACCCAAAACATTATCCCATTTTCTGCTGTTACCTCTTCAGTTATCTGGTTTTAAAACCTAGTACTTCCAGTGACCATCCTTCTGCCCTTTGCACAACTGCATTGCTCGGTGCCTGGGCAGGCAATAGGCAGGGCTGAGTGATGCCAGGCAGGCTTTAGAAGTAAGACTTGAGCACCTGTCTTACACTCAGCAGTTTTATTGTTCTCAAATGATTGGTTTGTTTTAAAGCAAAAGTCCAGACAAATCTTTCCGTCTTTCAGAGAGGTAAATTACTGTCTGTGATTCTGTTGAGAGGAATTTGACCCTTACCTAAAATTAAGTGATGGGAAATTTCACAAACAGCTTCAGGGATATATATATATATATATATATATATATATATATATATATATATATATATATATATATATAGTTTTTTTTTTTAAGGCAGAGTCTGTAGGGTCTGTGCCCCTATAGGGAGGATTTTCCAAATATTTCTGCCATTAACAGGTGATACTAGGATAGGAAACTATGTCCCAACAGGGACAAACATAGTACCTAAAACCCAACAGATGTTTTGAATCATCCTCACTCTCTCACTGCAAACAAAGGTTCTGTTTTCAATGTGATTCAAATATAAATGGCGCCAGCCCCAAAAGGCCTAAGTGAATAATGGGACAGCTGCCCCTTTAAGTGAATGTGTCACTAAAACAATTATAGTGAATAAGTAAAGTAAGGCGTTAATCCCTTTAAGGCCAGAAAATCATAAAATTCTCAATATCTGTGCTAAACATCTACTTTAGTTTAAATCAAATGAAAAGCAAATATATAAATATTCTCCAACAACAAGCAATGTTAAAGTGGACCTTCAGTCTTTTTTTCAACTTTCCATCTATTAAATCTTCTGCCCTTGTTGTTGTTTTAACTTTGGATAATTATTTTTTTTTCTGCCAGTAAATACCTTATACAGCCCACTTCCTGTTTCTTGTCTGGTCATTAGCCTAGGCTTATGACATCATGCACAGCTCTCTCTCTCTCACTCTGGTGAGAGTTTGCCAGGAAGGGAGGGGGGGAGTGAGTCATAAGAGGGCCAATGAGAGCTGCAGAGCTGAAGGTGTGCCTCTGTGTGTCTGTGTAAATCCAGGAAGTGAACAGGCAGCAGCTTCAGCTGCCTACAGTTGAAATGGTTGAAGCCAGACTCAGCGGAGGGAGATTTCTGCAGCATATTTGTCAAGTAGAGAATCACAGTATATATAAAATAATACACAAAGTGGTTGGAGGGAAGCTTCAGAATGGAGAAGCTGTTTTTATTACAAATTAGGTGAGCAGACCGCAGTTCCTCTTTAAACACACAACACTGCTAGAAATACCCAAAACACTTTGATTCCTGTGTACATGTTACTATGGTAAACAATGTCCATGCAAGAAAAGTGGAAAAAAATAATCAAAAGATTATTAATTGAAATAATAGATATAAAAATAACGTTTATAAGTTAACGTGGAAGTTAACTTCCATGCATAAGGCTTACCTATAGGTAATGTAACTATCTCCTAAACGTGCACTGTTTAGGAGATATTTACTGTACATGCAGCCAGTGACATCATCACCACCACCATCGGCCACCCGTGGCGTTTCTTCAGAGCCCTGTGCCGTGACCGGCGGCTCCTGCCCGCATGTGTGGGAGTGACGTCATCAAGTGTATATTAGATATGAAAAAATCGTTTCCACTCCCAAACAAAAGGTGCTCCACCACGTGTAGTAAAGGGGATGTACTCACCAGATCCCTATGGCCATAAAGACCAATACAGCCTTAGTAATTATGCCCACAGGAACAAATGGGATGAATACTACATCTAGTAGGATCTCCACACACACTTCACATCCAATATGTATCTCCAGACACCCCAAAAGACAAATAAAAAAATGATTGTGCAAAACGTTTATTAAAAACTTTTCCTTTTAAAACACATCCATTATTTAAATGCACTTACATTTAAAAGTGCCCAGATTGGTACCAGCTCGATAAGTCTGTATGCATTCACAGTCAGCTCAACCGGCTCAATCAGCCTCTATGTGTATGAAGAATCTGCTCCGCCGTCCTCTCCAGAGACTTGGCGTGTGTTCCACCTCACCAGGATGTGACGTCCCCTCCTAACCAGGACAAAGGGCCAACCTCTTTGCATATTACCAAAATTGGCATCATCAAGAAGACCAGGAACTTTGTTTTTATTCTATTACTTCAATTAATAATTTTTAATTATTATCAATTGTTTGCATGAACATTCTAATATTATAACACGGACACAAGGATTTAAGTGTTTTGGGTATTTCTAGCAGTGTTGTGTGTTTAAAATTGCATGTTGTTGTTGGAGAATATTTCAATTTTTTGATTGATTTAATCTAAAGTAGATGTTTAGCACAAATATTGAGAATTTTATGATTTTCTGGCCTTAAAGGGATTAACACCTTACTTTACTTATTCACTCTATCTGTTTTCAATGTGTTACCATACATTTCATTACTGGAGTCAGTGGAAGATAGAATTCCTGTACAGTCAAGGCTTTAAACTTTATTACAACCACTGCCCCAGCACATAAGCCAAATGAACATGAAATACCGAAATCAAGTCAACAACGAGCAGGTTCAAAACATCTGAATATTTTCCAGCCCAAACTGCGTAAAACACAAGGGTACTTACTGAAGAGGGTAAACCGGGAGGAACTTTCCTTACTTTCTTTGCTTGCACCTCGGCTGAAAAGAAAAATAGAACAATTTTAACTTGAAGCAGTCATCATCATCATCACCATTGTCACAGTTTGTTAAGTTTCAAAGAGTTGTACTCATAAAAGTCTCCAATATCATAATACAGTTAAACCTTGGGATGCGAGCATAATTCGTTCCAGAAACATACTTGTAATCCAAAGCACTTGTATATCAAAGCGAATTTCCCCATAAGAAATGGTCCTTTAGTTTATAGTCCATATAAAAAGATTATAGCAATGTGACCAGGTTGTGTAACCATAGAATGTCCATCCACAAATGGAAGCCTCCACAGGGGATTAGAAGTAAAATCCAGCAGGAGCTCCAGAGTATAAAGGAGAAGATAGGCACCTCCAATGCCCTGTACACACGATAGGATTTTCCGACGGAAAATGTGTGATAGGACCTTGTTGTCGGAAATTCCGACCGTGTGTGGGCTCCATCACACATTTTCCATCGGAATTTCCGACACACAAAGTTTGAGAGCAGGCTATAAAATTTTCCAACAACAAAATCCGTTGTCGGAAATTCCCATCGTGTGTACACAAATCCGACGCACAAAGTGCCACGCATGTTCAGAATAAATTAAGAGACGAAAGCTATTGGCTACTGCCCCGTTTATAGTCCCGACATACGTGTTTTACGTCACCACGTTCAGAACGATCGGATTTTCCGACAACTTTGTGTGAACGTGTGTATGCAAGACAAGTTTGAGCCAACATCCGTCGGAAAAAATCCATGGATTTTGTTGTCGGAATGTCCGATCAATGTCCGACCGTGCGTACAGGGCAACAGTGTAGCAATATGTTGCTAAATGTTGTACCTTCATTAAATGTAACCGTATTGCTACACTTAGAGGCTCCTCTCTTCTCTTTTATACTCAGTTGTGACATGACGCTACTTGTATATCAAGACATTGTTTGTATATCAAGTCAAAATTTATTAAAAAATGTTGCTTGTCTTGCAAAACGCTCTCAAACCAAGTTAATCTCAAATCAAGGATTTACTGTAGTATAAGCCAGAGAAAGGATGAGAACAAAGCAATATTTTCACCTGTTAGGGTCAGGGAAAAACAGGCTGATTTGGGTTAAGGACTAATCCACTCAAATTGATGGTTCCTGGCAGGTATTAATCACATTCTGACTTCTTATATCAGGGATTCCACAAGTGAAATCTCTGCACCTGAATTCCCGGATCTGCCTAACTGCCATGGGCAATGACAAAGCCAAATAATGGTGTCACCATTTCCTAACAGATTCTTCAGCATATAGAATATATACAATATACATATGCCCTGCTCAAAGGGAGGGTCATATCATATTGTGCCTTTGTGGTGGAGTTATAAACAAAACATGATAATCTCACAACTGAAGTCTCCAAGAAATGGCTAGTGGGAAATTATATTAACTAGCACCAATCCTAATAATGAAACATGAGCTTTGAGTGGCCTTATCCATTACATAGCAACGATTGCCTAATACTGTTTGCAGTCATAAATTTTAACCCCCCCACACACACACACACACACACACACACACACGTTTCCCTCAGCCTATTGGCTGAGCTACGCTATTCTAGTATTGAACAGACAAGGCCCCTACTTCTATGTTATTTTGAGAATGTTTTATATAGTTTTCTATTCAACTGTGTAATACATACACTTTATTGCCAAACGGATTGGTGAGACGCCTGCGTTTACACACATGAACTTTAATGGAATCCCAATCTTAGTCTGTAGGGTTCAATATTAAGTTGGCCCACCCTTTGCAGCTATAACAGCTTCAACTCTTCTGGGAAGGCTGACACAAAAAATCCCTTATTCACTCCCTGGTCATCTCTCGCCTCGACTACTGCAACTTCCTCCTCATTGGCTTACCTCTACATAGTCTATCCCCCCTTCAATCCATCGTGAATTCTGCTGCCAGACTCATCCACCTCACCAATCGCTCTGTGTCTGCTACTCCTCTCTGTCAATCCCTCCACTGGCTTCGGCTGACCCAATGAATTAAATTAATAATACTAACAACCTACCTACAAAGCCATCCACAACTCAGCCCCCAGCTGCATCACTAGCCTAGTCTCAAAATACCAACCTACTCGTTCTCTTCATTCTTCTCAAGACCTCCTACTCTCTAGCTCCCTCATCACCTCCTCCCATGCTCGCCTCCAGGACTTTCCCAGAGCCTCTCCAATTCTATGGAACTCCTTACCCCAATCTGTCCGATTATCTGCTACTCGAATAGCTTTTAGACGATCCCTGAAAACCCTCCTCTTCAGAGAACCCTATCCTACCCACACCTAACAACTGTATTTTAATTTTCTCCATCTGATCATCCCCCACAGCTATTACCTTTTGTTCCACTTGACCCCCCCTTCTAGATTGTAAACTCTAATTAGCAGAGCTCTCTGATTCCTTCTGTATTGAATTGTACTGTAAGTGTACTGTCTGCCCCCATGTTGTAAAGCGCTGCGCAAACTGTTGGTGCTATATAAATCCTGTATATTAATAATAATAAAAAGGCTGTTCACAAGGTTTAGGAGTGTCTCTATGGGAATGTTTGACGAAATGTTTGGCCATTGTTCCAGAAGCACATTTGTGAGGTCAGGGACTGGCTCGCAGTCTCTGCTCTAATTTATCCCAAAGGTGTTCTATCTGGTTGAGGTCAGGACTCTGTCCAGGCCAGTCACGTTCCTCCACCCCAAACTCGCTCATCCATGTCTTTATGGACCTTGCTTTGGGCACTGGTCCAAATAATTGGGTGGAGGGGGGGATTATGGTGTGGGGTTGTTTTTCAGGGTTTGGGCTTGGACCCTTAGTTCCAGTGAAGGGAACGCTTAAGGCGTCAGCATACCAAGACATTTTGGCAATTTCATGCTCCCAACTTTGTGGGAACAGTTTCCTGTTCCAACATGACTGCGCACCATTGCACAAAGCAAGGTCCATAAAGACATGGATGAGCAAGTTTGGGGTGGAGGAACTTGACTGGCATGCACAGAGTCCTGACCTCAACCCGATAGAACACCTTTGTGATGAATTAGAGTGGAGACTGCGAGCCAGGCCTTCTCATTCAACATCAGTGCCTGACATCACAAATGCACTTCTGGAAGAATGGTCAAACATTCCCATAGACACACTCGTAAACCTTGTGTACAGCCTTCCCAGAAGAGTTGAAGCTGTTATAGCTGCAAAGGGTGGGCCAACTCATTATTGAACCCTACGGACTAACACTGGGATGCCATTAAAGTTCATGTGCGTGTAAAGGCAGGTGTCCCAATACTTTTGGTAATATAATGTATATGTCACAGGGCATGTTTTATGTATTTGTAATATCTGTATTAAGGCCTGGATTGACAGGCTTTTGTTTGCATTCCAATACAAGTCCATGGAAGTGCAAAACTCACATAAAGCAGGCTAAAGGCACCTGTCAATGATCTCAGCAGCATCTCAGACTGATGCCAACCACACAAGCCCAAAGCCAATCGGCACAGGCCTTCTTATAGCTTGTTTGTATTACATATTTTGTAAACAATCACAGGAGAAAACCATGCTATACAAATAAGTAAAACTAATAATGACAGAATGCAACAGCAAAAAGAAATCCCTACTTTGAGAAACTACAAACACCAGCATGCAATGATTGAGGCCTCACAGCCAAAACATTAAGAACCCTTTCACACTGGGGCCGCAGCCACGTTTGCGGTAGGGCGCCGCTCGTTTTAGCAGCGCTTTACTGCTGTTTATACAATGCGTTTCTTTGAACCCCAAAGAAGGGGATAAAAACTTCCGTCTTGCGGCGCTTCCAAAGCATTCTTCGGAAGCGCTGCCGATTAATTCCAATGTGCAGGGCATATTGGGAGCGCTAAATACAGTGCTCCCAACCCGCTCCAAAGATGCTGCTTGCAGGGCTTTTCAGAACGTCCGGCAAGCGTACCGCCCCAGTGTGAAAAGTTACACTGGAATGAATGGGAGGCGGTTTTCAGGCGCTTAGCAGAGGCCATTTCCAGCGCTAAAGCGCCTGAAAACCGCCCCAGTGTGAAAGGGGTCGTAAGCGTACTTATGCTGTAGTCACCTTCAAGCTAAAAAAATGTAACTGCAACTGGATGTTACTGAGTTTCCGGCTGCATCTTATTTTACAAACTCCAGCATGCCATGACACCCAGTGTTAGGCTGGTAATACATTATACAGTTCTCGTGTACAATTTTTTTTTTTAGATTTACCAAAAACATATAATATGAGATCAATCCTAAACACTTTCAATGTGTATGCAATCAGGCAGGCCCTTGCACTACATATGCACTACATATGCCCCGGAAGAAGTCCTCTTAGCGACGAAACCGGTCAAAAAGAAAGGATAAAGGAGCTGTTTCCTGCTATCGTGTTCCTGTTTACAGTATTATGATGTTTTTATGGTGGCCGCCTATGTTGAATACAACACTGGTTTTTATCTGAACAAATGTAGGTGCAATACCTTTTATTAAATTAGTCTTTTGGGATTTTACACTATCTGGCGTCTCCTTCATTTGCATGCTTAATTCTGGCCGTGGGGTGAATGGAGCCTGGTCTGATTATCCAGTGAAAGTTCTTAATTTGTTCTGAGGACACATCTCCAGCTGATGACCAGTAGTGTATTTAGGTTTTGTGCGGCCCTAGGCCTGATTAAACTCGTGCACCCCCTAATTTAAAAATGACCCACCTCTTCCTGTCAAGGCCACACCCCTTGCTGTTTAAGACCCGCCCTCAAATTTTCGAGTGGGGACACTAGTTCTGAGGGCCTGGGGGGGGGGCAATGGAAATGGATTCCCTTAATTTGCATAGATTTCCTCTCACTTCCTGTTTGGCTATGGGGCAGGAAGTGAAGGGAAATCTCTGCAATGGGACAGGGATGGTAAAAAATAAACGGACAGGGGTTATAACCCTCCCTTACTCTTTCCAAAATGAAAAAAAAGGGTTGCCTATAGTTCTACTTTAAGCACAAATAATAATCTGATAATTTTATGGAGAGGACTAAGAAGATATAACCATTCCAATGGTGCAGCAGAAAACATATAGCAAAGTGAGGAAGGTTTGTGGTCCAGGATGATAGGACAGTTGCAGAATGCCGGCCGCCCGCATACCGGAAGCAGTGCAGCCGCTTTATGGGGGCTCTAGACTAATTTGCCTCTAAAAGCAGTCCTCCCCATAAGACTGGCGCTACACTAACAGCGCAAGCCGGCTGGGACTCTTTCCATGCAACCACCCCTGCAAAGTGCTGCCCTAGACCTGGGCCTTGTCAGGCTAGGCCAGTTTACAGCATTGCTGATGACACCTGCAAAGATCAAGCCTGTTTGACCCTCTGTAATAAAGGGTCCAGGCTCTCTGGTAAGAGTCTATATTGCTTGAGGTGGCGGTATATGCACGAGGTGGAAGGTCTTCTGGATTCATCTGCAATTTAACGGATTTGTGTTTTTTGAGTTTTTTCTACAATTGGACTATTTTCTAGCAACACTTTATGAGCAATTTTATGTTTAGCACAATGCTGTTTTTGTTTATGCCTTGCGCTACATAGTTGAAGGTAAATCTAAAGGAAATTGAATAAGAAAATTGTATAATGTATGGCCAGCTTTACACTGGCATATGTAGTACTTCACCAATTTCTTGCCTCTGCCACTAACTGCCCGACTCCTGTATTGGAATACTTCACTGTTCCTCTAATATCAGGCACTGACAGTGATGGCACTAATACCTACAGGCTTTCCTGCAAGAAAAGTTTAGCTCTGGAAAGGAGGTAGCAGCCACTACAAGTGGAGACTGTGGGGATTATTTACGAAAGGCAAATCTACTTTGCACTACAAGTGCAAACTACAAATGCAATGTGCACTTGAAATTGCACTGAAAGTGCACTTGGAAGTGTAGTCACTGTAAATCTGAGGGGAAGATCTGAAATGAGGGGAAGCTCTGCTGATTTTATTATCCAATCATGTGCAAGCTAAAATGCATCTGTTAAATTACAGATGAAATCAGAAGACCCTCCACCTCGTACATATACCGCCACCTCAAGCAATGTAGACTCTTACCAGAGAGCCTGGACCCTTTATTACAGAGGGTCAAACAGGCTTGATCTTTGGAGGTGTCATCAGCAACGCTGTATCCTGGCCTAGACCAACAAGGCCCAGGCATAGGGCAGCACTTTGCAGGGGGGCAGCATGGAAAGAGTCCCCGCTGGCTTGTGCTGTTAGTGTAGCTCCAGTCTTATGGGGCGGACTGGGCTGAAAAGCAAATAAGTCTAGAGCCCCCATAAAGTGGCTGCACTGCTTCCGGCATGCGGGCGGCCGGCATTCTGTAACTGTGAGGGGTGGGGTGCCGCTTCTAATTTTGACTGTCCTCTCATCCTGGACCACAAACCTTCCTCACTGTGCTGTTTTCTGCTGCACCATTGGCATGGTTATATCTGCTTAGTCCTCTCCATAAAATTATCATATTATTATTTGTAATTTGTATTTTATTTTCCTTGCATGTCCTCTTCGGATCTACAGCGACTGCACTTCCAAGTGCACTTTCAGTGCAATTTCAAGTGCACTTTGCACTTGTAGTTTGCACTTGTAGTGCAACGTGGATTTGCCTTTAGTAAATAACCCCCACTGGCTATCTGAGAAAGTCTCCATGCTTTTGTTATCCCGCCTGTCTCACTGGGTCTCACGGTTTATCTGAGAGTGTAACTGGATACTATTACTAGGCAGAAAATAATAATACGCACCCATTGAGCTGCTATGAAAAGGCCTCCTCCTGGAGTTATTGCTTGAATAATGATAGTACTGTGAGCCAGGCTTTGTGGGTGAAAGAGCCCCTGAATTACCAATGTCCATTTCACCTCCGAGAAGGCTTTGCTGAAAAACAATAGAAGAAAAGCACATTTAATCTCGTAAAGAGAGCACAAAAAAAGAAAAAAAAAGAAAACAAACAAAAAAAAGGCAACTACAAACAGCTTAGTATAAGTCAAAATGTATTACATATTATACATCGTTCTTCGCAGACAATATAAATATAACGTCCTTTTGTTCACTGATTATCAGTCCTCTTGTGATCCTCGGTGAAATAGAGCAAATATGGCAGGCATAGGGAAAATAATGTCCCCATAACACAACAAAGGGCTCATGAATGTTTCCTTTTGGCTACAACTGAGGACCATTCAGCACCAACCATTTAAATACTATTCGTTACAACAAGGTTTATTTATATATTTTAGCAAACATATTTGAGATTTCAGATATAATAACATCCAGCATGCTGGGAGTTTTTCTTCAATGGTATTTTTTTTTTCATGCATAGATGGAACATACAGTATCATAAAAGCTAGGGTTGTTGCAATTTTTTTTTTTTTACTGTACAGAACCATTATAACCAGAATGTAAGAGTTATAGAAAAATGAAACAGTTAAAAAAGCAGATAAAACAGTTTATGTATTTTTCTGATTTGTTTCTGATCACCACACAATGTAACCATCTAACTGTTTGTCTATTTTTCTGTTGGATTGAATATCAATAAAACCTTTTGTTAAAAAAAAAAAAAAAAAAATGTTTATGTAAATAAATTTAAGAGCTAACCAAATGCAAATTTTTTTTTTACCTATGTTTAATTTTTGTTTTCTTTCACACAGGTGGATAATATCCAGATACACATAAATATATGAATCGTTAATCCTCATAATTCCTATCAATAATAATGGTAGCATGGCCATACATACACCCATCACAAGAATAATGGTAAGTTTGCCATGAATACCACCAACCAGAAGTTACAAGCCCTCATATGGGTTACATTTTTAACTAGATGAAAAAAATAAATACTACAATAAAAATACAACTTTGATTTGAGGATGCAAACACAGTACAGATAAAGTTATAAGTTGAAAAAAAAAAAAAAAAACATAAATATTACAACAATATTGTAATATTACAACAGTATGGCAAGTCAATGAAAACATTCCCACCATTGCAGTGAATGTGTATAGCATTATCAAAGCACCGTGCCTCTACAAAAATTCTCAGCGTTGTCAACAGGGTAAAAACTGTAATAAAGCTAATAAGCCGACGTTAATCACAACAGCACAAATCTATTTACTATTTGCAATAGACTACGTTGAAACTTACCCATAACACACAAGTCCCTTGATTACACCTAGCAGCGAATACATTGTTCTTTTAATTGTTCTCACATGGAATAAAGCAGGTGTAGATCTCTCCTCGTTTATATTAAGAACAAATTTATCATTTATAAAAAAAAAAAAAAAAAAAATTAGGAAAATTTAAAATTAAGTGCCGAGGAAAAAAAAATCTAACTTTATCTGTACTTGTAATCAACTTTTTACCGAGTGAACTAATTACTGTACTTGATAAAGTACAGAATGTGTTTTGCCTAATCTATATTCTAATCACCGTGTCACTCACAACAGACTTAGTAATGCTTCACTAACGCAGTATTCACATGCAAAGTACCCTAAATGGGCCAATTATGACTGTTCTGCTCTTCTTCAGTTAACCCACTGAGGACTAAAAAAAAAAAAAAAAAAAATTCACAAGCCACTCCGCCACTAAAACAAAGAGCCCTTGTTTTCAAGGATTCCTAAAGAGCTCAACAAAGGGGCACGTCTTCAGCTAGGGAGCAGTTGGTCCAATATGACCCGTGAGATGGAAACAGAAGAAATGGGAATATTCCGCTTCTGGGGCAATGTTTAGAACTTTCCAAACTATGTGCACTACGTGACACTAAAACCAGCAATGAAAGGTCTCGGTGGAAATTTTTTGCAAAATTTGGAAGATTTAGAGTTAGACTGTTATAGAAGGAATATTTTCTGGTCCACCATAAAATGTTTAATTAATATAGAAAAGCAACTAACTAAACATAAAAAAGTCCAAAGGCAACAGTGCAAAATATGAACGGGGGGCTGCTCATATCCAATGCAAAAGCTTTTGTGCAGCTCTTGGGTTATTACTGATATGTATTTAAATAAATAAATAAATAAATAAATAAATAAATAAATAAATAAAACATTTTGAATAGATATAATCAAATCACAAATGTTCATTTAAAGAATATTAATCATTTTCAAACTATTTAATTTGCCTACATTCAAGTTGGACTCCAGATAAACAGCTCAACACAGCTGCAGGAGAACTGTCGAAAACGGCAAAATTGATTTGTACTTTTGCCCATCCAGTCTTGGGATTTAAAAAGCTCTGCCAAACAACACAGCCAAGCTGTTGACCTTTTTTCCTGCAGCCAATAAGCAATACAACTTGGTCACTTTTCATCTCCAAGCCTGTGACTGGACATTGAAAGCTGCAGCAGTAGATTAATGAGGTCATATCCTGTATCTGCTTTCTCCTTCTATCAGCGTGTTCCTTGTTAGCACATGTGCATGCAGCTAAGAATGACTGGCTCTGAGTACTGCCCCTCCTTTTCCCAGTCTAAAATCTACTGTACAGGGACCCTAATGCTCCATTCACACCGGAGTGATTGGAATTGCAGGCGAAATCGCAGTGATTCTGCCATCACGGCAAATCGCGGGACGCTTGTGCGATGCCATTACTTCTTAATGACACCCCAATCACGTGGCGATTTTGCTGCGACAAATCGCAACGGGCAATGCTTGTCACTGAAAAAGGAGCAGGAGCTTCTTTTGAGCGACAGCATCGCGCGTTGTGGTTTGCCCAGATTTATTGCGCAGCAAAATCATGGTGTGATTGGGGTGCCATGAAGAAGTAATGGCATCGCACAAGCGTCCCACAATTTGGAATCGTGGGCAGAATCACGGAGATTCCGCCTCCGATTCCAATCGCCCAGCCTTATACCAAGTCAAAGTAAAGTGTTTAGAAAAGGTAGGCAAACAAAACATTCTGTTGGCTACAGAGATGGTTTACATATTCTTATATCTGTATACATATAAAATATGTGGATTAAAACACAAAGATTTTTGTACAATGCAGATCTTAATTTTGATTCCAACTTAAGCATTTCCCAGAATATGAATATATTTATTAGAACAGAACTAAGATACTGGAACGTCCCTAAATGTTCACAGAAATATGTTGACTCCCCCCGAATGTTAAAACTATCCAAAATAAAATACCAGAGCTGAAGGGTCAATCGAACTGTGTAATTTTTCTTTTAGGACACAATATTTGGCAAATTGTAACTCTGCATGCTTTGGCACTCCCTCGCCTTTGGAGCAGTTGTGTGACTTTTAGCAAGTCAGCAAGGCGACATAGATAATTGGATTCAAGGCACTGCAAAAAAAATATTGTACTCCTTTCCATCTAAAACCCTCATATACTGTATGGGACTTTGCCTTTTAACTCAAATTCAATTCAGTCATTCCAATATCTTGTATAATGAAAATCTGCATAAATGCTGGAAAACTACTGTTAAAGCAAAGCTCCAGTCTTTTCAAACATGTTTTAAAATATAAAAAATAAATACGCACAATACATTTTTAGGAATTCTTATTCCCCACCCTGTCCCTCTAATTGCCAGAAATCAACACACATTTCCTTACACCAGGGCTTGAAAAATCCCAGTCGCCAGGTTGCCATAGCGACTAGAAAGTGCGTCCTGGCGCCTGGGCTTTTGTCAGTCACACGCATCTGCTTCCCACTTGCTGACTGCGCTATAGCCGAAAGACAGCTACAGTGTGGCCATTCAGTCCTGGGAGGGCGTTTATTGATGTCCTTCCAGAACCCCGCCACCCGTGCGCCCCAAGGGTGCGCATCGGGCACGCTCTGTGATCGATGTGTCCTTCGGATACAGCTTATCACAGATCAAGGTAAAGGGCCAATCACAGTAGCTCTTTACCATGTGATCAGCTGGTAAACCCTGATTATGCAGCCCCATCAGTGACCATCAGTGCAGCCTATCAGTGACCATCAATGCAGTATATTAGTGACCATCAGTCCTGCCTATCAGTGCCTATTAGTGCCATCTATCAGTGCCCATCAATGCAACCTTGTCACTGCAGCCTCATCAGTGCCTCCTCATCAGCGCCCATCAGTGCAGCTTATCAGTGACCATCAGTGCAGCATATCAGCGCCCATCAATGCCACCTTATCAGTAAAGTATATAATATGAGGTTAATCCTAAACACTTTCAATGTGTGCGCAATCAGGCATAGACCTTGCACTACATATGCCCCTTAAGAAGTCCTCTTAGCGACAAAACCAGTCAAAAAGAAAGGGTAAAGGAGCTGTTTCCTGCTATCACCTTCCTGTTTTATTATGTTTTTATGGCGGCTGCCTATGTTGAATACAACGCTGGTTTTGATCTGAACAAATGTAGATGCAATCACAGTAGCCCTTTACCATGTGATCAGCCGGTAAACCCTGATTATGCAGCCTCATCAGTGACCATCAGTGCAGTATATTAGTGACCATCAATGCAGTATATTAGTGGCCATCAGTGTTGCCTCATCAGTGCCTATTAGTGCAGTCTCCCCACTGCCCGTCAGTGAAGCAGAAAATTACTTATTTGCAAAATTTTATAACAGAAATGAAGAAAAAGTTTTTTGTTTTTTTTTTTTACTTTTTCGTTCTTTTTTTGTTTAGCAAAAAATAAAAAACCCAGTGGTGAATATATAACACCAAAAGGAAGCTCTATTTGTGTGGGAAAAAAATGATAAAAATGTCATATGGGTATAGTGCTGCACGACCGTGCAATTATGTATGAAGAAGTATGAGAGCGCTGAAAGCTGAAAACTGGCCTGGGTAGGAAGGGGGTGATAGTACCCAGTAGACAAGTGATTAATAAAAAAAAAATAGTCTCCGAACTTTTTAGCTGGCTCTCAGATTCAAAGCTAATTTGTCAAAGCCCTGCCTTAAGCATGGTACACACCAATAGTTTTTTTTTTCCGTTCAACCCATCGGGTTGAACGAAAAAAACTGACAGCTCCAGTCGGAGCCGCTGTACTGGTTTTCAGGCATGCTCGTCCGACAGAAGCTGGCCAAATGGCCGGCTTCTGTCGGACCGGCTAACATAGACACGGGCCGAATGTCGGACGGTTTTTATTGAACTGGCCAATGTCTCCCGACATTCGGCCTGTGTGTACTAGGCACTAGATGTATTGCATGAAACATCCCACTTAGCACCCCCTTTGAAAGGTTTCAGTGAGTGCTCTGACATGGTAGAATCCCAATATATAATTACCAGGAGAAGGAAAGGATCAGCACTAAGGGCTAGTTCACACCAGCGGTCAGGTTCTGTAGACTGATGTGTTGTAATGATGCACGTAACATGTCCTCCTATTTTCAGCACACACTATTGCACTCACCAATGCCTCCCAGTGGTGAGCACCAGCGGTTGGGACTGCGTTGTGCAAGGTTTACCAATGCATATGGTGTGAATGGGTCCTTAGGTTTCCTAAAAGCTACAGGAGCAACCAGAGCAGATACATTCTAAATTATTGCTAGGGATTCCCACCCATACCACTTCCCTTTATTAATGTGATAAAATTGAACCATTAAAGGGCAACTGTACAGAGAAAATATGTAGGATTTCAATGCTGATTTTTCATCTACACGTTGAGGTCTGCCCACCTGAGGTCAACCCCACGGTACCTACTACCCAATAGAAAATTGAAGGGAGGGAATACTTTTTCCAGTCTGGAATTGATTTCTTCTCAAAATAAGAAATGACTTTCTGCATTAGAGGATGAGTTCACGTAGCATTGCCTCAGCCTGGCTCTCACATGTCCCTTGGCTTCAGGTTTGACATCACCTAGTCTGATTTTATATGCCAAAATACAGAGAACAATGCCATTTTTCATCCATTTGTAATTTGCTGTAAAGTTTTATTTATTTTATTTTTTTCATTTTTATAAAAGGTCCGCTTTAAATGAAGAGCAGAGTGTTCCAAAATCGCTCCCCATTCCAGAACTTGGATTGACAATTCTCTCACACAACAGCTTTTTTTTTTTTTTTTCACCGCTCCTGGAAATTATAGTCTGGTGTCACATATTTACCAGAGATCTACAGAGAAAGCTGTAATCATCCACAGCCCCGTGGCTGTCACTGCTCAGCCTGACAACTAATAAGGTAGAGAGATTTGGTAGCTGGCCAAGTGGTGACAAGTAGGGAGAACTAGCTGAAGACTGCTGTTCTTCCAGCTCATGAGAAGACACAACCTGATCTAATGCACATGAACAGGACCACACTTGCCAATAATACATTATTTGCAAGGTGCAGATGTACTGGACACACTGGGCAGATGTACAGGCGGTTGTTCCCAATGACTGCAGACAGGAATACACTTAGCCATGCCTGCTATGTATATGGAGATGATGCAGAGATTTCCACCAGCTACAAAATGATAGTAAAAGGAGCAGGGCTTGGCAGAAAGGAACGGAGCTTTGTGCCATAAACCCTCTCCATGTGTATGACACTATAGTAACAGGGGTAGGGCTTGGCAAGGAGGAGCAGAGCTTTGTGCCATAAACCCTCTCCATATGAATGACACTATAGTAACAGGGGTAGGGCTTGGCAAAAAGGTGTAGAGCTTTGTGTCATAATCCCAGGCCATATGTATCAAATGCCTTTTGACATTTGTAGCAAATTAACATTTCCAAAATTTCCGGGGACCCATTCCTGCGAACCAACTCAGAAAACCTAACTATAAATGACCTCTACTAGTTAGGTTACAATATGTTTTTGTTCGCACTCTAAAATCTGTGAACACCCAAATTGGTTCATATATATTTACCAATATTTCTGCTTTGTGCAGACACACACTGGGGTTAATTTATCAAAATTAGAGGGTGGAAAATCTGGTGCAGCTGTGCATGGTAGCCAATCAGCTTCTAACTTCAGCTTGTTCAATTAGGCTTTGACAAAAAAAAAAAAAAAAAATGGAAGCCGATTGGTTTCTATGCAGAACTGCACTAGAGTTTGCATTTTCGAGTTTGAGTAAATCAACCCCATTAAGTCTTTACTTGAATGGGCTGACTGCAGGATCTTTAAAGAAGGTGGGCTACCTCCAAGGTTAAAGCGTGCTAAAACTATTTTTAATAACCACGATAACAGTAACAGAGTCACTACTAATCACAATAACCAAGTTTTTTTATTAATGTATACGTGAAGCCACACTACCACATCAGCCTGTTTTCTTAACACCTATTTGGGCATTTTTATGTAACAATGGTTGTTTCTGATGCTGATAGACACTGGGAGCAGTCAACAAGCTTGGCTGAGTTGTAGGTTCTCTGTTTCAGTTTGGACAGGGTAGGGCAGTGGTCCCCAAACTGCGGCTCAGGGGCCAGTTATGGCCTTTTGCTTGCTTTTATCCGGCCCTTGGGGTACTATTTTCATCCACTGATAGCAACAATTGGGCATAATTCCTCCCTCTGACACCAATGAAGGGGCAGAATTCCTCCCAATAAGACCAACAATTGGGTACAAATCCGCCCAATGACACCAGGGATAAGACACTATTCCTCTTACTGACACCAAAGACGGGGGAAACCATTCCTCCCACTGACATCAAAAATGGGGCACTGTTCATTCCCACTGAAGGGACCTTTTCTACTCCCAATGGCCACAGTCCAGCCCCCTCTTAAATCTGAGGACAGTAAACTGGCCCTTTGTTTAGAAAGTTTGAAGACCCCTGCCATAGGACATGGTTAAACTGGTTAGTTTTTTTCCAGTTTTTGTCCCTTTGAGGTGATTTCCCTTCACTTCATGTGTTGAAAACACAGCAGGAGGTGAGAAGACCTCTCTCCTATGAAAAGTGACAAAAAACCTTTCTTAGATAGTTGCCACTTAAACATGTGCCCTCACTGGCAAATAAGAATAAGCAATATAGAAAAAATAATAAGCAATAATCATTATTGTCTGCCGGTGCTGCTCATCACCACTTCCCTTCCCTGAGAATATACATGAACAGAAGTGTTTGACCAAAACAGATGGTTCATGTTCTCATACATATCACTCCCAGTCGAACACCACACAGAAGTTTCTTGTTGCATTAGCAATTTCTTTACTTTTAAGAAATGTAGTATATTGCACTTCGTAATAGTAACAACTTTTCCAGAAAATGGCAAGGCAGATTAATTCAATCAATCACATCACCGAATCCTGATGAACAGAAGGAGGGCCTTCTGGTCCAATCTCTAGTTCCCAGTAAACTTAAGGGCAAAGTTCTCTGTAGCCCCTTGCCAAAGTGGATAGCACCCCAAGAAACCTCTCAGGTATTCTCTCATTGTGGCTCCAGGCAGAGACTCTTACCTAAGCCCCTCCCACCTTAAATAAAGGTTAATGTTGAAATAACACTCCACCTCTAAGGAGGAGCTAAAATTAAAGGGACTTAACACCTGCTTACAGGTCTGTACTTGCTAAAAATGTTTTTAGTCTGAAAAAAAGATAATGCAGCCACCACAAGGTCCGTAAGCTGCAATATATCACATTTTTTGTTCTTTAGTTGTTTAAATGTGTATCAGGAGGAAAAAAAGATTTTATACTATATATACTAAAGAATTATATGCACCAACAGGGTATGTATCTGTAAACTGTAGGCTGGAAAGTTGTAGCCGTCAAACAAAATAAAGAGAAGCAACCATTTTTCATAAGAAAAAAAATGTCTGCCCTTTACCTTATGTCTGGAAATTTTGCTAAAATTATCACTATAGTTAAAATCTTCACAGGCAAAAGCTGATCGTCAGCAAAACTGGGTGAATATGGATGCATGGGAAAACAATATTTTGCCAATAGATGCTCTGAAAATTCCCTAGCAATGCAGGCCAACTCTTCCTGGGGTGGGATTTTCTAGGTCAATCAGTATTGCCTTCTTATGAGATGAGATGGTTCTGGTAGCCTCCTCCCCGCCAATATAATTATCTCCAATACAACAGGGGTGCTCATTTATGTGCAACTTCTCCTAAGATCCAACTTCCAGCTTGCAACTGTTTTTAAAACTTGGGATCCTTCTTTGGAAACTCATTTGGGGTTGTGACTCACAAGATCCCGCACCTAGACACTGTACCAATTAATATTCCATTCGGACAAGTTTCTGAGATGTTTTTGTGATTAATGCTAATAAAAACTTTTGCTAAAAGTAAACCATTGTAAAAGTAATCAAATTAATATGATAATGTAGTAGGTAGAATAGAAGTCAAACTTGACTTTGACTTTTTTGATTTACATAATTGTTCCAGGTTTAGCTTCACCTTCCCCTTTTTTCCCTTCCCCTATCATGCCCCTACTTTTTCCCTAATTGATATGGATAGTTTCTGGTTTAGGCACACTGCATAGCAAACCAGATCTTTCTCTGCCACTTTGCATAGTTTAATTGCAGGACCCAGCTGCCAGTTTGACAACCAAGTCCCGCTCTGTGTTTTAGGAGTGCTGGCAGCAGCGTCTTTCTTAATAAGCTTACTGTATATACTGTTGCAAATGTTACACTATATTGTTTAGTGCTTATTTCACCTAAAGTCCTGTCCTTATGTGTACCTGATGTCAGATTCTGCAAACCTGAAGGGGCTCATTAACACAGCATTGCATATTAAAGCGCTCAGTTTTAGCCCTAGCAGTGTTGACCCAGTGTGGAAAACTGCAGGTCAATGCACTAGTGTAAAAAAGTCCTTATTGCCTAAAAAAATGTTGACACCCTCCTTAAGCTTTGTAGCAGAAACATAATTTTAGGGGTGCATTTATAAATGTTTCCCACACAAGATTCACACAACTTTCACTCAGAATTTCCACATGATGAAAGCAACACTATCTTAACAACCCCTACTGGGCCACCCCAACCTTAAATGAGCTAATCCAATGCCAATCCCCCCATTCCCCAAAACCCTGTTTGGTTTTCCAAAGATAAAAAGATGGCAACCCTAATAAGCACAAACAGAGCAGAGAAAATGAGAGAAGCCGTCCACAGACCTCCATGTTGTATCAGAACACCATGGGTCATATTCCAAGTAGGGACGGCTAATGTAGCTTCACTTGGGATATGCAGAACAAAATGTATGTCTACTTATTTTAAAGAGCTTGTAAATGGAACGCTACGCATTTAGTATTGTTCAGCCTACTTCTCACATCCCTAACTGCCTGCAATAAAGGGAGAGATAAAGCCTTCACAAACCATCAGCCTGCAAGATTCATTTACAACACCATTTGGGGATTGTGCTTCGCCAAATGAGTGCTCACAGGAAGCGGGATATTAACTCTATTACTGTCTGTTGTGAGAAATATGCATTTAACCTGACCATGGCATTCTTTACAGTATGGCACCCTCTGTATTGGCTACTAGTATATGGGTGATGAGGGTTGGTAAAAGGGAAACTATTTTTTAAGTTAATTTAAAGTTTAAGTTTATTTGCTAGTAGAATGTTGACCTAAATATTTTTTGGCACAACTCTTTTAGACTACCATTTTTTCATTATTGTTTTAAATTCACAGATACGCAGCTTTCCCCTACAGGTCACTGCAGTCATTAAGGTGTATCCAAATCCAAATTTTTTTCCGTTAAATTTCGGATAGACTTGAAAAGAGTCATAGATGGATAGAATTTCAACAAAACGAAAATTCTTAGGAAAAGTCTTCGGAAAATGTGTACAAAAATTTTCAGACCATTCGAATGTCATTTGAAAGATTTAATTTGCTTTTAACATTTTGTAATGAACGGACTTCACTGAACGAAAACCACATACACTGTAATGCCCCGTACACACGATAGGATTTTCCGACAACAAATGTTCGATGTGAGCTTGTTGTCGGTAATTCCGACCGTGTGTAGGCTCCATCAGACATTTGTTGTCGGAAATTCCAACAACAAAAATTTGAGAGCTGGTTCTCAAACTTTCCGACAACAAAATCCGTTGTCGGAAATTCCGATTGTGTGTACACAATTCCGACGCACAAAACTCCGCACATGCTCGGAATCAAGCAGAAGAGCTGCCCTGGCTATTGAACTTCATTTTTCTCGGCTCGTCCTACGTGTTGTACGTCATCCCGTTCTTGACGTTCGGAATTTCTGACAACATTTGTGCGACCGTGTGTATGCAAGACAAGTTTTAGCCAACATCCGTCGGAAATAAATCCACGGTTTTGTTGTCGGAAAATCCTATCATGTGTACATAGCATTAGAACATTGGAGAAAATTTTCCATGCTGCTAGTTTCAATTTTCCCACCACTGCAGTCAAAAACAAACATTGATTTGACCCACTAATGATTAGAAAAATGAACACACTTTCTTAGAACTTTTCTAGGAATTGTTGTTCAAAGTTCTACCCATCTATGGCTAAAAAAAGTGTGTCAGACTTCATCTGCTGGGATGGATCCACACTGGGGGGATTTTCCCTCTCTTCTTGTCCTAGTGACAACTATCGCGAGAGCAGAATGAGAAGGGAGATCTTTTCAAAGTGAAAAAAGAGAGCAAGTAAAACCTGACAGAAGTTTTAACTCTCATCCACCTGTTGAAAAAAAGGGATTCATATTGCATTTTGTACCCAGATTGAAGAGATCCCCTTTATTACCTGTCCCAGTGACAACTGACATCAGAGGAACAACAGAAGAACAACAGAAGAAATCTCCCCAGCAATAAAACTCTGGTATGGGTTCTAAACCTTCAAGTTGGGCTAATAGTACTCTTCAAAGTGTGCAAAACAGGAAAGGTTCTTGTGATTTTGATTTATAATGGAAGGAAGAAAGAGGAAGAAAAGAAGGGGAGAAAGGTTATCTACGGCCAAAGCAAAAAGTTATTAAAGGGGCACTTATACTGGTCAGTTTTTATTAATTAGTGAGAAAAACCTTTATCCTGATATCCCAAAAGGGAGAAAAAAACAGTTTCTCTAAGCTAAGGGCACTTTCACACTGGGGTGGTAGCGGTAAAGCGCCTGCTAGTTTTAGCGGCTCTTTACCGCTGTTTAAGCGGTGCTTTGCTGCTGTAAGCGGGTTAAAAGCGCCCACAAAGCGCGGGTGCTTTGCAGGCGCTTCGGCAGCGCTGCCTATTGATTACAATGGGCAGGGCAGTTTAGGAGCGGTGTATATAGTGCTCCTGCACTGCCCCCCAAAGATGCTAATTGCAGGACTTTTTTTCTCATCCTGCAAGCTCACTGCTCCAGTGTGAAAGCCCTCGGCTTTCACACTGGGGCTGCAGGTGAGGCAGTTTTCAGGCATTTTACAGGCACTGTTTTTAGCGCTAAAGCGCCTGAAAAATGCCTCAGTGTGTAAGTAGCCTAACCGCTTAAAGCCCCTTTCACACTTGTGCAACTTTTCCTGCGACTTTGGACATCAGAGTCGCATGACAAGTCGTACGCCATGATTCCCAATCATAACTATTCATATCTATGCGACTTCAAAACGCACCGACTTCAAAGTAGTCACTGTACTACTTTGGTCTGACTTTGATGCAAGGTGAGGTCCATAGACCTTAAGTTTACACATGCATTCCCTAAAATCGTGGCAAAATCGCAATAAAATTGCGGTGTAATCGCATCAAAATTGTGGTAAAATCGTGAGACTTTCAAGTTGCGGCAGTGTGAAAGTTGCCTAAAAAGTGTTAGCTAGAGATAGGTTTTAATTTGTTAATCGCTTATGTTAAGTCCTTCTACATCTACTAGCACAAATAGATAGGGATACTGTAGATAGGGAGCCACCTTAAGCCCAGGTTCTCACTATAGCAAATACAGACATCACATGTGATTCGCACCTGCAATGCGGTGCCAATCATATGCGATGTCTGTGCAATGCGAGTTCAATTCATACAGTTGTATGGCTGAACTTACATTGGATTTGCACAAAAAAGGTGCATGGACTTTTTTCTATCCGCACTGGAATCGGATCTCATGGGTGTTCTCACCCATGCGATCCGAGTTCACACTGCAATCTGTGAACCGTTCTGGGGGTGTCATTAACAATGTATTGACACAGTGGTTCGCAGAGGGCAGTATGAACCGCCTGCGAGAGAGATGCGATGTGGGAACCGGCGCTGGTTCTCGCATCACTACATTGTGAACCTAGGCTGAGACAGGAAGTGTGTTACTGGCAGGATCCCCTGGGGGAAAATAAAAGTCATCAAGACTAAGGATTTAGAAGCTGCAATATATGATATTTCTGTTTTTGGGTTTAGATACGCTGGAATGGAACGAATACAGACAGGTGAGGGAAAACAGTAAATTAGGGGTGAAAGGAAAAGTAGTGGAGGGGAAAGTGAGAGAGGGGAACAGAAAATAGGATAGTGGCAAGAAAAATAAGGATGGGGAAGTGAAAGTAGGAGAAAGGAAAAAAAAAGGAAGGGAAGAAAAGGGAAAGGAAAGGCAAAGTAAGGGAAAAGGAAGGGGAAAGGAGAGGAGAGTAAAACAAGGAAGGGGAGGGAAAGTAAAGAGGGGAAGGAAAGTGAAAGAGGGGAATATAAATTAGAAGATTGTAAGGAAAAGAAAAGAGGGGAATGGAATGTTTAAGAGGGGAATGAAACATAAGAGAGGAGAAGGAAAAGTAAGAGAGGGGAAATTTAAGTAAGAAAGAGAAACAGAAAGTAAAGGGGGGAAAGAAAAGGAAGTTAAGAGAAGAGAAAGTAAGAAAGGGGAATGGAAAGATTAGAGGGGAAGGAAACATAAGTGATGGGAAGGAAAAGTAAGAAAGAGGAAGTAAAAGGAAAATACAATCATAAAAAAGAAAGGGAAAAGGGGAAGGAAAGAGAAGGTTAAGAGAGAGAATGGTAAAGTAAGAGAGGGGAAATGAAGGTAAGAGAGGGGAAAGAAAAGAAAGGTAAGAAAAGAGAAAGTAAAAGAGGGGAAAGGAATGTATAAGAGGTCAAGAAAATGTAAGAGAGGAGAAGGAAAGAGAAGGTTAAGAGAGGGAATGGTAAAGTAAGAGAGGGAGAAATGAAAGTAAGAGAGGGGAACAGAAAGTAAAGAGGGAAAGAAAAGAAAGGTAGGAAAAGAGAAAGTAAAAGAGGGGAATGAAAAGTATAAGAGGTGAAGAAAAAGTAAGAGGAGAAGGAAAAGTAAGAGAGGGGAAGGAAAAGTGAGAAAGGGGAATGGAAAGTAAGGGAAGAGGGGAAGGAAAGAGAAAGTGAGAAAGGGAAAGGGGAGGTAAGGAAAGTAAGGAGGGGGGAAAAAGAAAGGGAAGAGAAGGGAATGTATGAGAGGGGAAAGTAAAGGAAGGGAGGAGGGAGCAGAAGGGGAAGTGAGAGAGGGTAACAGAAAATAGGAGAGTGGCAGGAAAAGTAAGAGTTTGGAAGTGAAAATAAGAGAAGTGAAAGAAAAAGGAAGAGAAAAAAGTGAAAGGGAAGGCAAGAAAGGGTAAAGAAGACAGAGTAAAACAAGGAAGGAGAGGGAATGTAAAAGAGAGGAAGAAAAGTAAAAAAGGTATTATGCCGCGTACACACGGTCGGACTTTTCGTCTACAAAAGTCCGACGGACGCCAACGGACTAAAGCTGGCTGACAATCCGATCGTGTGTAGGCTTCCCCGGACTTTCAGCGGATTTTTCCAGCCGCAAATCTGACGGACTTTAGATTTGAAACATGCTTCAAATCTTTACGTCGTAACTACGCCGGACCCAGAAATCCGCTCGTCTGTGTGCTAGTCCGACGGACAAAAACCCACGCTAGGGCAGCTATTGGCTACTGGCTATCAACTTCCTTATTTTAGTGCGGTGTACGTCATCACGTACGAATCCGTCGGACTTTTGTGTGATCGTATGTAGGCAAGTCCGTTCATAAGAAAGTCTGCCGCAAGTCCGCCAAAAGTCTGACAAAAGTCAGTCGAATGTCTGTCGGACAGGCTGTCGGACTTTTGTAGCCGAAAAGTCCGACCGTGTGTACGCGGCATTAGAAATTAGTAGATTGGAAGGAAATGTAAGAGATGGAAATGGAAAGTATAGGAGGGAGAGGGGAAGAAAAGTAAGAGAGGGGTAGAAAAAGTTGAAGTGGGGAAATAAAAGTAAGAGGGAGGGAAGGAAAAGTAAGAGAAGGGAAGAAAATGTAAAAGAGGGAGGGAAAAGTATGTGAGGGAAAGGAAAGGTAAAGGTGGGGGGCGGGGGTGGTAAGAGGATGGAAAGAGAGAAAAGGGAAGAAAAAAGAATACAAGAAAATAAGGAAAAAGGGAAGTAAGAAAGGGTAGAGAAAGGGTAAAGGAAGAAATGGGGAAGGGAAGCAAAGTGGGGACGGGAAGAACGGTGGACTAAAGGGAAAGAAAAGTAAGAGAGGGGGAAAACTCATAGTTAAGGGGTTATAGAATGCTAAGCCCATTGAAGAATGAAAAACAAAAAAAAATGATAATTCTTTTTCTAACACAGTGTTATCTAATGTGAAAATCATCTTAAGCACCAATGTTAAGGAAGACTAGCGTTATTATACATGTTACTTTGTCTGTAAAGTCTCAGTAGGATTCATATAGCGAGAAGCACAAATGGGTAAAGTTCCTGTGCTTACAGTGATAATAATAGTTATTGGACTGGATTATATAATGTTTCTAAGCTAAATATCTTCCAGCCCATCGCACCCTTAGAAATGTATACAAATACTGGCTTGCAGGAGCTGACACCAGCACATAATTTAAACAAAAAAGTAGTACATTCAGTACAAATTCTAATTGATAAGGGTAGACCCTAAATATTAGCATGCCTATGTGAAGCTCAGCGACATTTGACTTTAATATCTTTGTAGTAATTTAAACAGTCAAGTATCAAGTAAACATAGGAATTTAGAGATCTCTTTAATTATCTGAGTAATTATTCCTATTGCTTATTATAAACCAATGTGCACCTGGTTTCCGAAATCTGAATTTTTTTTTTTTTTCAATTTGTCTTTAGTTGCACTGCCATAACAAATGTGTCAGTGAATGATGAGCACAGGTTAAATATTTAATTATTTCTGTTATAGTATGCATGGGAGGGAAGCGAAGAACTGGGAGCTGAAACAAAAGGGGAATTGCTGAATGTAGCAACCTAGTAGGTCGGTTCTATTTGAGATAACGATCTCTGGTCCAAGTGCCAGAATTACACAAAATGAATACTGTGATTCTGGCAAAACACTAAGAAAGTCTGTGAAAGGAGTGTGGGCTTTTGGCTCAGTTTTTTTTTTCATGTCTAAAAATTGTTTCTATCTGCAGAATACATCTATTAAGGTGTTCTGAAGTGTCGCTGCTCTGACAAGTCAGGATATGCCAGTTGGGTTGGACAAGCATTTGATTGGGCTGCTCCATGAAAACAAAGGGGCAGCACCAGGCTGATATTTTGAAAAGATAAATGTGGTTTTTATAGAAGTGCCGGGAGAAAGCGTATCCATTGCGTCCTAGAAAAAAAAAAAACCTCAAAGTAACGTCTTACTTTTCTGAAGAATCCCTCTCTAATGCTGCCTTACTAGTATGGAACCTACACAGCATTTACACTAGATCCAGCTCATGTATGTTCAAAGTACTAGGGAACAAAGATTCAAAGATTTAAAGAATTAAAAATAAAAGGAGGGAGGAGAAAAATGAGTGGAAGAGGATAGGAAGAAAAGATGGGATAAGTTCCCCTCATCACCAGATCAGCTCAGGTCCATATAGGATGTAATAGATAGTCTCTAGTCTCTGGTAGTCTCTATGAAAGTTTTGTAATCAGAGTACAAGAATTAATGCCAATAGAACCATATTTTCAGGAACTTGTCATGGGAGCCCTTTTCAGTAGAGACCAGAGACTTCCATTTTACATATCTTATTTACTTTGTCTAACATAAAGCAATAGATGGGGCCCGTCTTTGCTTACAGCAGTCAGGGATACAGCTTTTGGCAGCGTTAAGCAAATGTACTAAGACCGAGCTCTTGTAGGTCTTTTTAGGTTTGTTATGATGGTGTTAGAGAAAGAAGACTAATTCAAAGAGAATCAGTAAATCTGTAAATTTATGATTTATACGCCTCACCGTAGACCAGAAATTGTGAAGTTTGTCACAATTTCAAAAGATATGCAGGATACCATCTCATCAGAATTTTATAGTTTGATTCTTGATGTTTGGTGGAAGTTGAATCCTTATGGCTGAAAAAGATTATTTTGTCAATTTGTTCCACCAAGAACGTTATATGAAGGTCTCTTTACCATTTGGCTAGATACAGTGGCTTGAAGGCTTCAGGGGGAGCATTGATTAAATTGCACATGAATTGAAACCCTATGACTAAGGGGAATCGAAGACGTGCATTCCCTCGCAAATTGTGTTAGGTCACAAGTGAGGAGGGAAAGATGTGAGGAAATTCAACAACTGAGCTCTGAATTGAAGCCATGTCCGTGTCGTAATTTCCACTATTTGGTTTGCACGGCCATATTGTATCATAGGTGGTGGTATTAAAAGCAAGTGTAGGGGCTGATTTCTATACATGTACACGTAAGTGTGCAATATGGAGTGTATGTATTTTAACAATAAAGCAGTATAACACTGTGATTGGGTTTTCTTTGTATTCATTTTCTGGAGCTATGGAGTGCTGGAGGTTATCTTTTATGGTGACATCTTCAAAGGAAGGAGGCATAGGAAGGATATTTATGGAACTGGAGCATATGTCTCAAAGCGCTTAACCACTTCAATACCCGCCCATAGTCATATGATGTCCGCAGATGGGGTCTCCCTTCCTGGGCGGGCGTCATATAACGTCCTCAGCTTCCTGTCGGCATAGGGGGCGCGCACGCGCCACGTCACGAGGAGCCAATGCATGTGCCCGGCTGCTGCGATGTCCGCCGGGCATCCGCGATCACTCGTGGAAGAGCAGGAACCTGGATCTGTGTGTGTTTAAACACACAGATCCATGTCCTGTCAGGGGAGAGGAGACAGATCGTGTGTTCCTAGTATAAGGGAACACCAATCTGTCTCCTCCCCCAGTCAGTCCCATCCCCCCACAGTTAGAATCACTCCCTAGGTAACACATTTAACCCCCTGATCACCCCCTAGTGTTAACTCATTCCCTGCCAGTGACATTTATACAGTAATCAATGACTATTTATAGCACTGATCGCTGTATAAATCTCAGTGGTCCCAAAATAGTGTCAAAAGTGTCCGATCTGTCCGCCGCAATGTCGCAGTCCTGATAAAAATCGCAGATCACCACCATTACTAGCAAAAAAAAATAATAAAAATGCCATAAATCAATAACCTATTTTGTAGGCGCAATAACTTTTGCGCAAACCAATCAATATACGTTTATTGCAATTTTTTTTAACTAGAGCAGCCTGTATTTCTCCTGAGGTTACCTATTGGGTTTTTCTTTGTATCCCGAACAAGTCCTGTGGCAGTTGTGGATGAAATCTTTCTTGATCTACCTGACCTTGGCTTGGTATCAAGAGATCCCGAAATTATCCACTTCTTATTAAATGATTGAACAGTACTGACTGGCATATTCAAGGCTTTGGATATCTTTTTATATCCTTTTCCATCTTTGTAAAGTTTCATTACCTTGTTACGCAGGTCTTTTGACTGTTCTTTTCTACCTCCTCATAGCTCAGTGTCTAGCCTGCTTAGTGCATCCATGTGAGAGCTAACAAACTCTGACTATTTATACACAGACACTGTGATCTAAAAAGCCACAAATGTAGGAAATTAACCTTTAATTTCCATTTTAACCTGAGTGTGCAACCTTCTGTGTCTGTACCAAGGTCAAACATTCCATGTTAACCTCTTATCAGGGCCATTTGGGTGATTTCTGTTATCATTATGATTTAAAAAGGATAATCAATGGCTTCATGTGATTGTTATCCTTAAATAAAAGACCATTTTTGGCATGATCAGTCATATTTTCAATATTAATGCCAAAATTTCACAATTTCTGCCAGGGTATGCAAACTTTTGAACACAGCTGTAATGCCCCATACACATGATCGGACTTTCCAACAACAAAACCTTGGAATTTTGTTCAAAGGATGTTGGCTCCAAATTGTCTTGCATATACACGGTCACACAAATGTTGGCCAACAATTACGAACGTAGTGACGTACAAGATGTACGGCGAGCTGATAAAAAGGAAGTTCAATAGTCATGTGATATCTCCATTACGAATGGTAGTTTTAAAGACCGAGCGCTTCCAGCTCGTACTTGATTCCGAGCATGCGTGGACTTTTGTGCGCTGGACTTGTGTACACACGATCGGAAAGTCCGACAACAAACATTTGTTGGCAGAAAATTTGAGAGCATGCTAGCCAACATTTGTTGGCGGAAAGTCCGACAGCGAGCAGGTGGCGGGTGCAGGCTCGGCAATGGACATGTACTTTGCCAGCTTGCTTACGGGTTTGTGGTGCGCATGCCCCCCCCCCCCAACCTGTACTGTTATTGGACACAGCACGAGTTTGACAGCAGATTTCAGCCAATGATTTCAGCTGAAACCTGTCCAATCACACACAGAGTTCTGTATTTACAAACACACAGAACTCTGTGTACAGGGAACAGTGATCTGGCTGCTTCTTCTCCCTAAAAAGCAGGTAGAAAAAACAGCCAGATCAGTAAGTAAAAGCAGCACACATAACACTTGTTAAGGACACATTAACCCCTTGATTGTCCCTTGCTGTTAACCCTTTCTCAGCCAGTGTCATTAGTTCAGTGTCAGTGTACAGTATTATCACTGTATTACTGTCACAAGCGACGGCAGTGTCAAGTGACCCTCCCAGTCAGTGTCTGTCACCCTATCGTAGCCATTACAGTATACAGTGTCTTTAGCTGTGTAAATTCCAGCATATATACCATATATATGCTATAACTTCAACACAAACCAATTAATATATACTTATTGGGATTTTTTTTTATTTACCAAAAATATGTAGCAGAATACATTTACGCCTACATTTTTGAAGAAATTCGATTTTTTTTTATTGGATATGATTTATAACAGAAAGTAGATTAAAGTTTTTTTTTAGTCCTTTCTCGTTTATATAATAAAAAAAACAAAAAAACAACGATAATCAAAAGAAAGCACTTTGTGTGAAAAAAAAATTATATATATTTCATTTGTGTACAGTGTTGCATGACCGCGCAGTTGCCAGTTAACCGCTTCAGCCTCGGAAGATTTTACCCCCTTCCTGAGCATTGCACTTTTTACAATTTGGCACTGCGTCGCTTTAACTGACAATTGCACGGTCGTTCGACGCTGTACCCAAACGAAATTTACGTCCTTTTTTTTCCCATAAATAGAGCTTCTTTTGGTGGTATTTGATCACTTCTGTGGTTTTTATTTTTTGCCCTATAAACAAAGAAAGAGCGACAATTTTGAAAAAAAACACCGATATTTTTCGCCATAATAAATATCCCCCAAAGTTTTTTTTTATTTCTTCATCAGTTTAGGCCAATATATATTCTTCTACATATTTTTGGTAAAAAAAATCACAATAAGCGTATATTGATTGGTTTGTGAAAGCAAGTAATAGCACCTACAAACTATGGGAAAGATTTATGGAATTTTTATGGCATTTTTATAATTTTTTTTTTCACTAGTAATGGCGGTGATCTGCGATTATTAGCGGTACTGCGACATTGCGAGGGACAGATCGGACACTTTTGACACTTTTTTGGAACCACTGACAATTATACAGCGATCAGTGCTATAAATGTGCACTGATTACTGTGTAAATGTCACTGGCAGGGAAAGGGTTAACACTGGGGGGCGATCAAGGGGTTAAATGTGTGTTCTCTCAGTGTGTTCTAACTGTGTGGGGATGGGAGTGACTAGGAGAGGAGACATATCGTATGACGTATCATATTTTTTATTTATTTATTTCAGGTACTTATATAGCGCCGTCAATTTACGCAGCGCTTTACATATACATTGTACATTCACATCAGTCCCTACCCTCAAGGAGCTTACAATCTAAGGTCCCTAACTCACATTCATACATACTAGGGCCAATTTAGACAGGATTCAATTAACCTACCAGCATGTCTTTGGAGTGTGGGAGGAAACCGGAGTACCCGGAGGAAACCCACGCAGGCACAGGGAGAACATGCAAACTCCAGGCAGGTAGTGTCGTGGTTGGGATTCGAACCAGCGACCCTTCTTACTGCTAGGCGAGAGTGCTACCACCACACCACTGTGCCGCTGATATGTTTCCTCTGCCCTGACAGCACAGGGATTTGTGTGTTTGCACACACAAATCCCCGTGCTGGTGCTCGTGCACTACTGCCTTGCACTGCAGGCACCAATTAGAACCAGTGTCAATAGGTTTTGGGCTTGTATTGATGGCATTAGCTTGACATCAACTTAACCACTTGCCAACCGCTGCACGCCGATATACGCGGGCACAATGGCAGCGGTGGGCAAATAGGCGTACCTGTACGTCTCCTTTAATTGGAGGGGCTAGCCGGCGCACGCGTGCCGCCGGAGGTGCGTGCCCGCTACGTACAGCGTGACCGTGCCCGCAGGACCGGCGGACTCAATGTCTAGAACTCGAGTTCTAATCTATCTCCACTCTATCCAAAACGGAAAAAAAAGTTTTGCCTTTAGTTATACTTTAAGATGCATCAGAGATAATTAAGAATTTAATGGCAGGTCCTTTTTACCTGACGTTGACCTCGTTCCGACCTGCATTTGGGTATTTTATAAAACCAATTGGGATCTATTTAAATGTAAAAAAAAATGTAAATAATAAAAAAAAAAAAAAAAAAAAAAGAAATCCTCGAGTTCTGTAATATTAGCAAGCAGTCTCCATAATTAAAAAAAAAAAGAGACTCACATACTTGTGTGCCCAGAGTTTTGTCTCTTTTTTCATTACAAAATATTTTATTGATAACTAGGCAAAGGCATACAGCAGGAGCTCCAGGGTTCTGGATGCCGTCATATTACATTAAGTCAGAATGCACACAAACTTGTGAATTTTGTCTCTTTTTTTAATGCATGTGCAGAAAACCTGTTTTAGTTTAAATCTGCTCTTTTCAGAAATTTTACTCGTTTTATTAAACGAAATTCTAGGTAAGGTAAAAAAAATAAAACTAAAATGGGAATACATCTGAAATACATATGAAAGATCCTATGAACGGTATGGCTCCTTCCAGCGGCCTGTGAGCGAACATTCACACATGAAAACCCACAGAGTTCACAATGTTCTCATTTATAACATCCACTTGTGTCAGCAGCTTCCAAATCTGCAGGCAGCTCAATGAATTCTGCTGAATGGGTAACAGAAGAAGGTGTCAGCCTCCCAAAACCTCACCACCATCAAATGCGCGGGGGAAAGGGGACAAGGCTGTGTAGCAGAACATAAAGAGCAAGAAAAAACTGCAAAAGGAATTTTATATAAAATGATACTAAATATAATAATAAGTAGAACATTTTATTTCATCATGAATTTTTTGATTTCGTGCATTTACACAGCACAGGCAGCTTACAGCCTCAAATCCTTACCACCTGCATATGTTCCCTGAAAATCAGTATTGGTGTGGGCACAGATTACCAGTCCACGTTCCCCGAAGAACCTCTGGCCAGGGACAAATGACGGAAGACTTAGATTTGTAATAACCACCCCCCTCCTGCCCAGACCAATTTTCAGCTTTGAGCGCTGTCACTCTTTGAACGACAATTGCGCGGTCATACAACACTGTACCCAAATGACATTTTTAGCATTTTTTCCCCCACAAATAGAGCTTTCTTTTGGTGGTATTTGATCACCACTGGGTTTTTTTTTCTGTTAAAGAAATAAAAAAAAAACAATGAAAAAAAAAATACAAAACCATTTTATATTTCGTTAATAAATATTGCAAACAGGTAATTTCATTGATGTACGCTGATGAGGCTAGACTGATGGGCACTGATAGGCTGCACTGGTGGGCACTGATAAGGCGGCACTGATGGGAACTAATAGGCGGCACTGATGGGTGGCATCGATGGGCAGCACTGAAGGGCATTGATAGGTGGCACTGAAAGGCACTAATAGGTGGCACTGATAGGTGGCAGTGATGGGCACTGATCAGCACTGGTAGGTGACACTGATAGGCAGTACTGCTAGGTGGCACTGATGAGGCACTGATTGGCACCACTGGTGGGCTTTGATAGGTGGCACTTGTGGGCACTGATTGGTGGCACTTACTACTGTGGGCACTGATTTGTGGCACTGACAGGCGGTACATGTGGGCACATATGAGGCAGCTTCACCTCCTCCTCTTCAGGACCAATGTCCCTTCAAACAGAAGCCGGCGATCAGCTTTTTTTCTTCTCATGCTGTCAGCGTGAGAAGAAAAAAAAAAGATTACCGATCCTCTGTTTACATCATGTGATCAGCTGTCATTGGCTGACAGTTGATCATGTGGTGACAGTTGATCACGTGGTGAGGGGCCGGGATCGGCCCCTTACTCAGATCTGTGATCACCTGAGTCTCATTGACTCGGTGATCACAATGCGTGCCGTGTGATCCCTTCAGGGGGGCGTGGCCAGCTTTGAAAGGGGAGGACGTCAATAGACGGGCTCCCGGCAAAGCAGATCCGCGCTGTAGCCGTCATTCAGCTATAGCACAAATCTAAACAAGATAAAAAATAAAATAAAAAATTGGGGATTTTAAGTATTTTCTAAATAATTTGCCAGTGGTAGGAAGGAAGGTGAATGGGCATGGGCTTGATATTTGCCTGGATATGGGTTTTTGTGAATGGGCATGGGCTTGATATTTGCCTGGATATGGGTTTTTGTAAATCCTAAGTGAAGAACACAATGTTTTAGGCCTCATGCACACTGGGCTGAAATAACGCCACTTTTAAAGGCGTTTGAATTTTTTTTTATTCAACCCATAGAAGCATTTTTTATGTTAGCCTCACCTATGTGCACACATAGGCGTTTTGTAGGCGTATTGGAAGAGGAGACTTTACTGCAGAGGTAGGCAACCTCGGCCCTCCAGCTGTGGTGAAACTACAAGTCCCAGGAGACATTGCAAGACCCTGACAATCACAGGCATGACTCCTAGAGGCAGAGGCATGATGGGATTTGTAGTTTCACCACAGCTGGAGTGCAGAGGTTGCCTACCCCTGCTGTACGGCCTCATGCACGCTGGATGTTTTTTTCTGCTGCTCCTAGGGGGGCTTGCCTTTTTTTTCCTGCTTCTAAACACCAACACCTGTATATCAGAGCGCATTGTGCGTTATGTGGCACCCAAGGCATTCCAGAAAGTGTTTGGAATAACCAATAAACCATGCTAAAATGCACACACCAACCACACAGAAGAAGCAAGTAGCTGGGATGGCTTCGGCCGGCCATACACAGAGCAAATTTCTTTACTGCAACTAAATTCGCTTGATTCTCACATCAACACAGTGTTGGTGCGGGAATCCCTCCTGCCAGGACATTGTTTTCTCCTGACGGGCAGCAAATCTGGCAGGCTGGCTGTACCCAAGTTGGTTGATCGATCATTCAGCCTGCCTATTAACCACTTGCTTACTGGGCACTTAAACCCCCCTCCTGCCCAGACCAATTTTCAGCTTTCAGCGCTGTCACACTTTAAATGACACTGTACCCAAATGAAATTTTTATAATTTTTTTCACACAAATAGAGCTTTCTTTTGGTGGCATTTAATCACCACTGGGATTTTTATTTTTTGCTAAACAAACACAAAAAAGCTGGAAAATTTTGAAAAAAAAATCATGCTTCATAGTTTGTAATAAAGTTTTGCAAACAAGTAATTTTTCTCCTTCATTGATATGCGATGATGAGGTGGCACTGATAGGCTGCACTGGTGGGCACTGATAGGCACAGATAAGGCAGCACTGATGGCCACTGATAAGATGGCACTGATGGGCCCTGATGGGTGGCACTGATGGGCACTGATAGGTGTTACTGATAGGTACCACTGATAGATGGCACTGATGAGCACTGATAGGTGGCACTGATGGGCACTGGTAGGTAACACTGATGGGCACTGGTAGGTGACACTGATGGTCACCACTGTTGATGAGGCACTGATTGGTGACATTGATAGGTGGCACTGTGGGCACTGATAGGTGGCACTGATGAGTGGTACTGTGGGCACTGGTAGGTGGCACTGGTAGACACTGGTAGGCGGCACTATTGTGCACTGGTAGGTGGCACTGACAGGTGGCACAGGTGCATGGGCTGGTGGCTGCTCTCCTTGATCGATTTCCCTCTGACAGCCGCCGGTGATCGGCTTTTTTTTCTCCTCACGCTATCAGCATGAGGAGAAAAAAATAGCCGATTACCGGCTCTGTTTACATCACACGAACAGCTGTCATTGGCTAACAGCTGATCACGTGGCACGGGTTGGGATCGACCCCTTACTCCGATCTGTAATCCAGCGAGTCTCATAGACTCACTGATCACAGAGCGCACCGCGCGCGCCCTGCAGGGGGCGCGCAGGCTGCTCGAGCACAGGAGGACATCTATTGATGTCATGAATGTGATGAATCATTCTAGAGAAAGAACTGGTGCCCCAGAATGGATGTCCTCCTTTGCCAGCCTTATGCCGCGTACACACGATCGCACATTCCGACAACAAAATCCATGTTTTTTTTTCTGACGGATGTTGGCTTAAACTTTTCTTGCATACACACGGTCGCACAAATTTTGTCGGAAATTCTGAAACGTCAAGAACGCAGTGAGGTACAACACGTACGAGCCGAGAAAAACGAAGTTCAATAGCCAGTGCGGCTCTTCTGCTTGATTCCGAGCATGCGTGGAACTTTGTGCGTCGGAATTGTGTACACACGATCGGAATTTACGACAACAGATTTTGTTGTCGGAAAATTTGAGATCCAGATCTCAAATTTTGTTTGACGGAAATTCCGACGGAAAATGTCCGATGGAGCCTACAAACGGTCGGAATTTCCAACAAGCTCCTACCGAACATTTCCCGTCGGAAAATCCGACCGTGTGTACGGGGCATTATTGTTCCCTGAGAAAAGACTGGAGCCAGTGGTGTCTGCAGACGACATCAAATTCTGCAGACAGAATGGACGTCCTCATTTGCCATCCTTATTGTTCCTATAGAAAAGGCTGAAGCCAGTGGTGACTGCATAGCGGGGTGGATAAAAACCAATGATTATTTAAAAAAAAAATCAGATTTTTTTTTTATTTAAATCAGATTTTTTGATTTGTTTCAAATGTATTTTATTAAAATGCTTTTGGAATAAAAATCTAAAAGAAAAAAAAGCACTTGTACAGCACTTGGTTTAGTGCCGCTTATGTGTCTTTTTCAATAAATGATCCTGTTTTTAGTCATACAGAGAGCACTAGATTATATTTTTTTGCATTTCATGTTACCACGGGAGATATACAGTCTTCCCTACGGAGTAAAAGAGGTGCCTGGCTTCCATCCAAAAGTTTAACCTTAACCACCAGTGGTGGCGAATGCCTTTATGACCTTCCTGTTAGCTCAGGGGTCCACTCTGTAAGGTGAGCGGTTTGGCTAGCAAATGGTGTGAGCACGGATTAAGGAGCACTTCAGAATTTGCATGAAGCACCCTTTACCACCGTTGAGGTCTCCAGCTTTCCAATTACATTTGTGCTTTTTTACTTATGATACAATGGACTTTTAATACCTTTAGTTGTTAATTAATCTTTTTAGCGCTGCACTCTCCATTATACCTTATTAGCTATCTATCAGGGTGGCATTCTGACCACCACTGGCCACCAAATTAAGGGTCTTTTTCCCACTGACCCCCAATTATTATTTCAAGAGTTCCTCTACGTATCAAAGGTTAAAAAAAAAGGCAAATCTATAGTGAAACCTGTGCTTTGATCAGCTTATCAGCAAAATATATAACGCAAAGTTGATTTTTCTAGCACCGATAACATTTTGTAGGAACTTTGAGCTAAAATACAAGGTCGATTTTATTTACTTTAAAAGCCGTCCTGAATTTTTTTTTTTATTTATATTATACACACAAAAAGTGCAGCTGTGGGAAGTTGCTGGAGACCCCACCTGGCAAAGGAGGTAATTGTGTTTACACAAAAAATTCTCTTTGGGTGAGCGAACGGATGGAAGGATTAAAAGTTTGGCAATTGCACGCTCTGTTCTTACAGCGTATCCAAAGAACACAGAACAATGGCGAAATCAGACAATTTTTAAATTTACCGTGTTCACGGATTACTCTGCTGACTTCTGACATCCAATCATGTGCAAGCAAAAATGCTGTTTTTTTAATTTTCTTCCATGTGATTGGGTATTCTTTGCAAAGTGAAGTTTCACTCTTTTTACTATGCTCTGGAGCAACTGCACTTGCAGAGTGAACAGTCTATTTGCCTTTAGTAAATCCACACCTGTGATTGTTAGGTGCCTTGGTGAGGGCCCATCAAGGGGAAGGGTCCATCATGCCCTGTACTCACAGTATGCTCTCAGTCTTCTGATTTTAATGACAGGAGGTTGTCAATGTACCTAGAAGATTTAGGACACTAATGCCCCGTACACACAGCGGATTGTTGGCCAACAAAACCGTGGAATTTTGTCTGAAGGGTGTTGGCTCAAACTTGTCTTGCATACACACGGTCACACAAATGTTGGCCAACAATTACGAACGTAGTGACGTACTAGACGTACTACGTGGCTTTTCAGTTCTTTAGCACCACCCTTTAGGCTCCATCTGCTAATTTCGTGTTAGTAGAAGTTTGGCGAGTGTTGATTCGCGCTTTTCTTTTCGCGTTTTTCATTTAGCGCTTTTCAGTTTGTGCTTTTCAGTTCGTTTCTGAACGGCCGTTCGTCAACCAGACATGTTGCGGAATCAGAGGAGATAACGTGTTATTTATTATTGGCCTTGGAGTTATTGCTTTGACATTAATTTTTTGGATGAATAATAATGATTTGATTTGGTATATTTTCTATATTTTTGGATGCATAGAATGCACTTTTTTTTAATGCACAATAAAAAAATTGTGGAGAATAATACTTGGCTATGTGTTTTACTTCAAATGAGTTTGGGAGTAGGCAGTTACATTTTATAAAATACAATGTAAAATTAACAAGGGACACCAACATAGTTGTATCTTTTATCTTAAAAACTACGGCATAATGGTGTTGTGGTAACTTGCCCCAAAAAAATTAAAAAAACATAATAATATTATTCGTGATATCACTCGAAAAAAAAAAGCCTTTGAAAATACGTTTGCAATAACTCCATCAGTATCACCAGCAAAGCAGCTTCATTATTATCCCATTAAAGAAGAAGAGAATTGTGCGCTGCATTTGGAGATTTGATAATTTGCCACGTCATGAATGTTAATTCCCCATTATGAACGCTAGTTTACAAGACCGACCGCTTCTGCTTCTAAACATGCGTGTTTGTACTTTGGACTTTTGTCTGACGGACTTGTGTACACAGGCTCGGACAATCCGACAACACACATTTGTTGGCGGAAAATTTAAGAACATGCTAGCCAACATTTGTTGGCGGAAAGTCCGACAACAATTGTCCGATGGAGCTTACACACGGTCGGATTTACCGCCAACAAGCTCACATCCAACATTTCCCATCGGAAAGTCCGATCGTGTGTACGGGGCATTAGGGGCTGAAATGAATTACTGCGGGGACAGCGCTGGACAGAAAGTGGGTCAACCAGAGCTGATTTTTGGGCCTGAAGTTGCGATTTACGTGAAGGAATGGGAAGAAGGGATGGTTTGAGTGTTGAAGATTTTTTATCACATTGGAAGACACTAGTGGAGAAACACGTAGAAGAAGAGAAGAGTTATGATGTTCTCACTTATGCGCTGTGGTTTGGCTGCAGCACAGGTGCAGCGCAGTGTACCTGCAGTTTTTGTGCAGGGTTACACTGGTTTCCCACAGACTTCTATTAGATTGCAAATTTTTGGTGTGTTTTCTGTAGGATTACTAAAGATGCAGAATGCAGGACTTTTGGCGTGCTTTCAGAAAACGCACCAAAAAAACGTGCAGTCTAATACAGTAGAAACCTATGGAAAAGCACAAGTAAACCGCACAATTGCGGGTACACTACGCTGCAACCGTGCTGCAGCCAAACCGCGTCGCAAGAGTGAGCACAGCATAACTCTTCTTATCTTTTTCCATGTGTTTCTCCACTAGTAGAGAACCATGGGTACACCGCGCTGTACCTGGGCTGCATCCAAACCGCTACACGGAAGTTTGAAACCGGAGTTATATAGAGAAGAAAGAGAAAAGCCCAAATCATACAGTTTAGAAATTAATCAAAGTTTGAGCTCCTTTCTCCAACCTCTAATTAAGATTTCACCTGGTAGGATTAGCACTTCCCATGTCTATGGAGTGACTGGTTATCATGACCTGCAGGTGTGCAGCAAAATCTGGAGGAGCGAGGTGGTGCTTTACCTCCTGGTTCCTTAATCTCCAGGTGGCATATTTAGCTGTGCCAAACATTTTTACTGTTCTAGAAGAGAAACTGTGTTTAAAATGCAAGAACAGAGCAAAGGTGAAGAGATAACACGTCTTAATATACAGAAAACATCCAAAACATCTCGACCTTGCTTAGCTAATGAACACCTGGAAACTAACAGTAATTATCAGACTCTAAGCATATAGAAATCTCAGATTTCCAGTGATAAATGTGATTGGGTGAGTACAAATGATACGCATTTTTTAAAGAAATATTATTTGATTATTTGTATGATATTTTAAAGAAAAACACATTAGTTTGTGATAAAAACACAAATCAATTTCTTATATGGAGTGAAGAGGGGGAAGGGGGATTGTTGCAGTGCTTACAGATAATAATGGAAACCATTTATTTAAAAAAGTATATAATTTTAATGCGAATAAAGTTAAAACAAACAGGGCCACTTTGTTCACAATTAATCAACATTTCATAGTGAGGGTGGTCATTTGGCGAGTATTCAGCTCTAACAGAGGTTTCGTTTTCATATATTAGCCTGACATGTTTCGCCTAATAGCTTCATCAGGGGATATATACGAATCAAGAAAATGCATAAAACGCACCAGACCTCCCGGAGGTAACCGCTGCCAAGGGGAACCAGCCGACCCAGAGGAAAGGAGCCCTGCGCGGCCACAGAAGACACACAGTGACCAGGTTAAAATGAATAAATTCAGAGCATAGGGTGAAGGGCGTCTGAGGTATAAGAGGAATTTCGATCCGGTGGGGATAAATAACTCTGCAGCAAAGAGAGACAGTGAGGCAGTCGCCCTCTGTCTCTTGGCCAGAGACGGAGGGTGTTCTACCTTTAACCGGACATACTTAACATAGGTGACAAAATTAATTTCTATATCTGGATCTACATCAACTCTCAAGCCACAAGCAACATTATTTACAACCTGCTTTTACCTATCAATATCCCCATGAAAATCCCTATCTTGGCACCCAGCAGGGAGCAATGTCTCAAGTCTCAACCCTGAATTGTTCTTTCTAGGACCCTTGTTACATGCCCACAGCAAATGCAAACTTGCTTGTGTACAGCACAGCATGCTCAGGCAAGTCCCCATATGCTTGGCCCCAAAAAATCTGTAAACTTTTTTGTCTGCCCGCGTCACCAAGACTTGGGCACCCAAAGAAGGAAGAGCCACCAATCAGAATAGAATACGTTCTTAATGTGTTTAGGGACAAACAGGGCGTAACCCAGCACAGGTTTCAAAAAGGACACTGCCAGTGACATTGTGAAAGTGATCCTGATTGGTCGGTAAGCATTACTCTGTCAAATCCCCAGACCACTGCATCAACAGCATGGGCACTGACAGCTCATCACCCATTACCATTACACTTACCTCAAGTACAGAGGGGACCGGGGGGGTGCAGAGGAGGTACGGTAATAGTTCACTTTGTTGGAAAAGGTGAACTAACCCTTTAAGTCACCACGAAACAAGCTAAGATGCCATGATTTTAAATTTGACACTGTTTTATTCTGGAAAAAAAAAAAAAAAACCTTAACAAAAAAAAAAAAAAAAGATACTGTGGGTGCCCCAAGGGGAATGGGGGTGAACAGGAGTGAAGAAGTTGAGCTCTTGAGTCTGGAGTTAGGTGTTAAGCAGACCTTGCATTATATGTGCCTTATATTTTCAATGGCCACATATACAGAGCAGCCTACTTTATGTTTTTTGAAGTTTTATAAACTTGCCTTTTCATATTTTTTTTTTATTGTATTAAATATTAAAGATTTGTAGGAAAAGCCAAAAGAGAGAGTTTTCAGCTGTTCTGTGCAATTACTGTTGAAATATCAGCCACACAGGATTTTTTTTTTTTTTTATATTCAATGAGCCAGTTGACAGAGGGCAGAGACTGTGTAAGTAACAAAAAATGTTGATGTCCTATAAAATATAATATTACAATTTATTCAGAAAAAAAAAAAAACATTTTGTACAGAATATTAAAATTATTTTTTCTTAATTTTGGGATATGTGATGGAATGAGACATGTGAATACCTGTTTTGGGTGGGCCTTACTGTGCTATGTACTGATTACTGTGAGGACTTTGTCATTACTTTAGTCACTTGTCACCATAACCTGTATGGTTTTTACTGTCATGTTGGGTCCCAAGCCCTATTTCAAGCCATAGTTTTTATACACTGCACTGATGATAGCCAAATCACCTGAAACAGCTTCTCTGCCTTTTGGCTAAGATCAAGTGTAGTATCTGTTCTTATCAGTGTCCAGTAGGGGTGCTGTGCTGTCATTCTGGCTTGAACGGGAGCTGTAGTAGCTTGCTATGCACCTCTGCTGCAGTGATCGAGCTAGTACAGGCTGGAACAGAAATCAGGGGGCCCGCAGGCTGTTGGGGCTCGAGAGTAATTTCCCCAGAAAAACTGGTAGAGCCAAGTTCCTGATTTTGAGTGGATCTACCTTGTCTGGCCATGGACTGGGAAGGCAGAGAGTCTGCAATGTCTGTGACCCCCGGGACTGGTCGCCCTAGGGGTGCTCTTAGTAACGCATGGGTGTGGGACCCCGCTGTGTGAACAGACACATGGTCACAGTCACTAAAACTTTGTCTGCACTGTACCTTTTAGGGCTAGGCCTTTTGGCTAAGTCTGGGGCAATTTTGTCTTCCAGGCCTCAGGGCCCAGCCAGTGCACATTGCACAGCCCCTTTTTTTTTTTTTTTCCACTGTTTGTTACTCTTTCACTTTTGTGTGTGTTTTTTTTTTCCTCACTAGAATGAAGTGTGTGAGTTCTCGGGCTTGCCCTGACATCCAGGGGGAGGATGTGTGGCCCCTTGACTTGAGTATTCCAAGGTCAGCTTCGGCGGATCTAGAAGAACGGGGTCTGCCAGGCCTTCTGGCTAGGCAGAATAGTTGTACTCTTTGTCCCTGTTAGGAGCCTGGCATCACGGGGGGGATCAGGGAGAGGTCCTACACCTTCGGGGTTGTGGACTAAAGCACACCCTTAAGTGTACTTTTTAGTGTGTGTTTCACATGCATGTTTTTTGTTCACTTACGGGTTTTTTCATTTCAGGATTTTTTGAACACTGACCATTTTTATTAATTTTCAACAGTAAAAACAAAAAGGTACAAGACAATTCGTTTAAAAAAAAACAAAAAGTGCCCACTTACAATGCAATCAGCGGGAAACTTGAGTAAAGCAAATAGGTCCAATAGATGAAAATAATGTGTATTAACATCAAATCTAGTGATAACGGCTCAGAGCATCAGTAACTGAAGTACATCTCAATCGCACAATTGTGTGCAGCCGAATAGAAAAGGGCACTGAATTAAGCATGATAGTAAGAACTTAGTGAGGAGATGAATCATCTGGCAGCATTTACAAGATGTAATGCTAGTAATTTGTGATAAGCAGATTTTGGTAAAGAGGAATGGTGCAATAAGTACTAGGCAGGGGTTAAAATCGAGAGTGTATGTGATTATTTTAACTATGCCTGTGTGTACCGCAGACCAAAACAGTTGTAGTTTTGTGTATGACCACCATAGGTGCAGCAAAGAGCCAGGTTCAGATTTACATCTCCAACATAGAGGAGAGGTTGAAGGTGAAAATTTACGAAGAAGTAAGGGTGTCCTATACCATCCTGAAAATAAATTGTAGTCTGCTTCCTGAGTCTTTACGTTTATTGAGCCCTTATGCAAGTGGTAGAGAATTTTGTCCCATTCTTCATCTGTGAGGTTAGGATCAAGTTGGTTTTCCCAAATGTGACACATTCTACTGGCCTTCAGGGAGTTGTCAGAGAAAAGGAGGGCATCTAGCATAGATAACACATGACGTTGTGGTGTGGATCTGGAGCATATCGCCTCAAATGGGGTGTGCTAATTTATTGATATATCCAGTAAGAGAAAACAGCTAACGTGTTTTTTGGGGTTTCATGGGGCCCCTTTATGAAATTTTTAAGCCTTGATAAAGAGGGCACATTGGAACCACTTCAGAAATAATGGCTGTTTTTTTTTCAAATTTGATATACTGATAAATAAAGCTTGATCTGGATATTATCGATACCAACCTTTCTCAACCATTTTACCCTAGAGGAACCCTTGAAATAATTTTCAGCTCCCAGGGAACCCCTGTTAAAAATTATATCCACAAATCATGGTACATTAGCTTTTTTTTTACATCTATTTGCAATAATAATCATGAAATAAAACAAAAGATGATAATGGCCCAAAATATACACATAATCCATGAAAATTGTGGTGTACCCTTACAAAAGTGGTCAGTAGAGAAATTACCCCTAAATTGGATATCAGTATTAAATTGTCCCCTTACACTAATGGTCAGTATAAGTGGGAGATTAATATCCACCGCTGCTCAAGGTTCAAGGAAAACTTATGAACTTCTGGAAGAACAGCTGAAGTATTTACAGATGTTTTAGGGGTCCCTCTTGAAGGCCAGGCATTTTCTGGCACTTTTTGTTTACATGTAAAAATCTGTTGGTTTTTTTTTTGCTAGAAAATTAGTTAGAACCCCCAAACATTATATATTTTTTAAAGCAGAGGCCCTAGTAAATAGATTGGTGGGTTTTGTAAATTTTTTCATGTCACACAGTATTTGCGCAGTAGTTTTTCAGACACAAATTTTCTGTGTTTCTTAATTGCATGAAACAATTAAAAAAAACTTGATCTGGATATGATCTACTCCAGCTTTTCTCAATCTTTTTAACCTAGAAGAACCCATGAAATAATTTACAGCTCCTGTGGAACTTCTGCTATACATGATATCTAAAGTTCATAGTACATTAGCTCTATATGACATCATTATTTTCAATATTAATTATGAAATTAAGCAAATAATAATTATGACCTGAAAATAAACATATAATGAGGATATTGTGGTGTCCCCAGTAGAGAAGTGCTCTCTTACATTGCTGGTCATTGTAGAAGAAACCCCGTACACTGATGTCAGTATACATGGAAGATTAATATCCACAATTGCTCAATGTTCACGGAACCCTTAGGAACCCTTGGAGAAAACCTAGGGTTTCCTGGAACCCCAGTTAAAAAGAGTTGATCCACACAGTTGACTTCTTATCTCCGAGTTCTCTTCTTATCTCTGAATTCTAGTTTTGGATTAAAGCTGGCCATACATTATACAATTTTCCCTTTCAATTACCTTTAGATTTACCCTCAACTATGTAGTGCAAGGGCCTGCTAAATTGAAAGTGTTTAGGTTTGTCCTCTTGTTATATGGTTTTGGTAAATGTAAAGGAAAATTGTATACTGTATGGCCAGCCATTGTGAATCAGCATTAGAACCTCTGAAGAATAAAAACTGAAAAGAGGTTCTAACACTCATTCACTATATCCAAAACTAGAATAAAAACTGTTTTGGATGAAATTCTACTTTAATTCCTATTCATACTATTTGTATTTATTTAAGGCTGATCTTTATTGCACATTCATCTAAAAAATAATGAAAACCATACCTTCCCTTTAAATTACAAAGACCGATAAACAGCTATTCCTACAGCTGAATTTTGTGTTGCGGTTATCCGTTAAATCCGACAAACTTTGCATATGGCTGTGGCTTCCCAGCTTTTGTGCACACACTTATTTTGCTGCCTGTGCTACATACAATGTAGTATTTTGATAATAGCTTATGTTCCACATCAATGCCAAACATGTGCATGTGGGTAGTATTTTCATAAATGGGGACAAACAAAAAACACTCATGTGCAATTGCCAAATGAAAGCGGAAGGGAAACGTCTTTTTAAGAGCGTAATTGTCTTGAGACGATGCATTGCGAGGTATTACAAAGAGTTACAAGCATGTAAACACACAGGAGAATAGAACTTCCACTACAGCTGCAGAAAGACAACTCGGGATTGGAGGAGCTATGACATTTTACAGCTTCATGGAAACATCCAGAGTTTTTCTGCCGAATGCACACATCTCTCGAGAGGGCTCTGCATTGAGCCTGTTGGCCTTGACATTAAGCCAAAAACAATTGAAAGACTAAAAAGGACAACAAATCAGTTTTTTTTTCCACAGACATATTTTTTATCCTCTTCCTATGAGTTTATTCTCACAGAACCTCTATGAACATGTTCATTTACAGCTATTGTGTAGCAAGCAAAGACCTTGCAGTAGCACCAATTTTAAACTCTGTATTGGATCCTCTTTTTAGGAACGCAGAAGCTGCTGCAGTCAACTCTTATGCCCCGTACACACGGTTGGACTTTGTTCGGACATTCCGACAACAAAATCCTAGGATTTTTTCCGACGGATGTTGGCTCAAACTTGTCTTGCATACACACGGTCACACAAAGTTGTCGGAAAATCCGATCATTCTGAACGCAGTGACGTAAAACACGTACGTCGGGACTATAAACGGGGCAGTGGCCAATAGCTTTCATCTCTTTATTTATTCTGAGCATGCGTGGCACTTTGTCCGTCAGATTTGTGTACACACGATCGGAAATTTCGGACAACGGATTTTGTTGTAGGAAAATTTTATAGCCTGCTCTCAAACTTTGTGTGTCAGAAAATCCGATGGAAAATGTGTGATGGAGCCCACACACGGTCGGAATTTCCGACAACAAGGTCCTATGACACATTTTCTGTCGGAAAATCCGACCGTGTGTACGGGGCATAAGGCTTCATGCACACGAGACGCCAGTGCAAACTCTGCTGAACGCATGGTTTTAAAAGCTGAAACCGGCATTTAGAAATGCCCGTTTTGCCACATTTGCATGCCGCGTTTAGCCGCGTTTTACCGCGTTTGCGTCTAGAAGCGTCTGCAGAGCAAAGAAAGACATTTTATGACCCAACTTTGGGGCCCTGTATCTCAGGGCCACTTGGAGCTAGGAATTCCAAATATGGTGTGCTAACACAGTGGAACTAACACTACAGCATATTCAAATTTGGAGTTCCTAGCTCCAAGTGGCCCCAAGATATGGGGCCCCAAAGTCAGGTTGCAAAATGTCATTCTCTGTTGCAGAAGTGCTTGACATTTCGCTTCTACCATAAGCAGAAAACTTTGTCTTCGTCAGGGCAAATATACCGGTCAGTTATCTGGGCTCATGCCTAAGGTAGCCCATTTCCACAGGGTGGCAAGTTATCATTTGGTTTAGAGGGAACCCATCCTAAGAGAGGTATTTAGCTGGCCAATTCTAAACTCACCATCTAAGAAAGCTAGCTGCCTGGCCATAGTGTAAAACCAGTGGCTTCAACACTTGAGCCACCGACCCTTTATAAATTTGCAAATTAGGTGGTAAGACTCCATTCTGACTTCAATGACTGATTGCTTGCTCATGGTCAATGACTCTGAAGTACTGAAGCTAAAGACAAATACAGTAAAACCTTGGATTGTGAGCATAATTTGTTCCAGAAACATGCTTGTAATCCAAAGCACTTGTATATCAAAGCAAATTTCCCAATAAGAAATAATGGAAACTCGGATGATTCATTCCACAACCATTTATTCATAGGTCTTTCAGTTTATAGTCCATATAAAAAGATTATAGCAATGTGACCAGGTTGTGTAACCATAAAATGTCCATCCACAAATGGAAGCCTCCACAAGGGGATTAGAAGCAAAATCCAGCAGGAGCTCCAGAGTATAAAAGAGAAGAGAGGCGCCTCTAAGTGTAGCAATATGATTACATTTAATGAAGGTACAACATTTGGCAACTCACATGGTTGTTGATTGAAACAGGCACATCTAAGTATGCAGGCATCCGGGGTAAATCTGTCCACATAGACCATCCTCCACACCGCCAACTCTCACCGCTGTCAGTCTGCAATCGTGACCGGGAAGACTACCCCGCAGTAGAGGCTTGAAGTGCTTGTGGAGCATAGTGTGGACAGGACGACTTTGACAGCAGTGCAGAGGATGGTCTATGTTGAGAGTTATGTTTGTTATGTGCCTCTTTTAATCATCAACCATGCGAGTTTCTAAATGTTGTACCTTCATTAAATGTAACCATATTGCTACACTTAGTGGCGCCTCTCTCCTCTTTTATACTCAGTTGTGACATGACGCTACTCTTATATCAGGACATTGCTTGTATATCAAGTCAAAATTTATTAAAACATTTTGCTTGTCTTGCAAAACACTCTCAAACCAATTACTCTCAAACCAAGGTTTTACTGTAACTAGCATTTTCAGAAGGTCAGCAATGACAGGCTTAATTCTTATCTCAACAAAGAGTTCCTGGTGGTTTTCCACTTCCATAGAAGTTTCACCTACATATGACTGCTCATCTTAAAGCGGAGCTCCACCCAAAAGGAGAAGCTCTGCTTGTCTGCCTCCTCTTCCCCTCTGCTGCCACATTTGGCACCTTTTGGGGAGGGGAGTGGGTACCTTGCTTTGACAGGTACCCACTCCCACTTCTGGCTCTGTTTGCCACAGCACAGTGATGATGTCACTGCTACTCTTATAAGTAGCATTTGAGTTTGCTTGAGTTTGGCACTTTGGCATTCAGCTTTAACCATATGCTTCCCTTCAATAAATTAGCATGGGGAGAGGGGGATGGAAGGTTGAATCCAATTAGCTGCAATGGACAGACATCAGAAATTGTTTTCCCAGAAACGGCATAGTTCAGTTATCTTACCTGATGGCAGCCCTGTATATCTGAGTCTCTGGAGTAGCACGGGTATGAGCTTCGCTCTCCTTTACCTGTAAAAAAAATAGAAGAGTCAAGATTACACTTCACTTGAAAAAGTATTGGTAGCAGTCATTGTGGATCACAAACAGACAAAAGATTTCCCAGCACACTTACCAGCCAGCCTGCAAAACAACCAAATTGTGCCTGTCTAACAGTTTACATTAAAAACAGAGGGTTTTGTTTGCACACATTTGCAAATACATGCACAAGCCGCAATGCCCACGTCAAGGGACCTCTGTGCATACTGCGATCCTAACTCTAAATTTCCAGAGCCTCCATAGTAGGAGCACATAAAAGAATGGAGAGATTAAGGGCAGGTATGCATGGAGGGAGCCCACTGCTTCTTAAAGGCACAGGGACGCACGTGACACCCAGCAAGAGCACAATGGCAGCGAAGGCATCCAGTGCGTCCCTGCACCCGCAGTATATACAGAGGTCCCTTGGCGTGGCCAGAGAAGCCCCTGCTTTTAAGTGCTATAAGTGGTCACGAGTTTTAAAGCTGAATGCCAGGCAGACATAAAAGGCACAAATTAATGCAGCACTGTATACATTAATATATTCAATTTATGTTTTCCCTTTCGCTACCAGAGCCGGCTTTGCTTTTTTTCCACAAACGTTAACCACTTCAGCCCTGGAAGAATTTGCCCCCTTCCTGACCAGAGCACTTTTTTGCGATTCGGCACTGCGTCATTTTAACTGATAATTACGCGGTCGTGCGACGTTGTAGCCAAATAAAATTGACGTCCTTTTTTCCCCACAAATAGAGCTTTTTTTTGGTGGTATTTGATCACTGCTGCGGTTTTTATTTTTTGCGCTATAAACAAAAAAAGAGCGACAATTTTGAAAAAAAAGCAATATTTTTTACTTTTTGCTATAATAAATATCCCCCAAAAATATATAAAAAAAATATTTTTTTCCTCAGTTTAGGCTGATATGTATTCTTCTACATATTTTTGGTAAAAAAAAAATTCGCAATAAGCGTATATTGATTGGTTTGCACAAAATTTATAGCGTCTACAAAATAGGGGATAGTTTTATGCAATTTGTATTATTAATTTTTTTTTTTTTATTAGTAAGGGCGGCAATCTGCGATTTTTATCATGACTGCGACATTATGGCGGGCACATCGGACATTTTTGACACTATTTTGGGACCATTGTCATTGATACAGCGATCAGTGCTATAAAAATGCATTGATTACTGTTTAAATGACACTGGCAGTGAAGGGGGGAGCGATGAAGGGGTTAAGTGTGTCCTAGGGAGTGATTTCTAACTGTGGGGGGATGGGTTTCAACACACAGGACAGCGATCACTGCTCCCGATGATAGGGGGCAGTGGTCTCTGTCATGACACAAGGCAGAACGGGGAAATGCTTTGTTTACATAGGCATCTCCCCGCTCTAGCTCTCCGTGACACGATCGCGGGCACCCGGCGGACATCGAGTCCACGGGACCCGCGGTCGTGGAGAACGCGGCACGCGCACCCGCAGTGCCGCTTCTTAAAGGGGAGTACCTGTACGCCCTTTTGCCCACCCGTGCCCTTCTGCCAACGTATATCGTCGTGCAGAGGCCGGGAAGCGGTTAAACAATCATTTTAGGCCTGAAGAGTACACAAAACCCCCAAACATTATAATTTTCTGAAAGCAGACACCCTAGAGAATAAAATAGTGTTAGTTCCAATTTTTTTTATGTTTATGTTTTTTTTTTTATGTTAGCGCAATTGTTTTTCTAATGCAAAATCAAAAAAAAAAAATTTTATTCCCACTGTGACTGTAAGATATGGCGCCAACGTCATCAGTGGGTCAGATCAAAAAATGTGGAAAAAAAGAATTAACCCCTCAAAAATTGGTGGGACTTTGAAGGCAAAAAAGTAGTAAAAACAATTTTATTGGTACAAATATACAAAAATACACATAGGAAAAAATATGATACAATAACACTGAATAAACCAAGGAGTGGTAAAAAGAGGAATATACTGATGTAGAGTTCGAATGTATATTCGTGTAGTCTTCCACCTGAGCCTACGCGTTTCGGGACTACCCATAGAGTCCCTTCATCAGGGGAAACTTGTAGGAGGAATTACACCAAGTATATTCAGGGAAGAAGGCTCACTGTCAAAGTCTCGGAGGTAAGTACGAACAAAGCGCCACAGGAATCCAGAGAGGAAACGGTTGCAGGGGATAACAGCTTCCTACACAGGCAGAATCATGTGAGTAGTGGGGCTGCACTACAGTGTGTTAGGGAGCTTGGTTCGTCATTGTCCTGCTCGGCGGCGGTGGTTACAGACTAGACGAACCAAGCTCCCTAACACACTGTAGTGCAGCCCCACTACTCACATGATTCTGCCTGTGTAAGAAGCTGTTATCCCCTGCAACCTTCGGAGCTGCTTGTGCTTTTAAGGGGGCCCCCGCTCCCCTGCCGGTATTTTGGGGGTACCCGCCTATATCCCTCAATGAAATCCTTTCTAAACCAGCACTAGGATAATCCCCTCTTGGTTCTCCTTTTTTTGGGATCCCACCGGGATAGTGTTGCCCCTCTTGAGCTCGCTCCCCTGGGGCCACACGGTGGGACCAGTGTGGATAAGGCGGGGCCAGATATACGTCCGTTTCCTCTCTGGATTCCTGTGGTGCTTTGTTCGTACTTACCTCCGAGACTTTGACAGTGAGCCTTCTTCCCTGAATATACTTGGTGTAATTCCTCCTACAAGTTGCCCCTGATGAAGGGACTCTATGGGTAGTCCCGAAACGCGTAGGCTCAGGTGGAAGACTACACGAATATACATTCGAACTCTACATCAGTATATTCCTCTTTTTACCACTCCTTGGTTTATTCAATGTTATTGTATCATATTTTTTCCTATGTGTATTTTTGTATATTTGTACCAATAAAATTGTTTTTACTACTTTTTTGCCTTCAAAGTCCCACCAATTTTTGAGGGGTTATTTCTTTTTCTCCTTATACAAGGGATGGTGGCAACCTATATGACTTACTTGGATGGTACTCCCTTTTTTAAAAAATGTGGAAGAACAAGCTGGCCACCGATGATATCAGCTTTGAAGATGGTTGTGAGATTTTACAAAAGGAGGAGCAAAGTAGTATCAGGAAATTGACAGAGCATATCGAATGAGGCAGGCAGTAATGAATTAAATGTATTTCAATTATTATTTATTATACAGGATTTATATAATGCCAACAGTTTGCGCAGAGCTTTAGCAAATTGTTTTCTGTAATACTGGACCTTTCATATAAATAGTAGGAAGGAAGGTCTGCTTTAACTAGAGATATGTACCTGTAGTTCTCACATTGTACCAATGCATGAAATGAATGCACCGCACCTTTCACGCCTCCTATCCTGTTCTCGACAATCAACATCTACACATGACATGGCGATTGATTAAAGGATAAGTTTACCTTTTGGAACATGTTGCATGTTTCAGCAGCTGCAGCCTCTACCCCTCTTCCCTGTGACAGCAAGCGGGGGATCTTAACCCCGCACCCGCTGTCACTATTTGAAAGTTAGATGTCAGTGCGGATGCTTCGCCCACACGGCCGCCTTATTCGTTCACATTTTCCTGTGAATGCACGAGCTACAACTACCGTCAGCCATTGCGGCCGATTGCTTGCAGTTCTGAATGGGCTGAGAGGTCACTGGTGAGCAGCCTTGTAGTTCATTCACAAGCCCTGCAGCTTGTAAACAGTCAGCCTGTATGCAGATACGGGCTAAAAGCTGCGGGGCTTGTCTGCAGGAGTCTGGCATTGCACCCCTGATCACAGATGAAATGCTTTCCAGGCTCCTTAGGGAAAAAATAATAATTTTTTTTTTTCCTGTAAAAATATGTGCATTTATTATTTTTTTCCTAAACGGTGAACTTATCTTTTAAGGTGTCGGTGTTACCTGTGTGGATATAAATGCTGGAGTCTCTTCCTGACACTCATTTAGAAGAAGTGGTTTGGATAGGCTACAAAACATCTTTACAGAAGAAGTCCAGTTGAATGTGACTAACTACTACTAGATCACATACCATAACCTGGATAAATGGGAACCTTCAGACATACCACAATACCAGTTTTCACCAGCAGGTGGCAATGCATGTTCTTAAAAAAAGCTAAAAGTTGCACTCAAAAGGAAAAAACGATGTTGCTTCCCCCAATTACCCCAACCAAAATGTTTTTTTTAATTTTTTTCATGGTATTTACCAGGTTTAAAACAGCTCATCATCATGTTGTGGATATTTTCCCCATCCCACTTCTAGGATTTTCCCACCAGTTAAAGGGGTTTTCCACTTTTTAACACTGAGGGGGTTATTTACGAAAGGCAAATCCACATTGCACTGCAAGTGCACTTGGAAGTGCAGTCGCTCTACATCTAAGGGGTAGATCTGAAATGAGTGGAAGCTCTGCTGATTTTATCATGCAATCATGTGCAAGCTAAAATGCTGTTTTTTATTTTCCTTGCATGTCCCCCTCGGATCTACAGCGACTTTACTTCCAAGTGCACTTTCAGTGCAAAGTGGATTTTCCTTTAGTAAATAACCCCCTAAGTGTTATACTGTACATTTTGGAAACAAATTGCCACCTTATACAAATATCGTTTTTTAACAATGCAATAGTGCAAGAACTCAACCTTACAAAATTCAGTAAATGTTGAATAAAAAGGGACTTTACATGTTGCCCTGAAAAAAACATGAATTTTATTAAAATGTATCAAATAAAATGTACTTTTCAAACAAAAAAAAAATTCAAAAGGATGTTAATCCAGAAAAAAAAATATTATGTTACATAAAGAAAATCCATATACATTTTGCGACCACTGGCATATAAAATATGCCATAGAAAAAACATCACATCTATGAACCTACGTCAACATGTTTCATAGCCAGAGTCTGCTTCCTCAGGACTGTGTCAAAATAAAGTTATTGTTATTCCCCTTATATGTAATGGTAGCCACAAAATGTATATGGATGCTGTATATTAATCCCTTTACAACCGCGCAACACATATGTTGAGCAGCACAAGGGTGGGCTTTAACGCTCACATGCCGCACATACTGTATGTGCCACTGGGCAGCTAATGTTTCTGTGCTGAGAGTGCACTCATAGCACAGAGGCTGAGCTTTGAAATTAGCTGATTAATGATCATTAGCTGGCGGGACCGGCTCCTGATCATGTGACCACTGTGACAGCCATTCACAGCGGTCACGTGATTGACCGATCTTTCACATCCCTAGGGTTCAGAACTTTTAAAAGGGACGCCAGGGTGGGCAGGAAGGAGTTAAACACATATAATGATAAACAATCAATCAATTATAAATCGGTTATCATCAGTGTCAATCAAAATCAATCAATAAATCTTGATCTTGAAAAACCTTTTGGGAGAATGTGCTGTGGACAGACGAAACAAAATTAAAGCTTTTTGGTAAAGCCCATCATTCTACTGTTTTCAGAAAAAGAAAGGAGGACTTTAAAAAAAAAGAATGCAGTCCCTACAGTCAATCATGATGGCGAATCACTGATGTTTTGGGGTTGCTTTGCTGCTTCAGGCACTGGATGTCTTGACCGTGTGTCTGGCATTATGAAATATGAAGACTACCAAAGAATTCAGGGGGGGCAATGCAGTGTCAAAAAGTTGGGTCTCCGTCAGAGGTCATGGGTCTTACAGCAGGACAATGACCCAAAGCACACGTCAAAAAGCACCCAGAAATGGTTTAAGACAAAGAGCTGGAGAGTACTGAACTGGCCAGCAATGAGTCTAGATCTAAATCCCATAGAGCACCTGTGGAGAGATCTCAAAACACCAGCTGGCAAACGGAACCCTTCCAATTAGAGACCTAGAGCAGTCGGCAAAAGAAGAGTGGTCCAAAATTCCCGTGGGGGGGGGGGGGGGGGGGGTGTAAGAAACAAATTGATGGTAACAAGAAGCAATTGATTTCAGTTATTTTTTCCAAGGGGTGTGCTACCAAATATTAAATTGAAAGTGCCAATAATTTTGTCCAGGCCATTTTTAAAGTTTTGCTTGGAATGTGTCAGATTTGGCATTTTGTTTCTCCACTTTTTTGTGTCATTCCAATAAAAGCAAAAGAAATAAATATTAGAATGCCTAAACATTTGTAATTACAACAGTTTTCTGGGTGAAGTGGTGCATTTTTTGGGTGAAGTGGTGCTTTATCTGACAGAAATGCAGGAGTGCCAATATTTTTGGCCATGACTGTATATGATAGCTGTTACCCCTGTATTTCTATCCATTCAGTCCTGAGATTTACGCAGCCTTACCACACAGCACAGCAAGGCAGATTACACCACTTTCTTTATTTAAGTTGTAGACTATAGAAGGAATACAATGGTGTTCTCTCTGCTCCTTATTATCAGAATGCTCCTTGCCAGCATAATTGCATTCAGCACACCTGATCCTCTCCCAGTACTGCCCCACCTCTCCTGATCTGAATGCTGCTGTATAGGGCATTGCAAGAGGCTCCCCCATGCTCCGGTGGTGGCCTGTCCTTCGGTATCCTTGCTTCCAATGCAGAGCTAGTCCTTATGATGTGGGACCTTAGCACGGAGTAGGCTTCAAAGACCGGGGCATGGGGGTAGTAGGCTTCAGGGATTTGGAACATGTGGTAGAAGAGACTTCAGGAACCCAGGGCATAGGGTAATAGTAGCTTCAGGCACTGGTCTAGAAGTGAGGAGGAGCAGAGGATCCGGTGATTAAATATACTTTTCCATGCTCCCTAGACCTAAATGAGCAGCTCATCCTTGCAGTGCAGGTGCAGCACCACTGCGAAGGAGATTTTTCAAGCTCCCCGGAGTTCAGCTTCAAGGGTTCCAGTACAAGAATATGGAGCGCAACCATGGCTTGAAGCAAATGTAAGGGCCAACACATGGGCAAGATGTTGGGGAATGCTAAGTGTGCATCAGTAACATGCAGCCAGGATGCGGTGTATGACAACGGTGCCTTACACTTAGCAATCTCAGTGTTAGGCCGCGCACCAATATAATATAAGGAACATATGGCAGCGGACTACTGAACATTTTATATAATGATGCCATGGAAGGATTTATTACATAACGACAGTTAACTAGAAGGCACTCAGATCTGAAGCACCAGATAAAGAATAATACATTAACCAGTCACAAATGTATCTCCTATTAGTGTAGGAGGAGAGGTAGACGGTATCGGGGATGCTGAATCTGCCCCGACCATATATATGTCATAAAGCAGAAGCTGCACATTAGAGGAAACGCATGCAGAGAACACTTAATGAGCCCTGCGGTGCCAACAAATCATAGATTCAGCCTCTCGAATTTCTACATACAATAAAACATTTAAAGACCCGGGAAGATGGAGCTCCGGGCTTAGGGGGCATCTTGGGATATGTCACTTTACTCGGGCACCGTCACCTGTGCTTCTTCTCATCTGCTAATCACACAATGAAGGAAATTACATTCTGCTACCTTCCAGAAACTTCCATCACATTGCCATTCTAATATAGTCTAATCCATTCACTGAAAATGTATTTGTCTAATATCTGTTGATCTAGTCAGTTACTATGAAATGTACTACAAAGAGTTACTAAATATCTATCTATGCGCCTATTTATCGATTATCAATCTACCTACCTGATACCCATCTCTCTATATAATATCTATCTGCAGGATCTACTGTATGTAATATCTACTTATCTAATAACCTACCTATCTATCTGTCTATCTCTCCATACTTCCATCTGTCTAATATCTACCAATCCACTCATCCATCTACTGTCTATCTAACAATTATCTATCCATATCTATCTATCTCTCTATCTATCTCTCTATCTATCCAACCTACCATCTAATATCTACCTGACTAATATCTTAATATCTACTTATCTATCAATCCATCTATCTACTACAATGTGTATCTATCTAATACTTATTTACAGTATTTGCTAATCACTTAATCTAGGTAATATCTACCTGTCAAATATCTACCTATTCATCCATCCTTCCATCTAATATCTACCTAGCTAATATTTACCTATCTTTTGTGACAGTGCTAGGTCCTGCCACTGTGTGAGGATAGGCAGAAGACACACAGGATTCGCACTAATGCAGCGTGCAAAGCTCCAGGGTATTGTTTCTAAGTGGAGAAGACTGGTTTGTCAGTGTTCTCTGGGTTTTGTAATTCTGGATCAGATTCTGGAGTTTGAAGGCTTTAAAAACATTTGGGTGGGAAGACGTCCCATGTCCAGGACCTGCAGGTTGTGTGAGTGTGCTGGTATGCATACTTGTTATGAGCAAGGCCTGGGGCCCTGTCAGGAGAGAGCCACGTGCTTCAGTCAGGATGGACATGTCCTACTGCCTAGGCCAGTGATGGCGAACCTTGGCACCCCAGATGTTTTGGAACTACATTTCCCATGATGCTCAACTACAGAGTGCATGAGCATCATGGGAAATGTAGTTCCAAAACATCTGGGGTGCCAAGGTTCACCATCACTGGCCTAGGAGAAAGAGGTGCTCCACTCGAGAGACTACTGTCCATGTGGGAGAGCCTGTAAGATCGAGAGAGAGTCTGGGAGACTGGGAAAGCCAGGACAACTAGGTGAGTCCAAGGGGGTGAGGGACTTGCTAAAGCCAGCCAAAGATGGTTCAAATCTCGGACAGTTCAGCAGGGACCATGTATGGGCAGGCTGATTGTACCCAAGTCGATTCATCAGATTTTTCATGTGATTATTGCCAGATTATGAACAGTGGGCCAAAAAACCACAGCACCACAGTTCGGGACTGCCATGACCCACTAAAAATGCTCAACCACAAATATCTATCTATCTATCTATCTATCTATCTATCTATCTATCTATCTATCTATCTATCTATCTATCTACCTATATCTACTTATTTATCTCTATCTATCTATCTATCTATCTATCTATCTATCTATCTATCTATCTATCTATCTATCTATCTATCTATCTATCTATCTATCTATCTATCTATTGCATCTCTCTATCTATAGCTACTTATTTATTTTTATTGGAGCCGTGTTACTGCAAAAGAGAGTATCCCAATCAATTACTATGAAAATGTATTGAAATAAGTGAAAAAAATCTATCTATCTATCTATCTATCTATCTATCTATCTATCTATCTATCTATCTATCTATCTATCTAGATATTTTGCCACTTCCAATAGATAGATACAATAGATAGATAAGTAGAAAGATCATATATTATCTATCTATCTATCTATCTATCTATCTATCTATCTATCTATCTATCTATCTATCTATCTATCTATCTAATACCTATCAATCTATTGTATATCTAATGTTAACAAAAAGCACTAGGTATCAATCTATCAGTTTTTCAATCGACCTGCCTAATACCTAGCTAATATCTACATACATACAAATCTGTTTATCTAAGGCCTATTTATGCCTGTCTCTATGAATCTATCCTCCAAATACCTATCTATTTACTGTATGTAATATCTGTTTTTCTATCTCTGTAAATATCTATTTTTCCATCCATATAATACGTATCTAACAAAAAGTACAACCACCCAAGCTCTGCGTCCTGCGGCAGCTCCTTCTGTGCTCCTAGAACCCAGGCCGGTCTGTGCTTCTGTAAATATGATTTATTTTGTAGCAAAACAAAAGCTGTTCACTGAAACCGCTGCCTTCTTTATGCAATACCAGCCGCGCGTTGTCCCATGTCACCGTGACACTTATTGGTGAGTACACGGCTAATCAATCACGGAACCTCCCAGTGGCATTGTGGGTAACAGGCTGCATAAGATACGGGGCTTCTCCGCTCACACCTCCCCCAGAGTAAACTTCCTTCATGATCAACATCATGATGGAACTGACACCTGGGAAAGAGAAATTGGGTTGGACTTTTGCCACCCTTGCTGAGTTCTACATCGATGAAGCCGGGATTTGAACTGGGCCCAAATCCTGCTGCTAATCTGTGCCAAGCTTAATGATGTGATGCTTTCTGAAGGCTGCTGTCTGCTCCTCCAGACTATAATATAAAGGTCATACTTTATATCCCCATCATATTCATTAACCGAGAGGCCTGCAGCAAGCGGCTCTGGAAAATATCAGTGTCCCCCCCCCCCTCGCCATAGTAAATAGGGGTGTCGGATTGGAAAATATCACTTCAAGATCATTGGTGCCAAAACACATGTAATTAATTAATGTGATCTTCACCTCCGATTTTTTTTTCCTTACAAGCAAGAGAAGACCAATTTAGCCTGGCGCTCTTGCAAAGATTACGCATTGGTAGAGGTAGTGATTAAAGTGTGACCGCCGCAAACCAAAGCAAGAGGTAAAAAAAAAAAGGAAAGAAAGAAGCAAATTCAATTAAATCAATGATGTTATATCCCATTCTCATAAAATAGGAAATATAAAGAATAAAAAATAGCCTTAAAGTGTTACTAAACCCATAACAGTAAAATCAGTCTGTATATGCAGAAAAGCATGCTTGTTATACTCACTGTCGAACCTAAGGGGTTAATCATCCACATGGTGTAAAAAGGCTGTTTGACCCTGTCTTCTCTGATCCTCCCCTTGCTTTACTATCTCCAATTCATCTCCTGATAGAACAGAGCCTTGGGGGCACTCTGCGCATGCCCACTTTGGTGTATATTGCCAGAGAGAGTTTTTTTGGGGGGAGGGTGCATGTGATCAGCACAGGGCCAATCAGCACCGTTCAGACAGAAAGTCAGGGGTCATGCAGCCTCATAGGACAGTCAGAGCAGAATGAAAACTCCTCCTACAAGCTTTAACCAGACACTGATAGAAGTCACATGATTGCTATATACAGGCATACCCCACTTTTAAGTACACAATGGGGTTTATTTACTAAAGCTAGAAAGTGCAAAATCAGGCTCACTTCTGCATAGAAACCAATGAGCTTCTAACCCCAGTTTGTTCAATTAAGCTTTGGTAATAAAACCTGGAAGCTCATTGGTTTCTATGCAGAAGTGAGCCTGGTTTTGCACTTTCTAGCTTTAGTAAATAAACCCCATTGTGTACTTAAAAGTGGGGTATGCCTGTACTGCTGATGAGAAAAGGTATTTAGCAGTTTATATTTACTAAAATAATTACATTTTCATGTTGGAGACTAGATATAGTGAATGCAGGGTTCTGGGTTTAGTAACACTTTAAAGTAGATTTAAACCTAACCAATCTTAAAATACTCCCCCCCCTAACACCTTAACACCTATGTTTGCTAACAAGAGTAAGAAAGATGCGCATATGTACCTATTTTTTTGATGCTCCAGTCGGGTCATGTGATCCCGTGTCAGCACACAGCCAGCTGCAGGGAAGAAGAGAGAGCACTGAACAATGGCTAGTAAAGCCTGGAACGAAGACCTCACCTTTAGGCTTCAGTGCCCATCCATTGTTGGTGCTCATTCCTCTCCCCTGAAGCCGCCACTTGCTGAGAAAAGGGGAGCAGGATCTTGCAGCCAGACCGAAGCAGGCTGAAAATAGGTAGGCATATTCATCTTTCTTACAGAGGTTAGTACGCATAGGTTTTGGGGTGGGGTTGAAAATTTTGGGGATTAGAAAGGGTTATTCCGTAATTGTTCTTTAAAGCAGGGGTCCCCAACCCCCTGTTGATGACCCAGCACAGCAGAAGATGAGCGACGACAGTGGTCAGCACAGGGCTTTTATAGACCGCGGTCACACTCACCTCCTGCTGTGCGTGTCCTTACCCAGCTTCTACGCCCACCCGGCTGACGATGTAATCCAATCAGCAGAGCAGAGGGTGGGAGGAGCTGCAGATCGGAATGGAAAACTCTTCCCGCCCCCTGCCCTGCTGATATAGGATGACATCCTCGGTCGGGCGGAAGATCCGGGAGAGGACATAGGGACTGATCACTGCCTCTGCCCTGCTAAAGATAGGAGTCCTGTGTAGGGTAGGCAGAGATTAGAATGGGGAGAGAGGAAAGGAGGGTGGGGGTGGGGGAAGACTGCAGGGGCACTGTGATGGAGGAGGCTGTGATTGCTAGGGGGCACTGTAATATAAATGGGACTGCACTGTAATCATTACAGTAGCCATTTACAGTGCAGTCCCCTTTACATCACATCCCCCCTTTACATTACAGTGCCCCCCTTACAGAGCAGTCCCCTTCACATTATAGTGCCCCCTTTGCATCACAACCCCCCTTTTACATTACAGTGCCCCCTTTACAGAACAGTCCCTTTTACAATAATGTAAAGGGGCACTGCGATGTAAAGGGGGCACTGTAATGTAAAGGGGACTTCTCTGTAAGGGGGCAGTGTAATGTAAAGGGGGGGCTGTGATGTAAAGAGGCACTGTAATGTAAAGGGGGGCAGTGATGTGAAGGGGAACCGAGGACACTCATTTAAAGGGGGACTGTGCTGTAAAGGGGGGCTGGGGACAGACTCAGCAAATAGCCCCTCCCCCAACCCCCTCACCCCCCCAGTACCTGGGAAAATTGGCTGCCATGAAACTAGTCCCTGGTGCCAAAAAGGTTGGGGACCGCTGCTATAAAGGACAATTAAAGGATTTTTTTTTCATTTGGGATATAGTTACAACCCATCACAATTTTTAATTATTTTTTGCAAACTGTGTCCAATTGGGGAGATTTCCGTTCACTTCCTGTCCCACGGCCAAAACAGGACATTAGATGAAAATCCTCCAAAGTCAGGGAATTCCTGGTTGTCATCAGAGTCACCAGGACTTTGGAAGATTTCATCTCCATTCCTTTTCTGGTGACAAACCAAAATTTGGTCTTTCACTTTCACTCTTGATAACAAATAGGACAAATAGAGAGGGTGAATCTCATTAAAGGGAGCACAGGGAGAACATGAAAACTCCATGCAGGTAGTGTACTGCTCTACCACAACCCTAGGTCACTGTGCTGCCCAAAAGTCATACCTTTAGCCCTTTAAAATGAATAGACTGACACCTCATTTGATCGCCCTCCATCATTTTTAGTTCCCGCAGAGTTCTCTATTAATAATATCACAATTCTTTATGATTTGCAGACCTCCCCAAAAGGACCCCAGTGACCATGGCCAGTGAAAAATGAACTCAATCACTGCAGATTTTACAAAGGGAATACATATGGCATGCGCCTGGATGTGTAGTTCTTTCACAGCGTGCTTAATCTACAACTGTGTACAGAAATATAATGCTTTTCCAGCATTCGTATGATTCCCTACTGCTCTGCGTGGTTACTCTGCCCTACGGCTTAATGTTAAAGTATAAAATGCACGCTTTAATGCAATGCCCCCAGTGTATTGTGGAAGGCTAATGTGATAATTTCTGGTACTTAGTTTGCGTACCTAAGAGACCACATAATAGGAAAGTACATGTTTATTCTGCTGCTGGAAATATATTTGGGAAACATGCTGTCATAGTCAGGGCTTTGATCCCGCTTTAGCATTCAATTGCTGACCTGGAAGGCAACTATACGTAGGAGATCTACTGCAGAGCAGACACAGTCACCAACAATTTGCTATTATTTTCAGGGACATAATCTTTTTAAGTTTTTTTTTTCTCCCCCCTTAGGTATACATATGAATGTGATCTCTTATCAATCTCTGCTAAAACACAATTCCATCTTTTCAGGAATAGAAATGTAATATTTTGCTTCACTCACTTCCTGCTGTGTCTAGAGGAAAGTGAAGGGCATTCTCTAAGGGTAAATTTAGACATGGGCTTGCCTCTGAAGCTCCGGAGGCTACCAAGAAGCAGTAAGAAAGTGATGTGTCGCCTCCGTGAAGCCTGTTTTGACCACATTTTTGCCAACAAATGAACATTGCATGCAGTTGCATGGTGTTTGCGGTGCTTCCCCATTTACTTGAATGACATCCAGGGGTTCTTTGGAGCACGGGAAGCTGCTGGAAGTGGACCTGAAGAACGGATGGATGGAGCAACCCTAACTGGACACATACCTGGTGTTTGGAGTCTTCCCATCTTAAGGAATTTAACATAGCATTTGACCATATTATATGATGGTCCACAGGATCCGGTAAGAGGCTCATTTATCTGGTGTCACCTGGTGGTGAAAGCACTGAATATTGGGAATGTGGGGTCACTCATGGAATAACTGGATTATACATTGGTTGCTCCTTTCTGAACTTTCTTCAACACATTTTTTCTTTATGCCCTCACAGATGGGCTTTTTATGGACTGAATTTCTTTCACAAATTAGTTTGATATCACTTTATGTTTGGTATGAAATACGTTTGGTGTTATTATAACACATCATATTTTTTAAAAAGATATTTATGTATTCATCTGTTTATTGAATTAGTGCTGCTTCTATACATGATTACAGGCATTTTTTTCTCAAAGAATAGGTGCAGGTACTCCCCCCTTTCAAGTCATCCCCTGTCTCTGCCCCTACTCAACCCCGAGCACCGTCAATTGGTTCCACCACCTACCCACCTCCCAGTGTTGCCCCTTTTAGAGAATCCATAACCAAGCATCAAGTATCAAGCATCATTTTTGGTGTTAAGTAGTTTTTAAGGAATTTGCTAAAAAAAGGCAGTAAAATAGGTCCCCGACAGCCAGCAACAATAGATCTCCTCAGCAACAATAGATCTCCTCAGCAACAATAGATCCCTCTGATCAACTATAGACACCCCAGCAACAAAATACCCCTGCTGGAAAACGGTGGTGGTACCATTCAACCAGCTCAAATATAAACTCTCCTGGATTATGCTCAATGAACGAATGACCACAACTTTAACTGATAAAATGCAGCAGCTCGAAAAGATCTGGAGTCCCTGGATCCGGTACTTGACGGGGGACCCCAGAACCATACCGTTGTAGAGCGGCCGGTGGGGAGGGGGGCGGGAATCGGGGAGCGAGTTCACTCTCTAACTCTACTCCTTTACTTCTCTTTCAACCTTTCATTCTTTATATTCAACCATCTCCTCTCTCTAACTAAACTCTGTTAAAATAATGAGGGTCATATTACAGATACCTGTAAATGCTAACCTTATCTTTGGTATAGACCCCTACATGAAAAGAACTAATTTAATAATAAAAATACAAGTTGATACTTAGGTGGCAAATGTCTGCACTATCATATAGAAAGTTTACATTTAATATAATCTGTGATGCTGTATATATCACCATGAATCCGTTAGCATATTTTTTTTTACTATGGAAAATGTGAAAACTTGAATAAAAATGATTGAAACAGATCCACCCGTGCAATAATAGACCCCCACCAGCAACACTAGATCTCCCAGTAGTAGAGCTGCACGATTAATCGTTAAGAATCAAGATTGCAATCTTTTCCCCCTCGCGATCTTGACAAAGCATTTTCCCGATTCTTTCTATGCAGAGAATTCTCTGCTGAAGCCCATAGCTGTCAAAAAAACCCCCCAAAAATGGGCAATCTGTCAAGTATCACAACATTCCTCAGCAGCTGAGCTAACTATAAACATTGTAACATATTGTCCTTTAGATCAAAGAATGAACTTCTGTGTGTAAATGAGGAAAGTTTAACCAATTAAACACTAAACTTTTTTCAGACACTTGTTGGTTTCAAGTTAAAATCGGTATCTTTTGCTAGAAACTTACTTAGAACCCCCAAACATTATATATATTTTTTAGCAGAGGCCCTAGAGAATAAAATGGTGGTTTTTGCAATATTTTATGTTACACCGTATTTGCGCAATTCTTTTGGAAAAAAATACACTTTCATTAATTTTTTTGTATAATATGAAAGATATTACACCGTGAGAATCGTGAGAGAATCGGGATCTTTATTCTAAGCAAAAAAATTGTGATTCTCATTTTGGCCAGAATCGTGAAGCTCTACCCAGTAGCCAGCATTAATAGACTCTCCAGCAGCCAGCAACAATAGACCACTCGCTCAATAGTAGATCTCTGCCATCAACAAAAGATCACCCCAGCAACAATAGATCCCCTACCAGCATCAATAGACATACCCAGCAACAATAGATCCCCCCAATGACAATAGATCTCCCAGCAGCTAGCATCAATAGAACTTCCAGCACACCCCAGCACCTTGGCATTATATGCATTCAGTGCTGGAGGTGCCGGAACTGCGTTCCCCCTGAAAAAAAAGCCTGCATGAAATATATCTTTGCTGTTGGTGTCACAATTTGCTTAAGTGGCTGCTCATTAATAACATATAACATATATGCTCCAGCACAGGTTTTCTATATCATTCTTTGACTTACTTGAATACTTGCCACTCGTTAACAGGTCAGGTGAACTTTGCCGCAGGCGCGAAGCATCACAGGTGTGGCATGTAAACATCCCCGTCCAATGCCTATTGCAGCTTAAAGTGGAAACCCTCCTATTGTGTTCAGCCAAGAAAGCTGCCACCCTGGCCTCTGTTTAATCTTTATAACCTCTGTTTAATCTTCAACTGCCATGATGCTCCACATGTAATGACACCAGCTATTGGACGGTTTGACTTGAGAGCACAACCAATGTGACAGTTACATTCCCGGCACTGTTTTTTGAAACTGATAAATCAAGGGGTTTACCTCCGCTTTAATGGCTGGGGAACGGTTACCCAACCACAAGTCTTAAGCCTAGTACGCACGGGACGATTGTTGGCTGGCATTCGGCGGGTCAATAGAAACCGGCCAACATTCAGCTCATGTTTGCGGCAGCTGGTCCGACAGAAGCTCATAACCAAAAAAGTTCCGCCGACCGTCTCCTGATCAGCACTCTCAGCCAATGGCTGAGAGCGCTGACCGGAGTGCTCTGGCGGGGGGGGCGTCCCCCTATCAGAACACAATAGCTCAGAAGGGGAGATCGCTCTACTAACGTTGCATAGTTGGTACAGCGAGTCCGACCCGCTGGGTTGAACAAAAAAAAAGACTAGTAGTGTGTACGAAGCTTTACTGAAGCCTAAGGCTGCATTCACACCTGAGCGTAGTGGAAACAAGGGTAGAAAAGAAAAATGTGCTTGCACACTTGCGGTGCTAATATTTTTTAATAGCAGCCCAGACACAAGTAGCAATCTCATGTTTGCCACATGAAAAAATGTGCAAAAAACATGGCGGAAAGCAATTGGCTAAGTGTCAAAAAAGAGGTACTTGAGTTACTTTGGAACATTTCCAAAAATGGGTCCAAAGCTTCAGGGTCCTTTCACACTGGGGTGGTTTGCAGGCGCTATTGCGCTAATAATAGCACCTGCAAACCGACCCGAAAGTGCCGACCCGAGGGCTTTCACACTGGAGCGGTGCGCTAGCAGGACGGGAAAAAAAGTCCTGCTAGCAGCATCTTCGGAGCTGGGAAGGAGCGGAGTGTATAGCGCTCCTTTACCGCTCCTGCCCATTGAAATCAATGGGACGGCACGGCTATACCCTTTCTCGGCCGCTAGCAGCCGAATACCGACGGTAAAGCGCCGCTTACAATAGCGGTGCTTTACCGCCGATGCCGCCTCAGTGTGAAAGGGCCCTTAATCAACGATCACATCGTTACAGCAGAAAGCAACGTTTCAAAGCCACACAGGACCCCTTCATCAGGCATGTGACCATGCCTTGGGGACCCCCAGATCACCAGAACTAGTATCTCCTTCAGAAGATTATCCCCTCTATTACATTTCTGGGGACAACCGAAAATTTGTGATTTTCTTTTACTTTCACTTTCAATGATAATGGTAAACAGGACAAATAGAGAGGGTGAATCTCCCTAACGGGGGGGTTGGGGGGCGGGGCAGACAGCAAGAAAAGCTGACAGGGGTTCTAATCTTTACACTCTGAGAATGCAACTTTCTGTAATGTATAAAACTGAAGTTGAAATATGAGGTTTTTTTTGGTCCAGCCTGACACAATGTAAGTATGTATCTCATACCTGAGTTATCTGTGGAAACTACAAATCAATGTAGTAGTTGGTGCTACTACAGTGATAGAAGCAATCTTCCGGGGTCCAGTGCAGAGCGGCTGCAATTCTGAATAGTAACCACAGGGGGTCACTTGCTTGGCACTGCCTCTATTTACAGAGCACCTTGTATTTTTTTCAAGAACTACAAGGTGTTCTGTGATTGGATGAGGCGGAGAGAATGGACATTCCCATAGACACAGTCCTAAACCTTGTGGACAGCCTTCCTAGAAGAGTTGAAGCTGTTATAGCTGCAAAGTGTGGGCCAACTCAATATTGAACCCTACGGACTAAGACTGGGATGCCATTAGAGTTCATGTGCTTAGATTGTAAGCTCTAAGGAGCAGGGCACCCTAAATCCTACTGTATTAAAGTGTATTGTATTTGTACGGTCTACCCTCAATTTGTAAAGCGCTTTGTAAACTGTTGGTTGCAATATAAATCCTGTATAATAATAATTAAAGTTCATGTGCGGGTAAAGGCAGGTGTACCAATACTTTTGACAATATAGTGTATCAGCCCCTGAGCAATGGAGCCAGCCAATAGGATTCAGTAATGCTTTCTGCATGTAAACATTAGCACAAATGCTTACATGTGTACAGCGTAATTAACACTGAAATCTTCAACCCCAGGTGCAGCTGCTGTCTGCAGTTTTTTTTTTTTTTCGCTGAATGCAACGTTATAATATACTGCCAGACGCAGCTGTCTGAATGGGCCCGTAGACTTGACTACTGCTGCATACTAAACTAGACACTTTCTGCATCTGTACATGGCGTTTTAACACCTATGTGAATGAGCCCTTAATAACAAGGCAGCAATGTCGGATCTCCTATTTCTATTCTTACAAGTTCACATTACATGTTGCCACATTGCCTTGCATTTTCCTTCTCATTTGCAAGATTTTTTTCAGCATATCGGCTAAAACTTGGCACTCTCCACCTCCCTGGCGTCATTCCACAGATTCAGACTCGGACAACAAAATGCTTATTCCGGTGACATAGTGTGAGCATGCAAAATGTAGATGTATGTAAGCTAAGCAACATTCTCAGATACAGTAAAATCTTTTCTGGTGTGTAGTGATGTTTTCTATACTGTATGCAATTCTTTGTGTTAAAAAATATCCTGTGAGTTAAATTAAAGAACAATCTACACTGAACTGGGAGCAATTTACAAAGATTCCAGCCACCACATTTAAGAATTGGTAAGCTGTAATATATTATATTTTTGTTTTTCGCTTTAGATATGTTTTAAATTGAGCCCTCACTGACCTGTATAGCTACAGGCATTGTGGAGTAATTCATGCATAAAATTGACAGCAAAAGACACTTTTACTTTCATTCCGTTGATCCCCACTGAGCAGACTCGGACAACAAAATGCTTATTCCGGTGACATAGTGTGAACGTGCAAAATTTAGATGTATGTAATCTAAGCAACATTCTCAGATACAGTAAAATCGTTTCTGGTGTGTAGTGATGTTTTCTATATTGTATACAATTCTTTGTGTTAAACATATGCTGTGAGTTAAATTAAAGAACAACCTACAATGAAATGGGACCAATTTACAAACATTTAGCCACCACATTTAAGGATTGGTAAGCCGTAATATATTATATTTTTGTTGTTCGGTTTGGATATGATTTAAATCAAGCCCTCACTGACCTCTATAGCTACAGGCATTGTGGAGTAATTCATGCATAAAATTGACAGCAAAAGGCACTTTTACTTTCATTTCGTTGATCCCCGCTGAGCAAGTGGATGGCTGGTCCGTGTCTGCTCTGTCTATGCAGAGCGGACACAGACACAGCCCGTTCTTCTCTATGGGGCTGACGGATATAAACAGACCGCCTGCTCATTTCCTCCTGCCAGCCATCCGATCCGCCAGATGTCTGTTTTTAGTGGATAGGATTGGATGCTGGCAGGTGTTTTTTTTTATTTTTATTTAATTACATTTATTGCCATTTCAAACACAAACACAAAAAAAAAAAAAAAAAAAAAGAAAAAAGAAAATATAGTCAGGCATTTTAGCTCTCACAGAAAAAAAAAGGAACAATTCAAACAAGCAGAAAATATATTATTTAAATATTAATATCTCTGCTTGTAGAGCACTTTTTTATTGTTACCAAAACAACAAAAGCAAAAACAAAAAGAAGGGGGAGGAATATGGAAGGAGGGAAAGAGGATGAAAAAAAAAAAAAAAGGATAAATGCCAATGCGCTTGGTTCTATTCCAGGCCTGGGATTATAAATAACAAGAGTATTGAACTTCTATTGCACCATATTATTATTATTATTTAACCACTTCAGCCCCAGAAGATTTTACCCCTTCCTGACCAGAGCGCTTTTCGCGATTCGGCACTGTGTCGCTTTAACTGACAATTGCGCAGTTGTGCGACATTGCACTCCAAAAAAATTGATCTCCTTTTCTTCCCCACAAATACAGCTTTCTTTTGGTGGTATTTAATCACCTCTGCGGTTTTTATTTTTTGCACTATAAACAAAAAAATGCGACAATTTTGAAAAAAACGCAATATTTTTTACTTTTTGCTATAATAAATATCCCTCAAAAATATATAAAAAAAATTTTAGGCCGATACGTATTCTTCTACATATTTTTGGTAAAAAAAATTGCAATAAGCATACATTGATTGGCTTGCGCATAAGTTATAGTGTCTACAAAATAGGGGATAGTTTTATGGCTTTTTTATTTATTTTTTTTTTTTTACTAGTAATGGCGGCGATTTGCAATTTTTATCGGGACTGCGACATTATGGAGGACACGTCGGACAATTTTGACACATTTTTGGGACCATTGGCATTTTTACAGTGATCAATGCTATAAAATTGCATTGATTACTGTGAAAATGTCACTGGCAGTGAAGTCCTAGTACCTGTTCTAACTGAAGGGGGGAGGGGACTGTACAGGGGATATGACAGATCGTCTGTTCATACTCTGTAGTGTGGAGCCTGGCGGTGATTGCGACCGCCGGGCACTCGCATTGGCTCTGTGGGCAAGCAGGGGGCGCGTTTGCGCCCCTAGTGGCCATCTATGGTACTGACGTACTATGATGGTGATTTGCGCAGCCGAGCCATGTTGCCGCACTATAACTGCGGCGGCTGGTTGGCATGTGGTTAAGGTACTTATATAGCGCCGCCAATTCACACAGCGCTTTACATATACATTGTACATTCACATCGGTCCCTACCCTCAAGGAGCTTACACTCTAAGGTATATCTATCCAAGATTCATCCACTGGGAGCTGTGAAGGGCGGGAGATGAGAGAAAGATGACAATACTTTCGAACAAGAGACCAAATTAATGGATGTCGGATCCCGTAGGGAAAAGAAAATCTCCCTGCCCCCGTGAGGGGGAAGACAAAAAAGATGTCCGGCAATATGGTATCCAGGCCGGTGGAAAGTATGGCTAAAGCTTTTTCGGTCATACTTCTCTTGTACTTCTGTGACCCAGAATCAGCCAACAGTGGGCTAAAGCTCTGACTTCACAGAGCTGCTCCCAGACTTTGTAAGCATCCCAACAATAATGTCAGGATCCACTCAGATGCCTGAACCGGCATCGAGCCGGCAGAGGACAGCTGCAGCATCGGACCAGAGATGAGGGGAGTATAGATGTCTATTGTTTACAGAACCCCACCCTGTTTATTTAAAGCAGAACTACACTGTATCTGACCGGCACAAACGAAAAACCCTATTAAATGAATTTTTAATATTCAAAGTAAACTCCCCCATCCATCCATGTCTCCATGCTTTATTTTTCTGAGATATCGCTTTGAAAAACACATCCCTATCATTTCTGGCCATAGCCATCTTGAGTAAGGGCAGATGATTCATATAGCATTTACTTCCCGGAATCCATCTGCCCTTAGTGCAGGCACCCAGGCAAGAGGGTGTGCTTAGCTGAGATGACCCCTTCTCCCCTCCTGAAGACGCCTGAGATGTATGACATAATTTGCCTATGTAGCATCACATATGGCGACCCATCACCTTTGGCTACCCGCTGGGTAAACAGCACAGTAAAAGGGGCTCCACCCCAAAGTCCAGGTCCAAGCCACTTTGCAACAGGGCCCCTCGTGGGCTCACTTCGCTCACCACGCTTCGCTCGCCACGCTTCGGGCACGGCCTCACTTCACTCGGCATAATTATATTCTAACTCTATGTCCACTTGGATGGTGGGGATTGACCCTTGACTTAGGGGTGGAGCCACATAATAACTGCGCAAGCGCAGTTCAACGTCAGTTCTGTTACACTATCTGATGGTTTTAGTGTGTCGTAAAAGTGTTGGAACGCATATGGTGGCGTCGCGCATGCCCACTCCAGCGGGTAGCCAAATGTGATGGGTCGCCATATGTGACGCTACACCTAAACCCGAAACCAGGAAGTAATTGAAGGAATGTAAAAAAATGTGTCAAACAAGTAAATACAAAATACTTTCCTATCTATTTTCTAATGCTAGCAGCATAAGGATTAAAAAGAGTTAATGTTGATTGAGAGAGTGAAGTTCTACTTTAAGTCTAGGGTTTTAGGTTTACTTGTCAACAGAAATATATGGGCTGCCACTGTTGGCCATCTATTAAAAATGCTAGCTGTCTGACCATGTCAGGTTAGAATGCCTCTAAATCACCTAAACAGAAGAAGCATAGACCAAGCAAAAGTCAGGATTCCTTATCTGTACACTCGTTTGGGGTCAATGCTTAGGAAAGAATTGACACCAAAACATCGTCATGAAATGCAGACAACCACCATTTTTAGAAGGAGATCTGTCATCACTGGCACCATTCCTATTTCTATTACAGGTGTACTTAAAGGGTCCATTCATTTTTTTTGGTGTGGCCATTTACATTTGGTGATAAATTCATTTCTCAGGTTAGATAAAAGTTATTTCAGGGCAAAAGTCATTTTGCAAAAAAAAGAATGAATGTTCAAAATTATATATATAAAATAATTTTGTTAAAAAAACATATAAATATCATCGGATAGGCCCCCCTACTTTGGAGGGCTGGAAGAAAATGGTTAATTTAGTAGTGCCATTCTATAAAAATGACATATCTCTCCCGAGGTTGCCCCCAAAAATGTCATAAGGTTTGGGACATTTGGATTGAATCTCCCTCCACGAGAAGATACCGCGCTTGACTAAAGTGCATGGTGTGTAAATCCTATGTTCCTTGAGAGGGAGGGGCTATGCGGGGGGGTTGACCTGGTGTGTCCTCCACCCCCCCCCCCCCAGGTTCCCCCCTCTTTACCTTTTCTTATCTTCTCTGGGATTATATGTTGCTCATACTGCACTTTATTATTTATTGTGTTATATTCCTAATTTTCCAGCTTGTTTTACCGAAATCTGATATGTGCCTACTTACTATGATAGTGCCTACCTTCTACCTCCTGATTGCCTACCTCGGTCATGTGATGCTGCTACCCTCATTGATCGAGGGGTACCGGAGTTGTGGCTACGGTTGAAATTGTTTTGTTATTCTATATATTATGTTTTATTTTTGAGCCGGGGAATGCTCAAGGGCTCTGTTTTGTAACATACTTTTCTAAAACTAATAAAAAACTATTTTGTAAAAAAAAATGTATAAAATAAATAGATAGATAGATAGATAGATAGATAGATAGATAGGTTAATGGATAGCTTTATTATTCATGGTATACTTAGTCAGTGATGCTCATTACATTTTTAAATTGTATCAACTTATAGTATTTCGGTAAGTATTTATATAACACGAGTTTACTCAAAAATCTTCATAAATACAAAAAAAATTAAATAAACACATCTACCAAGTATGTGCACCTTAACCAAAACTAAATTAATTTAAAATTCGCCGTTATGTAGTGTCTACTATGCTACCAAAAAAAGAATTTATATATATATTTATATATATATATATATATATTTTTTTTTGTATACAGTAAATGCATGCACAGTATATGCATGTATATAAATATCTATATTGGGGTGGGGGGGTAAAAGCAGCTCCTGTTTGTGTGGGGGAGGATAAGAGAACAGCATAGACATGAATCATTCCCAGTAATTTCAGTGTTTCCATGACATCAGTGGGCACCAGTCCAGCAATTCTGTACAAGTCTGGAAGGTACCAAAGAGGCAAAGAAGCCAGCAGGAGGCCGAAATTCTTCTATTTTTTTTTTTCTAAAGGATTATGCTCTTTGTAAAGATCTCATCTGCAGTTTCCTCTATTACCATCAAAAACACAATTTACCAAATCAAAGGGTACACAGAGGGCTAATGCCAACATAAACTTTTTTTTTTTTTTTTTTTAATATTTTTCCATTGGAACACCTTTACCCGTTTTTAGACTGGAATTTGTTCTTTCGCCCAGAAATTTAAAAGGAATTGGAAAAAAAAAAATGCATCAGATGCATCTGAAACATTGCCAGCAGGAAAAAAAAATTCCCAGCTCACCAGAAGTTAGCGATAGACACACCAGCAAATAAAGATTGCATTCTCTACTGCAATTTTTTTTTCAGAACTCTATAAAAAATGTAGTTGGAAATTACATGAAAAATAAAAAAGATGCTTTATTGTACTAATCTCTATTAAAAAGGAAGCAAATTAATTTTTAAAACACAAAATTAGATAAACTAAAGAAAAAGAAAAAATTGAGATACAGGATATAAAAAAATATGTATTTTTATACCGGAAGCATAGGTTAGTAAAATGTGCCGTTAAATGCAAATCACCACTTCTGTTTGCCGCTTGTATCATGCAGTGTAAAGCTACGTGTTTACTTTTAACCCTTTGAAAGGTTTTGTGTACCTGCCAGATATTTTGAAATTAAAAAAAAGACACAAAATACACCTAAAGTAGATAATCCCATTGTATTTTTTCTCAATCTGTATTGTCTGGCAACGTCACTGTTCCCAGAAAGCAAAAATCCATGGCAAAGAAATGGATCAGGTTATTTGGATGCTAATTCTTTCACGGAGCACAAAAAAGAAAAAAAAAAAAATCACACACAAAAAACAACACCACAACATCAAAACAGGACATATTTATTAACACAAAGGCGACCAGAGTGATATATATGCCAGACGTAATCACTGCGGATTTTTTCGAGACAAACCTCTTAGTACTAGGATGCGGCAGTCGCTGCGGATATTTTTTGGCACGCAGACAATGGTGGCAGTGCCAAGCCCCATGGCTAAAGCTACTTAAAGAAGGCGAGCGACTAGCATTAATTGCTCAATAAGTATACGGCACACAGCACCACCGAGCACGTCTTAAGAAAAACAAATGGACCCACAAAGAGTTTATGTCGATGATGACCACGAAGAGCCCGTAGATACCCGTGTAGGAGAATTAATTCAGGTCTTGTGCGGAATTTTCTGCCGATCACATCTGCTCTTCCCTGCAGAAGATGTGGAAGAGGTGACAAAGCCTAATGAGGCTTCTTTGCAGGTTCTAAAACGTACAGACAATATTCCGAGCTTTGCCAGACAGGTGCTGGGCCAGGACTGACCTAGAACGTCACTAGATCAAAGAATCCATCTTCCTTCTGCGTCCTGGTCTTAAATACCAGATGGGCCAGCCTAATGTGCTCTGTGTTATCTGGATTAGATTTATTTTAAACCTGTCTATATGGTAAACCTGGATAATTACACACAAGCGGGCCCATTTTATAATTCAATTTATCACCATTACAGAACGTTCTAAGATCAATAGCGCACTAAACTAAAGTGCGATAATTCTGAGAGGGTGACACCCCAATTATAACACCACAAAGCTGTACTAGTTCTGGGAGGCTGATTCAGAGGCGTGTGCATACTGGACTGCTATGACAAAAACATGAGAATAAATGATAGAACATGGCAAAAGGTACCATGTGTGTGTAGGGTCCTAAGAAGTCTAACACATTGAAGAATGAAAACAATTATGTCAATAACATAAAATTAAACTAATATATATATATATATATATATATATATATATATATATATATATATATATATATATTTCTTTTTAATGTTCCACCACTTCTTTTGTTTCGTTTTGGTGATTTTTTGAGAGCACACCAGGCTGCACGCATTGACATTTCTTACATAGTTAGTCAGGTTGAAAGAAGACTCAAGTCCATCTAGTTCAACCAATAAAAGGGAAAAAAATATATACAATCCCATATACACAATCCTATACCCACAGATGATCCAGAGGAAGGAAAAAAAAACCCAGCAAAGCATGATCCAATTTGCTCCAGCAGGGAAAAACATTCCATCCTGATCCCTCGAGAAGCAATCAGATATTCCCTGGATCAACTTTACCTATAAATGTTAGTATCCAGTTATATTACATACATTTAGGAAAGAATCCAGGCCTTTTTTTTAAGCAATCTACTGAGCTGGACAGAACCAGCTCTTGAGGGAGTCTTATTTCATATTTTCACAGCTCTTATTTTGAAGAAACTTTTCTGTATTTGAAGATAAAATCTCTTTTCGTCTAGACATAAAGAGTGCCCCCTTGCCCTCTGTGATGACCTTAAAGAGAATAACTCAACACCAAGTTCACTATATGGACCACTTATGTATTGATATATATTCATCATATCCCCACTTAATCTCCTCTTCTCAAGAGAGAATAAATTCAGTTCCTCTAATCTTACCTCATAGCTGAGCTCCTTCATGCCTCTTATCAGTTTGGTTGCCCTTTTCTGCACTTTCTCCAGTTCCCCGATATCCTTTGTAAGAACTGGTGCCCAAAACTGAACTGCATATTCCAGATGAGGTCTTACTAATCACCCAATCTGTGGGTGAGGAAGCATCCAGATCCTAACTGTCCCTACGGGTTCCTGTCCCTACCTAGACTTCCCAATCCAGGGGCCACCTTGTGATGCAGATTATGCTATATATACAATGTAGCATATCTGTGTCCAAAAGGGTTGCCATAATCCCATGGAATCAGGCTTCCTCAAGAGGGTCCCTGGAGCCAATAGCAGAGGGCAGCTTAATCCCATGCTGTACTCTTTCTGATGCCAGCAATGGTCAGGTGACTGCTCTGTTCACACTGGGGAAAAAGGCCAAAGCAGCAATTAAGATCCCTGTATCACCTCCCAATACAGCTTGCCCCACGGAGCGTTTGCCGAGGAAAAGACCAGCTTGGCATCACCCATTAGCAGAGGGCACCATCTGACCATATTGTCTACAAGAAGTCTATGGTGACAACACTATTCCTCTATAGATATTGTACTTTCCTCCAGATGTAAAGAGTGCTCCTCTGTCCTATATATATATATATGTATATATATATATATATATATATATATATATATATATATATATATATATATATACACACAGTATTTCACAAAAGTGAGTGCACCCCTCACATTTTTGTAAATATTTTATTATATCTTTTCATGTGACAACACTGAAGAAATGACATTTTTCTGCAATGTAAAGTAGTGAGTGTACAGCTTGTATAACAGTGTAAATTTGCTGTCCCCTCAAAATAACTCAACACATCCATTAATGTCTAAACCGCTGGCAACAAATGTGAGTACACCCCTAAGTAAAAATGTCCAAATTGGGCCCAATTAGCCATTTCCCTCCTCTGTGTCATGTGAATTGTTAGTGTTACAAGGTCTCAAGTGTGAATTGGGAGCAGGTGTGGTAAATTTGGTGTTATTGCTCTCACTCTCTCATACTGGTCACTGGAAGTTCAATATGGCACCTCAAAGAACTCTCTGAGGATCTGAAAAAAAGAATTATTGCTCTACATAAAGATGGCCTAGGCTATAAGAAGATTGCTAAGACCCTTAAACTGAGCTGCAGCACGGTGTTCAAAACCATATAGGGGTTTAACAGGACAGGTCCCATTCAGAACAGGCCTCTCCATGGTCCACCTAAGAAGTTGAGTGCACCTGCTCAGCGTCATATCCAGAGGTTGTCTTTGAGAAATAGATGAGTGCTGCCAACATTGCTGCAGGGGTTGAAGGGGTGGGGGGTCAGCCTGTCAGTGCTCAGACCATACGCCACACACTGCATAAAATTGGTCTGCATGGCTGTCATCCCAGAAGGAAGCCTCTTCTAAAGATGATGCACAAAAACCACTGCCTTGCTAAAGAAGCTGAAGGTAAAGGTGATGGACTGGCCAAGCATGTCTCCAGACCTAAACCCTACTGAGCTTCTGTGGGACATCCTCAAATGGAAGGTGGAGGAGCACAAAGGTCTCTAACATCCACCAGCTCTGTGATGTCGTCATGGAGGAGTGGAAGAGGACTCCAGTGGCAACCTGTGAAGCTCTGGTGAACTCCATGCCCAAGAGGGTTAAGGCAGTACTGGAAAATAATGGTGGCCACATATAATATATTGACACTTTGGGCCCAATTTTGGCATTTTAACTTAGAGGTGTACTTACTTTTGTTGCCAGCGGTTTAGACAATAATGGCTGTGTTTTGAGTTATTTTGAGGGGACAAAAAATTTACACTGTTATACAAGCTGTACACTCACTACTTTACATTGTAGAAAAGTGTAATTTCTTCAGTTGTGTCACATGAAAAGATATAATAAAATGTTTACAAAAATGTGAGGGGTGTACTCAGAGATACTGTATATATATATATATATATATATATATATATATATATATATATATATATATTGTGCCTTTTGTATAATTTGCAATTAGACTATAAGTCCTAACTTGTAGCATCATCAGTTGTTTCCTATTATGTGATTATTATACTTAAACAATTTGTGGGATCTGAATCTATCTGTTCTTGTGTGTTGCGTTATTGCATGTTGTGTCACGTGTCGATATGCATTGCAATAAGGCAGCAATAAGGCAGTCCATTCATTTTGAGAATGCTCAACAATAGACCGCAAAATGGACATGCAGCTTTTTTTTCCAACACAGCACACCAGAATACACAGTAGTGCATTTATGTTCCTTTGTGGTGCATTGCAGCACATGTGCATCAAAGCTGCGAATGAATGGCACTGCAACATACTAACCAACGTAGCTGTGTTAATGTGTGTACTGTAACACAATGCATCACAAAGGTGTGTTTTGAACATGTATGTTTTCTCTAAATCCGGATTCATAATGCTTTGGAATAAGATGGTACTACATACCAAGTTTAATTATCATCAACATAATTTTTTTAATAGAATACTGTTTTCACCTTTTTTTTTCATCCTTTTTTTATTTGAGTGCTCCCATCATCTACACAGCCTACTTCAGCCACATCCTAAATGCACCTGCTCCAGCATTGGCTTCTTATCATACCTCTGGACCCGCTTCCTAGTTGTTTATTCCTAAATAGAAAGTCATACCATTCATTGGTCAGCTAAAGTACGTTTTTTTATCACGTCAAGCTTCTTTATGGGTTATATGTCTCCAATGCTTGCGTTTTTAGTTTACTGATAAGGCCAATTTTAAGTTTAATTTTAAATACAAAATTTCTGTTGTCTTTGATGGCAATACAGTACAACATTCCTTAGCTTATGTATAATTATACAGTATATGATTAATAAAAATATATATAAGTGATACTGTAAACCCCCGCACACAATTTGGAATACAGCATCATCGGGACAGAGCACCTAGATGTGGGACTGTCCCGGAAAATCCGGGACAGTTGGCATAAGTGGCCATTCACAACAGAATGCGTTGCGGGAATCCTATGTTCCATGCGCATTTCCTGCACCGTGTTCAAAGCGCACTGCAGTTGAGATCTGCAACGGGTGTTAATGTTAAAGTGTTACTAAACCTAGGACCCTGCATTCACTATATATGGTCTCGCACAGTACACAGAACATGGAAAGGCAATAGTTTTAGTAAATATAAACTGCTACCCTGTTTCCCCCAAAAATAAGACCTAGCGTGATTGTCGGTGATGGATGCAATATAAGCCCTACCCCCCAAATAAGCCCTAGTTAAAGTCCTTGTAGGTCTTCTTTTCAGGGTAGGGCTTATTTTCGGGGAAACAGGGTAGGGCTTATTTGGGGGGTAGGGCTTATATTGCAGCCATCACTGACAATCACGCTAGGTCTTATTTTCAGGGAAACAGGGTAATATATAGCAGTCATGTGACCTCTATCAGTGTCTGGTTAAAGCTTGTAGGTGTAGGAGGAGTATTCATTCTGCTCTGACTGTCCTCGGACCCCTGACCCTCTGTCGGAACAGTGCTAATTGGCCCTGTGCTGATCACATGCACTCTCTCAAGGAATGCATGTGCAGCTTGTCCCCTAGCCTCTGTTCTATCAGGAGATGGTTTGGGGACAGAGGAAGAAGGGGAGGAATAGAAGATAGGATCAAATAGCCTTTTTACAGAATGCAGAGGCTAAACCCCTTAGGTTCCACAGTGAGTATAACAAGCATTCTTTACTGCATATACAGACTGATTTTACTGTTAAGGGTTTAGTTACACTTTTAAGTTAACAACACCTCAAATGCAGGTCGCAAATGTAGTTCCGGTTACAGTGTGTTGTTTTAAAGCAATGCGATTCAGCCCATTCAAAATGAATGGGATCAAATCGCACCACACTGCGCTGTATGTGAATGTAAAACAGGAACACGCAGCGTGTTCCTGTGCATTTCCTGGTGTGAAACGGCCCTTAATGAAACTAGAGTAAAGGAACATCTATTTTTGTATAAAACCTCACAGACCCATCTATTACTCTTGGTTTTGGTTTGTAGATAATGTCACTACTGCAGAGAGTCAATTGATTTCATTTGCAGAAATAAAAGACGATCAAACGGCTGCTACCATGTACATTAACAAAAGAAACTGTACAGAGAAATAAGACTATTAATATAATGAAGCCCCTGTCTCTACATATTTACCATTACCCCTACAATAATATTCCGGTCCCAGGGAAAATGGTATCTACAGCTCATGGTACATTAGTCACACCACACTTTGGGTCAATGAGAGAAGAGGTTCCTTGCCCTGGTGATCAATGAAAGGAATTCTCATTACAATAGTGAGTCATAAAAAAAGGTCCTTTTTAAAGGTAGTCAGTGTTGGGCCCCCATACATTGGGGGCCAGTGGGAAGAATGCCCCTTACATTGGCCGATGGGAAGAATCTTATTACAGATGGTGAACATGATCACTGGCATCAGGGGTTACTTACCTGAGAGACCAGAGAAGCTCCACTGGTACCATTTGAGTGATTCAGTAGTGGTAATGGTGCCAGAACAATGTGGCAACCATCGGGCAGGAGATCAATCCATCCATCCCTGGTCACTGCTCAAGGAACCCCTAGCAGCCTCAGGAGGAACCCTAGGGTTCCATGGGAGAAAGGCTGCATTAGAGGTTGATGAGATGTAAACATTAAAGCCGTATTAAACCCCAAATCAAAAATGTAATACTGTATATTGCAGATTATCAATCATTAGACGGCTGCATTAGTTTTTTTTTTTAGGTTTTTTTAGGGGTTTTTTTTAGGGGTTTTTTTTCCCCTTGTTTTGACCTGGTGATCTGCCCAGGACAACACCCCCTATATTAGAGTGCCCACACTGTGGATGAAAGAGCACAAGGGCACATTTGAACACCAGAATTGTCAGTCTGGTGTGGGGGGGGGGGGTTGTGTCAGATGCACTAGCAGATTTAAATATACTAACAAATTGAAGCTAAACCCCAGCTCACATTTTTTACAGCAACAGTTGTGTTCCTTTTGGGATAAAGGTTTTGGATACATAAATAAAATCATTGTAAGCCCCCCCCCCCCGGTTTGCAGCTACATCTTGTTCTTTAAAAAAACAACACACTTACTAGCTGGCTCACCAGATGAAAATAGAAGAAAAAAGCCAAAAAAAGAAACTAATGTAGCCATCACATCTAAGAATTGGGAAGCTGTAAAAAAATAAATGTTTGTTTTTGGTTTAATACTAATGTACATGTACAGTGCCTTGAAAAAGTATTCATACCCCTTGACATTTTCCCCTTTTTTTCATGTTACAACCAAAATGTAAATGTATTTTATTGGGATTTTATGTAATAGACCAACACAAAGTGGCACATAATTGTGAAGTGAAAGGAAAATGATAAATGCTTTTTCAAATTTTTTACAAATAAATATGTAAAAAGTGTGGAGTGCATTTGTATTCAGCCCCCCTGAGTCAATACTTTGTAGAACCACCTTTCACTGCAATTACAGCTGCAAGTCTATTTGGGGATGTCTCTACCAGCTTTGCATATCTAGCGAGTGACATTTTTGCCCATTCTTCTTTGCAAAATAGCTCAAGTTCTGTCAGATTGGATGGAGAGCGTCTGTAAACAGCAATTTTCAAGTCTTGCCACAGATTCTCAATTGGATTTCGGTCTGGACTTTGACTGGGACATTCTAACACATGAATATGCTTTGATCTAAACCATTCCATTGTAGTTCTGGCTGTATGTTTAGGGTCGTTGTCCTGTTGGAAGGTGAACTTCCAGCCCTGTATTTGACTCCATCCATCTTCCCATCAACTCTAACCAGCTTCCCTGCTGAAGAAAAGCATCCCCACAACATGATATTGCCACCACCATGTTTCACTGTGGGGATGGTGTGTTCAGGGTGATGTGCAGTGTTAGTTTTTCACCACACATAGCGTTTTGATTTTAGGCCAAAAAGTTCAATTTTAGTCTCCCACGTGTTTGCTGTGTCCCCCACATGGCTTCTCACAAATTGCAAACGGGATTATGGCTTTCTTTTAAAATAGCTTTCTTCTTGCCACTCTTTCATACAGGCCAGATTTGTGGAGTGCACGACTAATAGATGTCCTGTGGACAGATTCTCCCACCTGAGCTGTGGATCTTTCCAGCTCCTCCAGAGTTACCATGGGCCTCTTAGCTGCATCTCTGATTAATTCTCTCCTTGCCCGGCCTGTCAGTTTAGGTGGACGGCCATGTTTTGGTAGGTTTGCAGTTGTGCCATACTCTTTCCATTTTCAGATAATGGATTGAACAGTGCTCTGTGAGATGTTCAAAGCTTGGAATATTTTTCTATAACCTATCCCTACTTTGAACTTCTCCACAACTTTATCCCTGACCTGTCTGGTGTGTTCCTTGGTCTTCATGATGCTGTTTGTTCACTAAGGTTCTCTAACAAACCTCTGAGGGCTTCACAGAACAGCTGTATTTGTACTGAGATTAAATTACACACAGGTGGACTCTATTTACTAATTAGGTGACTTCTGAAGGCAATTGGTTCCACTAGATTTTAGTTAGGGGCATCAGAGTAAAGGGGGCTGAATACAAATGCACGCCACACTTTTCAGATATTTATTTGTAAAACAGTTGGAAAACCATTTATCATTTTTCTCCAACTTCACAATTATGTTCCACTTTGTGTTGGTCTATCACATAAAATCCTAATAAAATACATTTACGTTTTTGGTTGTACCATGTAAAAATGTGGAAAATTTCAAGGGGTATGAATACTTTTTCAAGACACTGTATCTAACAATAAATTCACAAATAAAGTAGTTCTCATTTAAAAGGCATCTGCACCATTGATACCAGTGCCATTCTAAACCAATAACACTGCATAGTGGATTATTATTATTTTGCAGCAGTGGGCCCTACCTATCAGTCCCATCAGAGATACTGACAGATGGGAAAACAATATGTTATAAAATGTATTTGTAAAGTGCCGACATACTACAGTAAACACAACAAATCGCATTGGTTTCTGCCCCCTAAGAATCTTTTATTTTTAGCTAATTTACATTGAATGTTTTAGACAGGCCATACATTATTCATTGTTTTTCATTCAACCAACATATTGAACAAAAAAAAAAAAAAAAAAAAGACCCGATTCCCCCATCCACACACTCAAAGGATGAGGGAATCCTCCCCCACTGAGTCAGGGGTATCCTTCCCTGCCATCCAAATACACTGATCAGTGCTGTTGACTCTAGCCAGGGGCACTGATTGATTGGAAAAAAACCTAAACGATCGACTTTAGCACAAGGAGCCTGCCCATAGAGGGATCAAAATTTGGCCGGTTCCTGCTGAACTGGACAAATTTCGATCCGTCTGTGGCCTGCTTTAGACAGCTTTCACTGAAACATTTATCCCTACTACATGGTTTATCTGCACTTACTACTTTGTGACAGCTGTAAAATTTGTGGATTTTCTGTCACTTGCTCTCTAGCCAAGGGGTGTCCAAACTTTTGACCTTCCTGGGCCACACTGAAAGAATAAAAATTATCTTGGGCCGCGTGTAAAATACACTAACAATAAGTATAGCTGATGAGCATTTCCTCCTGCGGATCTCAGCGGGTAAGTAAGGCCATCGGGCCTGTTCACTACAATGACAGGTTGGCAGCGGCGTCTCCAGCTTTCATATTTAGGGGGGGCACATGGGTGGACAGGGACAAAAGTAGGGGGGCAACTATAAAATGCAATTTTATATATATTATATATCCCGGGGCCCTTAACTACGATCCCACAACGGCCTTTTCACATGTTCTGCAGTGAGCTCCCTTCCTACTGTATTGCGGCCCCCCAGGGTGGCAGAAAAGAAGAGATATATGTCCAGCATACCAAGAAAATATAAGGGTCCAAAGCAGTGGGAGAACTATCAGCGTTGCAAAGATTGTCTTGCCACCAGGCCCTGGTGTTCTGCCACTGTGGGGTTCCCCAGCCTCCCCTCGTCCTGCCCCTTCTATTGACAGCGCTGGTCTGGCATCTCTTGGAATTTACAGGCTGGTTCTCCTGTCCTAAGGACGGGAAAAATCAGTCTGTTTTTTTTCAGTAACTGAGTCCTGGTGGAGTCCTTCCTGCAACTCGCTCTTCTCCCTGCCAATGAGGATGCAGGGGAAGGAGCAGATTGGGCGGTCATGGTTGTGTGAGCGCTCGCATTATACAGTGTCAGCGAGCAGGGCACAGCATAATGTTGGGGGGGGGGGGGTCAGGGCCCCCTCTGCCCCCCCCCCCCCCCCCCCCCCTAGAGATTCCATTGGGCAGCAGTGGCCGCACCTACTCACAGCTCTCTACACAGCCAGCGATACCCTGCAGTAATTATTGCTAGACGCACATAAAGTGCATCCAGAAGTGATCACCCCAGGTAATTGCTGGCTGTGTAGAAAGCTGTGAATAGGTGCGGCTGCCAGCGTACTGTCATTATAGTGAACAGGGCCGGCAGCCGCACCTACCCACTGAAAGCCACAGGAGTAACTGCCGCTACGATCTGCACTGGCCCTATTTGCCAGTGTGAATATAGCCAATGTATGTGCTGTGTGGGGGAGGTGGTGGTGGGGGGTTGTGGGCGAGGTGATATGGGGTGGCGCACTCCTCTAGATCTGGCCATGCAGCAATTACTTACCTGGCGCCCCTGCATTCCCTGCTGCCGGTGCTTTTGCAAATATGGCAGCACCAGCATCCCTCCATGAATGCATTTGCCTGGCTTGCCAATGTAGGCTGCCAAGGCTGCTGTGTTTGCACGGCATCCCTGGCATCACTACAGATGTGCATGGGCCTGGCCTGTCTGTGTCGGCCGCTGTGGCTGGTGTATGGCATCCCTGGTGCCCCTCCAGATGGGCTTGGGCCGCATGCTAAACTCTCTGGGGCCACGGGTTGGACACCCCTGCTCTAGACCTTACTCTTTCCAAGACCAAGTAAAAATGGCTATTCATAGACTTTAAAAGATGAAAATAATAACAATACTGATTTATGCTGAAAAGAATTCTGAATGCATTTAGTTATTATTATAATACAGAATTTATATAGCACCAACCGTTTGCACAGTACTTTAAAATATAAAGGGATAGAGTAGAGATACAATACAATTCATTAAATACAAGAGGGTTGTGAGGGCCCTGCTTGTGAAAGCTCATTGCCTTCTGATTTAACCAAATCAATTGTTTTCTTCCCTGCCTTGAATGACTGTTTTCAAGCAAAATATTATTTGAAACTATAATCAATCATAAGAAATACAGAGATAGGCGAACAGATAGATATACTGTAGACAGAAAGACCAATTGACAAACAGCTAGATAGACAGACATGAAATAGCTAGCAACACACATAGATGGATAGAATATAGATAGATAGATAGATAGATAGATAGATAGATAGATAGATAGATAGATAGATAGATAGATAGATAGATAGATAGATAGATAATTGATTGGGATATTCTCTTTTCCAGTAACACGGCTCCAATAAAAATATATCTGCAGGACCAGCAGATGTTCAGGGATTAAGCAGGGGGGGAACCATAAATCCAATGTTGGTGCCAGCACTGATTTCTAAGGATGAGATTCTCTACAAATTTTATTAACACGTATCTGGCATGGAGTATCTGGATGGAGTCAATGTTCTGCAGATCTCCAGAGGTTAGTAAACGACTTACAAATTATTAATGAAAGTAAAAAGGGGTGCACTGCATAGGAACAGCAATGACTCTGGATGGCAGAGAGCTGGCTGCCTGGTGCATACAAAAGGAAAAATGTGATTCTAAGAATTATCTTCCTCGCTCCTATATAATGGGCAGTTTACCGCAAGCTGATCTCTCAGTGCTGGCAAGTTTAATCGTTCTCCAAGCTTCTTAGATCTCCAGGACTTTAGCAGGAAAATCACTATGTCAGAGTTCCTGGTTCTACACCCTCCAAGCTCACAGTCTCTACTCCTCCGCCACCATATTAAAAGGAAACAACAGTTACAGCCAGGTGGGTGGAGTTGGGAACTCATATATCTGACCACAACACTTCTCAGTAGATAAAGAAGACATCAATTGATTTACCTCTCTGGTATGGTATAAAAACATGAGCGTTCATTCCATTGTAACAAACTGAAACTGAGACTAAACTAAGGGCCATATCACTGCAACCTTCTTCCCTAAGGGTGGATTATCCCTCTCTCTATATATCACTGAAGCTTTTTTCCCCCAAGGGAGGAGGATCTTCCCTTTCTCTCCCTATATCATTATAGATTTTTTCCTAAGGAGGGGGATCTTCCCTATTTCTCCCTATATTAATACAGCTTTCTTCCCCAAGGGGGAGATCTTCTTTCCCTCTCCCTATATTAATACAGCTTTCTTCCCAAGGGGGGAGATCTTCCCTCTCTCTCCCTTTATCAATACAGCTTTCTTCCCCAAAGGGAAGATCTTCCCTCTCTCTCCTTTCTCTTCCCCATGGGGACAATTTTTTAAGTGGCATCTACAGTATTTCTTCTTTCAGACATCTGATCAATTATTTCTGATATTCATCTCATTGTCCTGAGGAAGCATAATTGTGCGAAACACGTCCAAGGGGGTGTTTCATTTCCCACTGTACAATATGGCTAATGGAGAGCCAAGTATATTGACTGTAATTCTATAGGATATTCTCAATACTTGGCAATACGAGGGAACAGTGATGATTATAGGACACCTGCATATGGGGACATAAGTAAAGTTGGTGCCTTGATGTTTAATGTCACAAGTTTATTCTTTACATGTGCTGTAGCTATTGCTTTTTGAGGTTTGCATGCAATATTTTTAACTTGTATCAGTAAAATATAATTCACATTACATTTTTATTTTTTTGTGTGATCTCAGTTGCACCATGAAAGTCTTGTCTACGTGTGAATGTTTTAGGTCTGTTGTAAAGTGACTTGATGTTAAATGCTAGTCCCTTATGCCTTCACTTCTACCTAAAAAAATAGATATGATAACATTTTGGTTTTTTTTTTCCATAATTTGAATGTTTTCTGGATAATTTGTACAAACAAAAACAATGATTATACAGAATGTGTCAAACACTTATGTATGATTTTCTTTTAGGTGTTCTGGTACTAGCTACCTATATGTAAAGTAAAACTGAGCTTGTGATATGTTTTAGGGTTACCTACTGATACCCAATAGGCTGATGATGATGATCATTTCAACTATCTAATAAAGGGGGTATGGGTATCTATTTCACAATCCATTGTGGGTCTGTTATCATAAATAGGTTTAGGATCGCTGCTTTTATTTAATTTAGCCATCATTTCAGTATCATTTTTTTCTAGTATGTTCATGTCAATGACCAAAACTAGAAACAAAGAATTTGGAATGATGGGAAACCCTTTCATGTGTTTTCACTGTGAAAAAAAGATATAAACCAGTGTGGTGAAGACTGCAACATGTGTACACCTACCCTCATCATTATCTACATGTTTATGGCTAGAGTACAGGTTTGCTTTAAAAGCGGGGCAAAGTCTTCACAAGAAGACCAGCTGCTGTCAATCAAGCTGGGTAAGAGCCAGAATGTCACAAGCTGACAACAGGAACCCTCCGATTCACTTTTGTGCCTCTATTTTGCTGCAGTTACACGATGGTTGTAGCTCCTCTTCTTGCCAAGCGCCAACAGCCGATCTGAAGACTCCACAAGAAAATCGGCTGTTGTCATTCAAACTGTAAAGGACCACATCATGTGACCACAGCCTCAGGTAAGTAAATAGGGCATTTCGATTTTTTATGTTTTATCGGTCAATTAGAGGGAGAGGAGGCAGGATGCATTTGCTTTGCCCAGAGTTGGGTTTTATGTTTTGGATAGACTGTGGATAGGTTAGAACCCCTATCAGTTTTGTACTGCTGCTTGTGTCACTGTTGAGGAGATTCACCTTTAAATTTGGTCTAGTGATCATTGTGACTGGGACTGAGAGTGAACAAAAATCCAAAATTTACAGTTGACACTAAAAACAGAGGGGAGATCTTCCAACTGGGGACACCTTTTCCATTGAAAGCTGGAGCATTCCCTTGCTTTGTGGTGATTCACTCACACTTCCTCTTATAGCTGTAGGAGAGGGAGTGAAGGGAAATCTCCATAATGAGATACAGATTGCAAAAATAAATAAAAAATCCTACTTTAATTAAAAAAAAAAAAAAGTTTAAGCTTTAGATATACTTTAATTATTTATATAGTGATCAGGGAATTGCTAGTAAACCTTTTGGGCTTCATCCAATTTAAAATATTGCCAGTACAGTAAATGCTTGGTTTGAGAGTAACTTGGTTTGAGAGCGTTTTGCAAGACAAGCAAAATGTTTTAATAAATTTTGCCTTGATATACAAGCGATGTCTTGATATAAGAGTAGTGTCATGTCATAACTGAGTATAAAAAAGAAGAGAGGAGCCTCTAAGTGTAGCAATATGGTTACATTTAATGAAGGTACAACATTTAGCAACTTATTGCTACACTTTGAGGTGCCTCTCTTCTCTTTTATACCCTGTAAAAAAATGTTTCGATATACAAGTGCTTTGGATTACAAGCATGTTTCTGGAACGAAGTATGCTCGCAAACCAAGGTTTTACTGTATAACTGCTGGAATGCTTTATTTACAGTTGTGCTCATAAGTTTACATACCCTGGCAGAATTTATGATTTCTTGGCCATTTTCAGAGAATATGAATGATAAAAAAACAACATTTCTTTCACTCATGGTTAGTGTTTGGCTGAAGCCATTTATTATCAATCAACTGTGTTTACTCTTTTTAAATCATAATCACAACAGAAACTACCCTAATGACCCTGATCAAAAGTTTACATACCCCAGTTCTTAATACTGTGTATTGCCCACTTTAACATCAATTACAGCTTGAAGTCTTTTGTGATATTGAGGTCAGGAGACTGAGATGGACACTCCAGAACCTTCACTTTATTCTGCTGTAGCCAATGACAGGTCTACCTGACCGTGGTTTGGTTTCAACAGAACCCCTCATTTTCCACTTCTTGATTAGAGTTTGAACACTGCTGATTGGCATTCTTAATTCCTTGGATATCTTTTTGTATCCCTTTCCTGTTTTATACATTTCAACTACCTTTTCCCACAGATCCTTTGACAATTCTTTTTCTTTCCCCACGACTCAGAATCCAAAATCGTCAGTGCAGCACTGGATGAAAGATGCAAGGGTCTGTCAGGAGTCCAGAAACTAATTGAACTTTTATACACACACACTAATTACAAGCAAACAGATCACAGGTGAGGATGGCTATCTTTAATAGCCATTCAAACCCCTTTGTGTCAACTTGTGTGCATGTTATCAGGCCAAAATCACCAGGGTATGTAAACTTTTGATCAGGGTCATTTGGGTAGTTTCTGTTGTGATTATGATTTAAACACAGTTGATTGATAATAAATGGCTTCAGCCAAACACTAACCATAAGTGAAAGAAATGTTTTTGTGTTATCATTCATATTCTCTAAAAAATGGCCAATAAATCATAAATTCTGCAGGATATGTAAACTTATGAGCACAACCGTAAATACAGCATTCCAGCAGTTATACTGGCAATATTTAAAATTGGATCAAGCCCAAGTGGTTTACTAGCAATTCCCTGATCACTATATAAATAATTAAAGTATAAATTCTGCCAGGGTGTGTAAACTTATGAGCACAACTGTATATTGTATTGCCACAATTCCCCACACAGCAGAACTCAGACAGCGGTCTTGATGTACTGTGCGCCAATTACATTCTCAGTGCATTCCATGGTTCTGCTGTTCAAAAGGCAACTGTACATGGTTTTCAGATCAGTTTAAGGAAATGCGTCATGAGAAAAATCAGTCAGATAGGATGCCATTGCAGAAACTTATCAAACTTGTACACAGCTTTTTCAGGCTTGTTAGCTATCATGAGTGCAGGAAAAGGGCTTCTATAAAATGGGGCTCAGGGAGCCACCAACCAGTATAGTATCAGGCTAGGGTAAGGTGACAGAAAAACAAAAACAAAAACAAAAAAACTAAAAAAACACTACAAAAATATTCAGAATTAGAGCTTCTGCTTCTTAAAATAGAATCACACTGCATCACTCACACTGCAAAATCCACAAAAAAAAAAAAAAAAAGGGAAACGTCATTAAAAAACCTGCAGTGTAAAACATTGTTAGTGTCCTATCCTACAGGACAAATAAAGCCTGTTCAGAAAAAGGAGACCCCCTTTGCTTTCTTACCTAGAGGTACCGAACACTTAGGATTGACATTAGATCGGTGGTAGAGTGGATTTCTGGATGGGTATGGTCTCACTCCTCACTCTGGTTTTCTTTCTTTTCTTTTCATTTACTTGCTTTTTCTGTTTCTCTATTTGTCTCGACTTAAGATTTTTGTCTAGGCTTTATATGTGACAATTCACCTTAAGGGCTCATTTACACTTGCTTTGGCTTCAATAAGGATTCATCAAGGCTTCAGACAGGCTTTGTTAAAGCTCTCTGGACACTAGTCCAAGCTCCTGTCAATAAATAAAATGGTTAGCTTACAGTCCTGTTTACAGCTTGCTTTTGCTTTGCTTCGACTCCGCTTCAAAAATTATACCCCCTGTAGCTTCAGTGGTGCTTCAAAGTGTCTTCAAAGCCTCCATAGAAGTCTATGGCAAAGCTCGCTTGAAGCCCCACTGAAGCCCCACCGAAGCCTCACCGAAGCCTAACCAAAGCCCCACCAAAGCCTCATCGGAGCTCCACCAAAGCCCCACCAAAGCCTCATCGAAGCACCGAGCAAAAGCAGGTATAAATGCAGGTGTAAACAGGACTGTATTCTAAACATTTTATTTAGTGACAGGCCCTTTGACTGGCATTCAGAGAGCTTTAACAAAGCGTGTCTGAAGCCATGATTTGAAGCAAGTGTAAACTAGCCCTTAAGGATATGATACTGATACATTTGATTTTCCTAATTATTTGATGTCCTCAGGGTAAGATATATAGGTCTTATGTTAGGCACCATAGTGGTTACTATATTTGCTATAGTTACATTATTTTTGGTTATCACTTGTCCTGGTGGTAGGGTGGCTGGGTGTAGTCTTGCCTGACCCCTCCGCTGGACCTGCAATTCTGTACTGAAGTAAGGCCCATCAGTTGTTTGGCCTCTTCTTGGAATATAGCCGAATATGCATTGCTATACTCCTCATGGACATAGGTGCAGTTCCTTATACCTATCAATGAACTTTCCATGAGTTCCTGGCTGAACCCCTCATCCTTTAAATATGTTATTGTCGCCATCTTTTTGTTTACTGACTATGATGACAGTGCCATTCTGCATTCGCCTTTGTTACATTATAATGTGTTTATTGTTATTTAAAAACTTGACAAAAAGATTGAAACAGAAAAAAACTGTCAGTTTAACTAAAAAAGAAGAGTAAATATAGGGAATAGAAATCACCTTTAAAAAAAACCTGTATCCCAAGCACCCAGAAGCTGCTATAATTGACCTCTTCCTCGGAAAATGTTAGCTGCCTGGCTGTCATGCTGACCCCTAGTATACAAATAAGGGCTTCTGTTTTTCTCAGACTCTCCCGTTCTGCACACTTCTTCTAGGCCGTTGACACTTGTACACGGGTGAGCAATACAGCAAGTTAACTAGAATTTTCAGAGGAAGAGGTCAGCAATGTCAGACCTCCTATTTCTTCACTGACAGGTATAAAGTGGAACTTTGCAGCCGCAAGTCCCCAGGAGCATTTGCCATTATTGCAAACTTAACTCCTAGGTTGCCCTCTTCCAGCAATGACAGATCCACACTTCCCATTGCTGCTCCATCCCCAGCTGCTGCCATGTTTTGCTCCGTTTCGTATGGACCCTCAGGGTGACCACAAGATTGGGTCAGCACCTCAGTCGCTGATGTTATATTATTGCACAATGTTTCTATTATTTCCTACACTGAGTGAGAATGTAAGAATGCCTCTCTCTCTCTCTTTATGCATATATTACTTCCAGGTAGTTTTTTTTAATGCATTCTTTATTTAAAGGTTTTCAGCACATATAAAAAGAAAGGAACATGAAAGAGGACACCAGAGAAAAACTGGTTAAAAGAACCAATCAACATATAACAGGTAATATGAAACATAGTGTACACTGCTAAGATAAGCTGGTAGGCCTCAAAAGGCAGTAGAAATTAGATCGTCAGGCACATTATTCAAAATAGTAGGTCATGACAGCAGAAAATACAATCGAGGGGAGGGGGGCAGGAGAGGACTAGGGGTTGGTCCCAAGGAGGGGCAACCTACGTACCCACTGTGGGTCGGTTTGTTTGATTTTCAAAGAGACCCCACAACATCTAGGCGGTAGTTGGGGGGAGACAAGCCTTCATAATAAGTCATGAAAAAGGTAAAAAAAAAGGGGGGGGGCAGAAAAGTGGGAGGAGGGATAGGGTACAATAGGTGAGGGGATACACTGGCTAAACCATCGGGGGAGGCTTTGGTCACATTCACCGTTCAAGGATCTCGACAACTCACCCCGGCGCTGACATCAGCTCAGCTAGGTTGCTAATAGTTGTTTGAATTCATTAGTATAGGCAGACTCAATCCAGTAGAACTACGCATTGAGGAATTTAACATTCATATCTTTTATTAAGCTTGTAAGACTTTCCATCTCCCTAATGTTTTTTTTTTTTTTCAAAAAGGGTCACTAGTTCAGAATGAACACGTAGATTGAAATGTTTAGTCATGTTCAGCCCACATTAAATGGTCTCTGATGAGTACGAAGAACATGGAGGTGTTTTATCACAGAGATCTCTTTAATACAAACTACAGACTGACTGTGCTTCTTCTCTCAGCATTTCCCATTGCTGATACCAGGAAAATATGAAAATATATCTGTGTAAGGAGCCACCACTTGGTCTGACACCTGTGGACTCATGCCTGCTAGACCTCTGGTTTCACTATTTATTAATAGCCTTTCTCAAACTTTTTACTCCAGAGGTACCCTTGAAAAAAAAATTTCAGGTCTTGGGGAACCCCTGCTAAAACAAGTTCATTGGAGGTCATTGGTTAAAATGCCCCTTATATTTGTGGGAAAGGAATGCTTACAGCTAAAAAGATAATTGGTGTCATACAGCTGGCTCTGCAAGAGGCATTGGACCTGGAACTATGCAGCACCAGTAGATGGAAGGTCAATCTGGAGGAACCATAGGGATTCCATAGAACCCTGGTTGAGAAAGGCTGATCTACAGAGCCAAGCCCAAAGCCCTTTGACACAGACCATCATTTGGATTCACACTGTTGCGGCACATTATTGCATACGCACTAAATTAGTGGTATTTCATGCAATAATGTTCATAATGGTAAAGCACCAACAGACATTTTCTTAACACATTTGAACTTTTTTTTAACAGAAGCACACCACAATGTAGAGACAGACTGCATTACTCTCTGGCTGCCCAGAGAAAGTACACCATGAACCTACAGCATATTCCATACTGTCAAGGGTCTCCTTAACCCCTCCCTGCCCGCCCCGGCATCCCCTTTAAAAAGTTCTGAAAGGGGGCGGGAAGGATCAGTAATCATTTGACCACTGTGACTGGCTGTCATTAATAGTCAAGACCAAGACCTGTCCTTGACCGCCCAGCGACACATACAGTATGTGTGACAATGCCCACCCTTTGCTGCCGAACATATGTATTACATGGGCGGCAACAGGTTAAAGTGACCCTAGACTTTACCCATTCATACTAAACTAACAAGACGCTTTAGAGCAGGGAATGTAAGGGCCTTATACTTTCCTGATGCTTCTCAGACTCCTTGTACACTCACTGGTGAAAAACGCAGTTCTTCTAGGTATTTATGAACATGCCTCTCCCCCTGTTTCCCCTACAGTGCCTGAACAGCCAACTTCCAGCCCTGAGAGCTGTCACATGGGGGTTTGTCAAGGTCATCGGCTCTGTATAAGCTTCAACCGAATGTTGAGTTGGAATTACATAGTGACTGTTTGTGTGGGGGGTGCACCAGGGGGTAACTGAGGCAAGGAGAGAGCACATAGGTATGTATGGGTTCTTAAGCACATTTCATCATCTAAAGAGAACATGTTTGTTTGCACTTTAGAAAAAATCGCTTTTTTTAGGTAAACATGAAATACTGCATAAAAACCTTTCATACATACTGTATATCTTGCAGCTAACAGGTGGTGATTTCTGAAAGCTCCCTTTACTGCTGTTGTCAGAACTGACTAGCAAGAGAGATCAGGTCACATACACAGCTGAACCAGACAGACACAAAACCTTCCCTCTCTCCTAGCACAGATGGGAATGTACTAAATTGTCATTTTACATAAGCTCACAAAACAAAACTCCTGCACTCGGGTGCTAGGTCTAGGAATGTGTGGTGCCGTCAACCCTTAAGTAAGGAATGTCAATGGCCTTGCTGCTCTCCTTAGAACAATGAGTGTCCTTGGAACTGTAACATATAAAGAAGAAAGAAGGGCGCACCGACCTTGTGCATGACCAAAAATAATTTTAATGAAGGTAAAAACAGCAATGGTTATACTCACATACAAACGTGGTATACAAGCATTCAAGGCACCAGCAATAGCAAATGGTTCCTCATAGGTCAATAGTGGAAACCAAAGATGCCAGAGGACCAGACGGTATTGCAGGGTGGCTCACACATTTCGAGGGAGGAAATGTGTAGCGCTCCAGTTGTAAACAGTTGAACATAAATAGGAACCAGTGAGGCCCAATCGGTGAATATAGTGAATAAACAACCAAAGTTATAAAAAATAATGATGAAAGTAAACCAAAAATGGGTGTAATAAAAAAGTGGGGCCTTTGGTCTACAGATGTGAACATGTGGCTGCTGCCATCTTTGCTTGCGTGCTTTCTGATGTTGGAACCTCTCCCTCAATATTGTACGGGGCTCATTCTCGAAATCATTGACTTTTCCATGTTGGATTCTGTTGAGGTCATCTCCTCCTGAATGCCTGTTTGACTCTTATGCTGTACAGTGTATGAGTCCACCATCTCTGGTAAGCGCGCCAACCTTATCTTTCATTGATTGAACCTTAAAGATTACGTTTTCATCCACCTTGAGAAGTGTGAGAGACTTTTCCATGTTGGTTTCCGTTGAGGTCATCTCCTCATGAATGCCTGTTTGACTCTTATGCTGTACAGTGTATGGGTCCACCACCTCTGGTAAGCGTGCCAACCTTACCTTTCACTGATTGCACCTCAAAGATTACGTTTTCATTCACCTTGAGAAGAGTGAGAGACTTTTCCATGTTGGATTCCGTTGAGGTCATGTCCTCATGAATGCCTGTTTGATGCTAATGCTGTACAGTGTTAGGAGTCCACCATCTCTGGTAAGCATGCCAACCTTACCTTTCATTGATTGCACCTCAAAGATTACGTTTTCATTCACCTTGAGAAGTGTGAGAGACTTTTCCATGCACATGATCTATTTTTCAAGATGTACTTTCCATGATGTTCATCTATGAACTTTGATTCAGTCACCCTTTTTTTACACCCATTTTTGTTTACTTTCATCATTATTTTTTATGACTTTGGTTGTTTATTCACCGATTGGGCCTCACTGGTTCCTATTTATGTTCAACTGTTTACAACTGGAGCGCCACATTATTGTTTTATATGCATATTAGTTACAGGACAACAAAACTGAAGTTACCTGTGCAACGAGAGACCTCTCTGCCCTGGAACTAGAATGCATCTCACAATTCAGAGAATAGCAGCTCCCATCTGAGGCTTCTCATACAGGTGTTTTGTTTTGTGAGCAGATCCCTTTAATCCCCGGCTCCCAATACACAGTAGTTAGATACAAGGGGGAAGTAAAAGGTTTCCGCAAATAATAAACATCCACCAAATAAAGGAGCCACATGTGTAAACAACATTCTAATTAGATACGGAATGTCTTTTCCTGTTGATATTAACAGAGTGCTGTTAAATAAACACAGTTTTCATACATAAGCTAATTGTGAATTAATACAAATGCTACAGGGCATTTCCAGGACACGCAATAAAACCCAGACCGCCGCTAACCTTTCAGTTCATGTAGGAAAAATATAAACAGATAGATATCTATAATGCGGGATGGGGGACACAAGATGCCAAGACGCGTCATTTTTCTTCTGTTCTCCTTAAAAATACAACTTACTAAAGTACAGTGTATGTGATAATTGAATTACTACACGCTATTTTATATATTTTTTTATTTCTACAACGAATCATCTTACATTTTTTACAATATTTTAGATTTTTGTGTTATTTTATATGTAAAAGCCACTTCATAAAAATATTGGCATGATTTCTTATTCCTTAGGGCCAGTGTTGACGGGCTCAGAACTGCTTAGAAGGTCCACACCAGATCAAATGCAACTGTCAATTTGTGGTTAGGCCTCATTCACAAAAAAAAAAACAGGCAGCTCGGCCACTATTTTACTGCCCCCCAACAACCCACCAAAAGCCTACCTAGGCAGCCGGAGGGGACTGTACACATGCCGCTGCCAAGTAGCAAAGCACTACAGCTTTTAAATGGTTAGTTCACTTTACAACAAAAACTGCCTATGCATATAAGGGGGGCCTGTAGATGATAATAAGTTGTGCAGCCTTGACCAAAGTTAAAATAACGCTCTTGCAGTAGGTGTAGGCCATTTACGTACCTCATGAAGCCTGACTGGAATACTCCCAGAACGTTGCTAAGTGAGGCCTAGTCATTACTGCTCACCCCCACAATCACAGGAGTGAGCTCCTTCTCTGATTCACACCTCCTCACATGCGTTTTCTCTCCTATGATGCAGTAGCTCTGAGTTTAGAGTCTGAGAGCCCCCCCCCCCGTAATGATGAATGTCAACATCAGCCAGGAGTGCATGTGACAGGGTCACAACGCAGGAACACAAGTGGAAGACAGTTGTCACCCTATAATAGGAAGTACCTGAATGTGTATCATCATGCAGGATCACCGGTTATTAGGCTTCGTTTACACAGAACGTACTTTACTGTACACTTGTGCAAAGGCCGTATTTACCTGCATGGGGATGCAGAGGTGTTCCATGCATTCCCATGCAGGCAGTCCCACCAATGTCATTGGGATGCAGCGGCTGCACAGACACAGCTGATGCTCTCAATTTGACATCTGTGCGGGTGCAGGTACATGGCCATGAATGTAGACAGTGTGAGTTTGGGAACATGCACCCACACCCATATCTATGTCCCATTGGGAGCAGAAGCTGTGTCCGTGGAGCCGCTGCGTCCCAATTGTCATCATTATACTATCTTTTATCATCTCTATGACGTTTTCCTCCTTCCTCTACAGTGACTGGTTGCTAGGACTGCCACTGTCTTAACAACCAATGAAGTTACGTGTGTGTCCCACCCATAGCATTACAGGAGAATGCCTCTGCCTGTTTAGTGTTAAATGGTACAGGGGCAGTCTGATGGAGACAACTGATGTAGGGGGGCATTCTGATTGTGACACCTTAAGTAAGGAGATACCATCTCTAAGGATGCACTCTCATGGGAATACCTGATGTAAGGGGGCACTGTGATAGAGACACCATATCTCAGGATGCCCTCTTATGAGAATCCCTAACAAAAGGCTGGGGGCTACCTGATGTAAGGGATACTTTGATGAGGACACCTGATGTAAATGGGCACTCTGATGGGCATGCCAGATGTAAGGGGCACTCTGATGAGGATACCTGATATAAAGGGGCACTCTGATGAGGATACCTGATATAAAGGGGCACTCTGATGGGGACACCTGATGTAAGGATGCACTCTGATAGGCAGGCCTAATGTAAGAGGGCACTCTGATGAGGACATCTGATGTAAAGGGACATTCTGATGGGGACACCTGATGTAAGAGGGCACTCTGGTGGGGACAACTGATGTAAGGGGCACTCTGATGGGGACCCTGATGTAAGGGGCACTCTGATGGGCATACCTGATGTAAGGGGACACTCTGATGGGGACACCTATGTAAAGGGGCACTCTGATGGGGATACCTGATGTAAAGGTGCACTCTGTTGGGGACACCTAATGTAAGAGGGCACTTTGGTGTGGACACCTGATGTAAGGGGCCACTCTGGTGGGGACAACTGATGTAAGGGGCCACTCTGATGGGCATACCTGATGTAAGGGGCACTCTGATGTGCATACCTGATGTAAGGGGACACTCCAATGGGGACACCTGATGTAAGAGGGCACTCTGATGGGCATGCCCGATGTAAGGGGCACTCTGATGGGGACACCTAATGTAAGAGGGCCACTCTGATGGGGATACCTGATGTAAGGGGCATTCTGATGAGGATACCTGATGTAAGGGGCACTCTGATGGGCATACCTGATGTAAGGGGACACGCTGATGGGGACACCTGATGTAAGAGGGCACTCTGATGGGCATGCCCAATGTAAGAGGCACTCTGATGGGGACCCCTGATGTAAGGAACACTCTGGAGGACATACCTGATGTAAGGGGACACTCTGATGGGGACACCTAATGTAAGAGGGCCACTCTGATGGGCATATCTGATGTAAGGGGCACTCTGATGAGGACACCTGATGTAAGGGGCACTCTGATGGGCATACCTGATGTAGGGGGACCCGCTGACGGGGACACCTGATTTAAGGGGGTACTCTGTTGGGGAAACCTAGAGGAAGGGAGCACTCTAACCAGAAAACCCGAGGTAAGAGGGCACTCTGATGAGGAGACCAGATGTAAAATATAAGGGAGCACACTGAAAATGGACAATAAATATTATTGAAATTGTACCTGGCTCATTGTGTGATAGACATAAAATGACTACATATACAGTATAGGATCTGAGTCATATCACAATCTTGAAATTCAGATCAGACCTCTTCTGGAAGAAAACTTTACTGACCGAACCATCTTTATTTCATCACCCCCGCAATAAATGATAAAAATGGTGAAAACAAGTATTTTTTTAAGTGGCAATCGGCCATGATACAGAGTACTTTTAGCAAACTAAATTTCTATAGTCTACTTTACCGTGTTGAAGTTAATATGAGATTTTGGTAAAGGAGTTACATTTACTTTAAGTTAAAATTCATATAGTGCTTTGCAGAGTTCTTCTTCAACATTTGCACAGAGCCAGCTGCTAAGAACCTGTAACCTTCAAGCCAGCAGCACTAGGTTAACGGAACAATAATGCCGGAGCTGAAAAATTGTTGTGGCTTGAAGATGTCACAGTCAAACATGTTTTGGTCACACTTGGCAGCCTTCAATGGCTCGGCAGAGATACACATTTCATGATAAAGAAAAATCTGCTACCTAATTGCAGGTACAGTACATTATGAAGGCACTAGAACGATCGGTGACTGCGCGTCCCTGGCTAAGCTAACTGGTTTTGACATGTCATCTACCACGACCAATGACATGGATAATGCTTCTTAACGTGGGTAAAATTCTGTGGCATATAGGTCACTCTCTTAAGGGGAATCAATGCCGTCTCCTTCCTTTGCATTTCCACCACGATCCTTCATTTTGCAGCCTGGAGCGGAGAGTGAAATGCAGCAATGGAACCCACTGCTCAAAGCAAAAATCTGCTTCCAGGACAATCCATTATATCTGACAAGCTAAATGTTCCATGGTGCACCATATGGCATCAGAGCAGGCCCGACGACGGAAGAGAGAGATTCAGCAAATGCATCACTATTATTGAGTTTGGCTACAGACTCGACTTGCATTTATTTCATATTTATTTGGTTCTTACGAACACCTAACCTTTAAATCTACAGCCAGACGGATCTATGGAGGGTGATGTTTGGCTTGGGGAACGGATATGTTTTGGACTAATATATCACGGCGTCTAAAAATAAATAAGTGTAATAAAAGTCACTTGAGCAACCAACATGGCTACATGGCATGTAAACTGCAGGATGGCTTCAAAGAGAAAACAGATTTATACATAAAAGCACGATCTGTCGTAACATTCTCCCCATCGAAGCAGACCAAAAAAAAGGGGAGTGAGTGAAACAGCTAAATACACAGGTGAATAAATATTTTCTTTTTTTTTTTTTTTTTTTGTATTTCTGTCCATCCAGTCCTGAGATTTACACAGCTCTACCGCACAGCACAGGCCTGTCTGGTGGGGGAGGAGACCTGATTTTCCTCTGCTGCAGTTTAGTAACCTCTACAGGTCTTGTCCCTCCCCCACCCTGTGACTGGACAGTGAACAGAGCAGCAACAGACAGGGGCGGACTGACCATTCGGGCACTCGGGCACTGCCCGAGGGCCCCATGCCACTAAGGGGGCCCATCAGGGTTGCCAGCCTCAATAAAACCAGGCACAGTATGTAAAAATCTGTGTTTTTTTTTTAAAAATCCCAAGATTATAGCTGCCCCGCCTCTCCAGTACCTTTTCAGTGTGTGTATGTGTATTCTGTGTGTGTATACTGTGTGTGTATATTGTGTGTCTGTGTGTGTATACTGTATGTGTCTGTGTGTGTATACTGTATGTGTGTGTATACTGTGTGGCCCCATAATCTATTACCTAGGGGCCCCATAATCTCCTACTGCCCGGGGGCCCCATAATCTTCTCCTATTGCCCGGGGGCCTCATAATCTCCTATTGCCCTGGGGCCCCATGAGTTGTCAGTCCGCCCCTGGCAGCAGACTGATGAGCTCATCTCTCTGCTCTCCCATACTAGCACCATGCTCTTTGTGCTGCTTCTCCTTCTGTGAGTCTAAACTCTGTTGTACAGGGACTGCATGAGACTGATACTAAGTCAAGTTCTGGAACATACACTACTTGTTCAATAATCTATAGTCAAAATGTAAAATCTTATATTCATTTCCACAATATATTTCAATTAAAGTGGTTGTACACCCTGTACAACCACTTTTACCTACAGGTAAGCCTATATTAAGGCTTATGCCGTGTACACACGGGCGGACTTTTCGGCATCAAAGGTCCGACGGTCTTTCCGACTGACTTTCGGCGGACTTCCGATGGACTTTCGAACGAACGGACTTGCCTACACACGATCACACCCAAGTCCGACGGATTCGTACGTGATGACGTACGACTGGACTAAAATGAGGAAGTTAGCCAGTAGCCAATAGCTGCCCTAGTGTCGGTTTTCGTCACGCGGACTAGCATACAGACGAACTGATTTTTCGACCGGACTCGAGTCCGTCGGAAAGATTTGAAACATGTTTTAAATCTAAAGTCCGTCTGATTTTCGACCAAAAAAGTCAGCGCAGGTCCGATGAAGCCCACACATGGTCGGATTGTCCAGTCTGGTCGAAAAGTCCGCCCGTGTGTACACGGCATTACTTGTAGGTGCTGGAAATATCTCCTAAACCTCCACGGTTTAGGAGATATTTACGAAAGACCCAAGCGCCGATGACTATGGCGCGGGAGTGACGTCACGTGGCCACAAAAGGAAGAGGGGTGAAGATGGACGCTCCCTGCTAGTGGGGACAACGGTGACATCGTGGGCTTCGGTTTCAGGTAAGTGACACATAATGGGCTTCAATGCGATGCATAGTAGCCCATTATGCTTTACCTTTGCAGGGAAATAAAGAGGCAGTAAAACCCACCAGGATTTACTTCCTCTTTAATTGTAGCCTACTCCTATAAGGCTCGGTTCACACCGGGGTGACTTGTCAGGCGACTTAGTCGCTTGACAAGTTGTGCTCCACTCAGTGCAATGGAACTGTTCTAATCGGAGTGACTCAAGTTGCTCTGACTTAGAAAAAGGTCCCTGCGCTACTTGGGGGTGACTTTCGAAGTGGCTTACATTGACTTCTATTAAAGAAGTCATTCGCAAGCCGCACTGAGGTGGCGATGTGCGGGGCTGCTTTAGAGTCGGGCGACTTTGAAGCCGCCCCAGTGTGAACCGTGCTTTAATCTGAACGATCTTGAAGTTTTCTGAACTTACTTTGTGAAGATTCCCACATATTCAATACCTTGAATTCTGTGACATGTAGTCACTATGCCCTGTGAGTAGGCACTGCTGTGTCACACATTTCACAGAGTCTGCCTTCTGAACCACAGAGGAGCTGAGAGGAGGAGTTTCAGGAGGCGGAGTCAGTACAGGAATCACTGCTTACAGGAAGCAAGGTGCCATGGGATATGTAGTCCTTAGAAATTGGAAGGAAACAGCAGAAGAATAGCTGCAAAGCATGTGGTCGGAGGCACTAATCGCATGTAACTGTACAGATATGATTAGTACAAATCTGACACTTGCTGTTGACAGCTGAAGCTGTTATTGCACCACGTGTGCATGCAGCATTTAGAACTGCTGGCAAAAAGCTACTGATTCTTGCCAACAGTTGCCCCTGTTCCCCTCTCACCAAAGAAAAAAAATAATAAAATTAACAGTTGCACAGATATACATTATATTACCAAAATTATTGGGACACTATCCCAGTCATAGTCCGTAGGGTTGAATATTGAGTTGGCCCACCCTTTGCAGCTATAACAGCTTCAACTCTTCTGGGAAGGCTGTCCACAAGGTTTAGGAGTGTGTCTATGGGAATGTTTGACTATTTTTCCAGAAGAGCACTGATGTTGGATGAGAAGGCCTGGCTCACAGTCTCTGCTCTAATTCATCCTAAAGGTGTTCTATTAGGGTTCCTAGAAGAGCTGAAGCTGTTATAGCTCTAAAGGGTGGACCAACTCAACATTGAACCCCACGGACTAATGCCCCGTACACACGGTCGGATTTTCAGATGGAAAATGTTCGATCGGAGCTTGTTGTCGAAAATTCTGACCGTGTGTGGGCTCCATCGGACATTTTCCATCGGATTTTCCGACACACAAAGTTGGAGAGCAGGAGATAAAATTTTCCGACAACAAAATCCGTTGTCGGAAATTCCGATCGTGTGTACACAAATCCGACGGACAAAGTGCCACGCATGCTCAGAATAAATAAAGAGATGAAAGCTATTGGCCACTGCCCCGTTTATAGTCCCGACGTACGTGTTTTACGTCACCGCGTTTAAAACGATCGGATTTTCCGCCAACTTTGTGTGACCGTGTGTATGCAAGACAAGTTTGAGCCAACATCCGTCGGAAAAAATCCTAGGATTTTGTTGTCGGAATGTCCGATCAACGTCCGACCGTGTGTACGCCCTATTAGACTGGGATGCCATTAAAGTTCATGTGCGTGTAAAGGCAGGCGTCACAATACTTTTGGTAAAACAGTGTACTTTATTTATCTATTCTATTTGCCACTGTTTATTTAAAGGGATTCCTTCACCCTATCCACCCACTTTTTGGTTATTTTTCTACCCCCCTCCTCTGTATCAATCAGATATTTTTTTTTTTAAATATCTTTCTTGGAGAACCCTCCCTCTACTACCAAGATTTTCACCTAGGTGAGAATGAGGTATTCATTGCCTGCAGTCTTTTGGGATATCCATGTCACGCATCCTAGGAGGCCTTGGGGTACTCAATGGGGGCATGCGCCATGATGCATCTTCGGGGTCCAGCTGTCTCTTACTTATTTTTCAGCTGGCCGTCTGCAAGAACCTGGAAGAGGCAGCCAGCCCCTGATGATGTCAGAGAAGGAGATAACTAAGCAGGACTGGGCGTACAGTGGCAGAGGGACAGATCACTACAGAAAACTGCTGGATTGCTGGCAGTGTATATTTTCCATGCAAAAAATGAAACAAGGGAGAAAAAAATAGGGAGGTGGGGGAAGGGGAGGGAAGTGCCTTTTTAAAGAGAACCAATCACAAGTGGGCATTTATTGTAACCAACAGTCTAAGTCAGGGCTGGTGCAAGGATTTTTGACACCCGAGGCGAAACCTAATTTTTCCGCCCCCTTGGCTCCACTCCTGTCTCCACCCCTTGCCCTGCCCATGTATACTCTGCCTTTTTAATGAAGCACTCATCAAATGCAGCCCACCAGCGCCCATCAAATGCAGCCTCACTGGCACCCATCAAATGCAGCCTCACCAGCGCCCATCAAATGCAGCCTCACCAGCGCCCATCAAATGCAGCCTCACCAGCGCCGATCAATGCAGCCTCACCAGCGCCCATCAAATGCAGCCTCACCAGCGCCCATCAAATGCAGCCTCACCAGCGCCCATCAATGCAGCCTCACCAGCGCCCATCAAATGCAGCCCCACCAGCGCCCATCAAATGCAGCCTACCAGCGCCCATCAAATGCAGCCTCACCAGCGCCCATCAAAGCAGCCTACCAGTGCTCATCAATGAATGTTTGCTTGCTTCCATTCATTCAGGAGTCGGGACACAGACACAGTCCTCTGCCGCTGCTGCGCCTCTGACACTATGTGTGAACAGAGCGGCGGCTGCCTGCTGATGCTGAGACTTAGTTGCTTGCTGCAGAGAGAAGAGAGTAATAACACCAGTGACCGGGCGCCCTAGGCAGCAGGGCGCCCTAGGCGGCTGCCTAGTTTGCCTAGTGGTAGCACCGGCCCTGGTCTAAGTACGTGGAACCTCTCACACCCAGAATCACTGCAGCTACTTTCCTCAGGACATTTTTATGAACCTGTGCATTTACTGAATGCCTGTACTGTAACATTTGTTTAACCAACTTCTCAAGGAGTAATATAAAAGTTCATTTTTATATGCATCCTAAAGATGATGCCCTTTAACGGTTAATGGTGACACCTATTACAGAGAGGAGTGGTTAAAGTAATAGACTGAACTCACACAGGCTATAAAAAGCTCATCTATTTTGTTTATTGTGCCTATTTAAAGAATGTGACCCAGTTATAGAAGCACAATATTATACTGATTGGACAACAGGCGGCTAATGCCTATGAGTATCTCTAGTGAAAGTAGCGGGTGAGACTGTACAAGTCAGCAAATTGCCATCTTGGCTGAATTTGTCAGACTAAAAATCCCATCACTGAAAATCACATACCATTTCATTATTCAACAATGAGATCTAAATGATTAAGGCACTTCACACCATTCTTATTGAGTACTGTATTGCTCCTTTCAGTAAAAAAAAAAAAGAACTTTGTATGCGCAATTGTTCCTTTCAGAGCGAGAGAACAATGAGATAATTCTCGCTCAGAGGTCATGTTAAAAGGCTGTTGTTGTTTGGAATGGCTTCAGTCTGGAAATTCGAACAGTGCTCCTTGTGTTTTGGAGGAACCCGGAATCCTTTAAAATGTCAATAATATTCTTTGAGACTGTAAAATATGTAAGATATACTGGAGTCTGACCACGCGGTGATGGAGCATGGCTGGACGTGACTCCCGGCAATTCCGACAACAAAGCCAATGTAACAAAGTCAAGTAAACATTATTTTTACAGTTGAAGTCATATTCGTGGAGAAAAAGATTGCCTGAATGGATTTATCCATTAAGTGATAATACAAATTCCAGTAAGCCAGGAGGGGAAAAAAAAAAAGAATGGGAAAACAACCCAACTCAAGCATAAAACCAATTTTTTTGATTTTCACTTATATATGCCTACTGAACAAATCCTTATGTAGAATCCTGTGCTTTAGGGCAAACAAAAAAGGTTTGCTTGAACTCCCCTCATCAAAAATAGTTTATAGTTAAGCCCTGTACACGTGGGCAGAATGTTGGGAGACATCGGCCGGTTCATTAAAAACTGGCCGATATTCGTCCCGTGTGTATGTCGGCTGGTCCAACAGAAGCCGGCTATTTGGCCAGCTTCTGGTGGACCAGCAGCTAACAAGCTCCCGATCAGTGCCCTCAGCCAATGGCTAAGAGGGCTGACCTTAGTGTTCTGGCGGGGGGAGGGGGGGGGGCGTCCAACAGCTCAGTGGGGAAATCGATGTACTAATGTCAGATCGTTAGTACAGCAACTCTGACCAGAGCCATCAATCCTTTTTCGTTCAACCCAGCGGGTTAGTGTGTACCAGGCTTTACCTTTCCTTCAATTCCATATTGCTCCATTTACCACTGAGAACCAAAGGAAATACTGTACCTGATACTTGCAGACATAGGGGACCATGTGGCTAAAGCCTGGTACACACTAATAGTTTTTTATTCCTGCTGGATTGAATGAAAAAAACCTGACAGCTCCATTCATAGCTGCTGTACTAACAATCCAACATTAGTACAGCGATCTCCCCCGCTGAACTGTTGTGTTCTGAGAGGAGGACCCCCACCCACCAAAACACTCCAGTCAGTGCTCTCAGTCATTGAGATCGCTGATCGGGAGCCAGTCGGCTGCTGGTTTTCCAGCATGCTCTTCCAACAGAAGCCGGCTTCTGTCAGACGGGCTGACATACACACGGGCCGAATGTCGACCGTTTTTTATTGAACATTCGATCCATGTGTACGGGGCTTTACTCAATGTGACAGCTGTCAGCCAGTCAGCATTGTTACTTGGGATTCCGGTGACTTGACTCCAGCAACTCACAGGGACTTGGTTTTACTCCCAGCAGGAGAATGAAAGCCAACTAATGACCTGTACACACAACTGGTTTCGCCGTCGGAATAAACTCCGAAGGTTTCTCCGACGGAATTCCGCTCAAGCGGTCTTGCATACACACGGTCACACCAAAGTCCGACGATCCAGAACGCGGTGACGTACAACATGTACGACAGGACTAGAAAAAGGAAGTTCAATAGCCAGTAGCCAATAGCTTCTGTCTCGTACTTGCTTCAGAGCATGCGTCGTTTTTTGGCCCAAGGAACAGCATACAGACGAGCGGTTTTCCCGATAGGAATTGGTTCAGTCGGAAAAATATAGAACATGTTCCATTTCTAGGTCCGTCAGAATTTTCGGGAAAAAAAGTCAGATGAGGCCTACACATGATCGGAAAAGATGATAAAAAAGCTTCCGTCGGACTTTTTCTGTCGGACATTCCGCTCGTGTGTACGCGGCTTAAGGCTAAGTTTAAATGTGAGGTTGGGGGGGGGCAGTAAAAATGTGCAGTTGATGTGCATTTTTATTAGGTCAAGCCAGTGTTAAAGCAAATATGGCTAAAAACAAAACCTAACATAAAGATGCTCCTCCACCCTGTTTTGAAATGATGAGGAGGGCAGTGAATCATTTTTGGGTCTACTTATAAAAGTTTTCACGAGAAATTCACTCAGAATTCAAATATGTTTCAAATGGAAGCCAAGTCTTAAAAAATATGTGAATCTTTGGTGAAGGTTGAGTAAATCTTCTAGGACTTCAAAACTGTTTAGCTGCCCTGTTCATTTTCCTTTTACACATTTCCCTTGGCTGGTTTGCCACCTGATCTGAGGTCACTAGATTTCCTGAATTTTGGAAGGAATGGCAACAAGTGCTTTGGCACACCATGACCTACAAACCTGGACTTACATAAGAAACAAACTTTTTTTTAATGCTTATTATAAATCAACACTTGATGAACACCAACAATGTCTACCAATCTATAGAAAAAAAAAAAATCAAAGATATAGCAGGATGTACCATATTTTTCACTCCATAAGACACACTTTTTCCCCCCCAAAAAATGTGTGACAATGTTCCTGCATCTAATGGAGCGAATACCGTCCAGGCACTGCCCCCCCGTCGCCGCCTCAGAATACCGGCACTCGGCTTCTCTGTGGAGGAGAGAGGACAGGATGTGAGGCGGATTCGTGCAGGGGCATACTGAGGGAAAGCGGGGGGAGGCGGTCTGCCCAGGGTGCCAAAACAAGGGGGGTGTCAGTGGCGTAGCTATGGGGGTGCGCTCAGGTCAGTTGACACCCGCCAGATGTGACACCATCCCGAAAGCGTCAAGAGCCCTGGCTGTGTTTTTTTTTTTTTAGCTGGAACACCCCCAGCGCCGTGGTCTGGTCTAGTCTCACTTCCTGCTCATTCCACCGGCAGCTGCTGCTGCAAACTATGTCCCCAGTCCTCCTTCCTAGCTGCTGCCCGGGTGCATCTGAGGCTGAGAGCCAGCCAGCCAGAGGGGGTTGTGCATTGTAATGGCAGTGTCCTCCGCTGCCTGAGGTGAGCTGGTGATAAGGGGGTGGGAGGTGTGGGCTAGCATGGTATCCACTGCCCAGTCACCTGAGCTGTTGTGATAGAAGAGGCTGAAGGGGTGTTTGTGTCTGCCCTGCCACCCTGAGCTGATCTGGGAAGTGGGGGAGGTTGCTGTGTCCACCACCACCCAGGTATAGTGTAGCTGAGCTGATTTGATAGGGTGGGGGGTGTTTTTGCTGTGTGTCCACCACCCACCTATAGTAGTAGTATAATTTTTAATATTTTAGTACATCAATTTGGTTCAGAATCATTTTTTTTCTTGTTTTCCTCCTCTAAAACCTAGGTGCGTCTTATGGTCAGGTGCGTCTTTTGGAGACTTCAAAATACGGTATTTTGAAGTCTTTTCAACTATTAAATAGCAACAAAAACACAATTATACTCCAAGGTAAAAGATCCATTTGAAATGCAAGTAAAAAGGAAATCATATCATGCCATCATTAAAGTCACTCAAGTCTTTAGTGTATCTGCAAATAAATTAGCTCTGGGGCCTCTAGTGTCATGCCCCGTACACACGGTCGGATTTTCCGACGGAAAATGTGTGATAGGACCTTGTTGTCGGAAATTCCGACCGTGTGTAGGCTTCATCACACATTTTCCATCGGATTTTCTGACACACAAAGTTTGAGAGCAGGCTATAAAATTTTCCGACAACAAAATCCGTTGTCGGAATTTCCGATCCTGTGTACACAAATCCGACGCACAAAGTGCCACGCATGCTCAGAATAAATAAAGAGATGAAAGCTATTGGCTACTGCCCCGTTTATAGTCCCGACGTACGTGTTTTACGTCACCGCGTTCAGAATGATCGGATTTTCAGACAACTTTGTGTGGCCATGTGTATGCAAGACAAGTTTGAGCCAACATCCGTCGGAAAAAATCCTAGGATTTTGTTGTCGGAATGTCCGATCAATGTCCGACCATGTGTACGGGGCATTAGAGTGGACCTATACTCAAACTTTTAAAATTATATTAAAGTCAAATTTTCTTGTTAACTTAAAGTGGATGTAAACCCTGACATATACCCAGTGAGGTGAACAGCCTCAGATGATACACAGGGATGAAACAAATCTCCCTACATAAGTTTTACATGTATATCTGCTGTGTTCAGCTTTATATACTGTTTAGAAAGTGTTAGGAGATTTTCTCTTCCTGTTCAACATTGCAGTGAAGCCTGGGCATACAGCCAAGACAGCTGATTGGAGGAAAGGCACACACCCCCTCTCCTCATGGATAGAGACTTTCAGAGGGAGAAGTTGAATAGTTCAGGGCCCTGCTAATCTATTTATAGCAACCTCCCCAACACAAAACTTTGGCTGCTTTTATCTCCTGTGACAGAGAACTTGTCAGGAGTTATCAGGCTGATAACAGAAGAACGGAGCAGGAGACAGCTATGGGACATAGTACTTTGAAGAGAGATAAGAAAACACTGCAGATATATGTGCCCAGCTCAAATTTCATAAATCGGGTTTACATCCACTTTAATGCATTCTCTGCATTAAGGTAAAAAAAATTCCCACTGCACGTCTTCCACAATCCCTTAACACTTACCTGACCCCTCTCACAATCCAGCGTTGTCACAGCTGTAGCATAGCTCCTACTTCTATCTACGTCAGTGAAATCCTGTAAGGAGGGAGTGTGTGGGTGTCTGGGGAATACACACTTTGTGAGTCTATGGATCTACACAGCCTGGCTTGTGTTAGAAGGGGGGAGGGACATTTTTAAGACTAGTTAGGTTGAGGCTGGAATTCCACTTTATTATAATTTCAAAAGTCATTTTCAAAAATATGTATAATATCTACACCTTTTATTAATGTAATACCTGGTGATCCTGGCATGAACATCCTTGTTCAAGCACTTCCTCTTATAGGAAGATAGCGCTCTGTTACTGTGTCCCAACTGTGCTCCTGCATTGTCCCTCTATCACACAGGCTTCCAATGGAGACTACATACAAAGGCTTCCAAAGGTGGTTGTTTCAAAACACGTTATGCAGGCATGGTCCACTGTTATTTGAGATATAGACACCTCTCTGCCTTATTTTAAAGTAGTTGAAAAGGGATTTTTTTGGAATGATGGACTTTATAGGCATAACACACACAACAATTGCTATTGGAATTTTTTACTAAATTTATTTAGCAGCCTTTACCCGGCGTGGTGCTATCCCTCTGAGCGGGCAATATGAGGAACATCTATCCTTAAGATTTTGACTAGGGAACATCTATTCCCCTCTGGATTACTGGTTTTCTCACATTGGAAGTTTTCCAGTTCTACCTTATTCCACAGCTGGGTATCCCTGAGTAAAATCTTTTGTGAACACCAGCAGTCATTCCAGTGTGCTTAGCAATAGATTACCCTAATAGGACAAAGAAGCTCACTCTCCTTCGATCCTTTGGTCAGTAACCAAGGAGTAGGATATTATTCCCCGCTCAATCTATCTATATTCTACCTTCCATTTTTTGGAAATAAAACGCCAAGCTCCTGATGAAGCGTTATTGAAAGCGTAACATGTAGAGCAAGAGCAAGTCGAGCTGAGTCATATATGATATACTGTCTGGTTGCTGGATAATTGTTATATAAGTACATTATTTGGTTATTTGATCGATTAATTATCCATCTTGACTCTGCTGATAGTATGATCACTATGCTCATAGGTATTTTCTGTTAAAATATGCAATTTCTTTTGTATGTGTTTTTGTATTTCAATCTTATAATACATTTTGTAAAAAATTCCAATAGCAATTGTTGTGTTATGCCTATAAAGTCCATCATTCCAAAAACTTCCCTTTTAAACAATTTCAACTATCGGGACGTGGCATTTATTACCTGTGTATCGTATCCACAGTACCACTCTGTGGTGATACGAATTTGTTTTTAAGTACTTATTTTAAAGTAGACGTACACTCAATCACTTACATCAAATATATGCTTTAACACAGTGTTTCTCAACCTTTTTTCAGTCAGGGCACCCTTTAAAAATTTGGACAGCCTCGAGACACCCTCCAAAATAAGGAAAAGTCTTGAGGCACCCCATTCTAAAAGTTAAAACTATTTTAATAGTTTTACCCAATGCAACAACATCCACACGTAGGACATCCAACATTAAAAGTGATTTATTCTTCCAAAGCAAATGCACTTTTGCAAACTGGTACTGACTAGTATTCCAATGTTTCTCTTCTCCCTCAGTTTTTATCCATCACTCAGCTAATGTGACCACAAAGCTGATGGAGAGGAGCAGGGGAGGGTCAAACAAGGATGCTATGCAGGCGATTGACATCCTCCTTATCATCTGATGATGTCACTGGTGGAGGTCGGCAGATAGAAGGTCCTAATGGTGCCCAATGAAAACCTGTGGCTTTGTGTAACGAAGAGGCAGACTTCATCCACCTGCTGGCTTGTATACAATTTTTGTGCAATTTTTAGGCATTTTTACCAAGGCGCCCCTGAAGAAACCTCAAGGCATCCTGGTTGAAAAAGGTTGTTGTTAAAAGAACTTCAAAAGTAATTTTCTATATTTTTTGTAGCTTTTATTAAAATAATCCATGGTGATCCTGCTGTGAAGGTACTCATTCAGGCTCTTCCTGTTTAGGATGACAACGCTTTGTTCCTGTCTCCAAGTTGCTGGATGGGTCGGTGAGTGAAAGATGAAATCAATATTTTATGGAAAAGAAAAAACATGTCACATTGCTTTCACAAACTAGGAAGGTGATTTACTGAGGCACATTGGCTGTTCACTTTGCAAGGGAATTTCCCCTTAATTTAGTAAATGTAGTGAAATGTTCCTTTGCAAAGATAAGAAATCAGTATTTTTGCTTGCGCATGATTTGCTGATTAAGGCCAGCAGAGCTTCACCTCATTCACTAAGCTATGGGTAAACTGGCTTGCACCTACAATATATGCCATTCAGTTAAGGTCTGAATCTACTTTAATTTAAATGACTGAGATTAGCTTCAAAGTGATTTAAAACAAACATGGCCATCTCGAGCCCCCCTAGTGAGTAAATTAAAAGTATACTTCCAATAAAGCAGAGGTGGCCTTGTAGTCACGAGCTCTAGTGGCACGATCCAAATGCACTTCAAATGTAACATAAGGTAATGTAAATTAATTTTTGAAGAGCAATGAGTGAAAAAGCATTTGGTCTGGATGGGCATGCACCCAAGAGTTCTTAAGGAGCTTAGTTAATGTAAATGATCACAAGACTTTCTATGCAACCTTCAAGGTTTCCTTTCAAAGTACTCTGCACAACGGGGTTGGCACAGGAAACAAGTGCTACCTTAATGCAATTTATGAAAAGGATCACAGCAAAATCATGAACAAATGAGTCTTATATCAAAGATTTGCGATATTTGAAAAGGAAAAGAGGGTGGGAGAAATGTGGTCACTTGGTATACATAATGCACCAAAATTGTTTAAGGAAAGAATATCAGTTAAAATGGGGAAATAAAAAAGACGAAAAAAAAAGACACAAGGACAATACGTTTGCATTGGTGCACTAATTTCCTTCCATAAGCATGCTGGCAGCTGGCTTAATTGCCCCTGGTCTGAATATCCTACTCTGTTGTAGCTAGTTTCAAGCCTGCACTGGGGGGGTTGGGGCGATGAGCTGGTGTAGAAACCTGGGTCCCTAAAAAATTGACAGCTGCCAGAGAAACAGCAAATTGCTGCTAAATGAGTTATAGGAGAACCCAGGGCTGTCTCACATAGCTACAGAAATACACAACAGACAAAACCCATCTACTCTCTTTTTCCACCTATGGCTTCCTGTTGTACAGGTTAGTGAGAAAGCAAGGGTATGCATTGCCAAGAACCTAAGAACACATTCTATACAGCAATAATCAGTATGCAGGGGTAATGTAGTGATCACTCTCTAGGGCACTTTACACCAGAGGACATGCAGAGTGTGTCTAATAGTAGATGGTCACATTCAACTAGACTTGTTCTCTAAAGCGGTTTTATGCCCACACATTGAAAAAAAAAAAAAAAACACACAAAAAAAAAGAACCCTGTAAGGCAAAGGCATAATGAGCTAGTATGCATCGCATACTAGCTCATTATGAAATACTCACTTTAGAACGATGTCCCCGTATTGTATCCCATTTTACTATAGACCGGGCGGGAAGTGGATAATATGAGGTCAAATCTTTCAAACACTTTGAATTTGTATGCAATCAGGCATGCCCTTGCATGACATAGTTGAAGGTAAAGCTAAAGGAAATTGAATAAGAAAATTGTGTAATGCGTGGCCAGTTATCCTGACTGAATGTCATATGGCGTCTTTCAGGACAACTGCCGGCGCGGCGATCGGTGGTGCGGCGTGTCAGTCTGATACACCGCTACACTGATCTCGGTAAAGAGCCTCTGATGGAGGTTCTTTACCACGTGATCAGCCGTGTCCAATCATGGCTGATCACCATGTAAACAGGAAGAGCCATTTATCAGCGGCTCTCCTGACAGGGGGGGTCTGTGCTGAGTGGACCACCAAGGACCACCAGGGATGCCGCGAGGGCCACCACACAGGGCCACCAGGTATGCCACCCTAGACCACCAGGGATATGCCAATCAGTGCCCAGGCAGCTGCCAATCAGTGCCCATTGAAAATTCCTGCCAGTGCCATCAGTGATACCTATCAGTGCAATGTATCAGTGCCAGCCATCAGTGACCAGCAGTGCCGCCCATCAGTGCCCAACAGTGCCACCTATTAGTGCCCAGCAGTGCCGCCTATCAGTGCCACCCATAAGTACCCATCAGTGCAGCCTTTCAGTGTCCATCAGTGTCACCTATCAATGCCTACCAGTGCTATCTATCAGTGCCCATCACTGCTGCTTATCAATGCTCATCAGTGCTGCATATCAGTGCCACCTATCAGTGCCCATAGTCAGTGCCCATCAGTGCCACCTCATTAGTGCAATCTCATTGGTGCCACCTCGTCAGTGCAGCTTATCAGTGCCCATCAGTGAAGGAGAAAATGTACTTATTTACAAAATTTTATAACAGAAATGAAGAAAAACTTTTTTTTTTCTTCAAAATTTTCGGTCTTTTTTTATTTGTTTAGCAAAAAATAAAAACCGCAGAGGTGATCAAATCCCACCAAAAGAAAGCTCTATTTGTGGGAACAAAATGATAAAACTTTTGATTGGGTACAGTGATATATTACCGTGCAATTGTCATTTAAAAAGTGACAGCGCTGAAAGCTGAAAATTGGCTTGGGCAGGAAGAAAGGAAGTGCCCGGTATTGAAGTGGTTATATGATTTTGGTAAATCTAAAGGAAAATTGTACAAGAAAAGCGTGTAATGTATGGCCAGCCTTAGAAAACATCACAGGATATACTAGTACCCTTCGTTAATAACAAAACACAGTAAGAACTCTTGACTCCATCACAGTCATACAAAATAAAAATACAAATATGTAACTTATTACAAAATTACACTACAGTAAAATTTTCAACCCAAAAAGTTCAACTCTATGAATTAAAATTTCTGTATTTCTGGTGAGTATAAAGCCTCATGACATGTTGTTCTGTGTTGAATGCTTTTGTTTTTAGTTATTGCACTTATCAGACAATTATTGTGCTTGGTTTGCAAGCTGCCTTGGAGCTCCTCACTGCTAAACATGGCTAGACCTACGCTGATGAGCCCTGCAGGGGAAAACCTGTGCCTGGAGCCTGGAGATGGTTCTCATTTGCCTGTATGCGTTTTTTCCAATTTACAAGTAAACAAGCTGCATAAACCAGACATGTAGAGCCTACATAAGCACAGTGACTGGTCTAGAAAATATTTTAATGCAGACTCGTATCCGTATAAAAACAAAAAAAGTGTCTACGTTGGTCATAGTACCAGACTTCATTTGACTTGATTGGAAAATTAAAGAACAGAATAGGCTGCTACAAAAAAAAACACATACAATTTCCCTTTGAGACACTTAATACAGAGTTTCTATGTAAGGTGTTTGGTAACCTGTTTGGCACCAAAACATTTTTTAATGCTTATTTCTTACAGACACTAAAAATGAAAAAAAAAATGTAAAGCTTTAGTATCTATAAGTTAAATTTTAACTTATAACTACATGCATTCTCAATTAAATGCCAGAGACGGGAGTTCCACTGTGTGGTCTGTACATGGCCTGCCTTACCTGTGAAGAGTGTATTCTGGAGTTGGTATTATATTCACTACACTGATTTAGTACAGGCTTTGCTGCCTCTGAAACCTCACGAAAGATCATATACTGTACAAGTGATCCATTCGATATGGACAGAGACATATCCCACGACTAGCAGATCAAAAGTCTAAATTCCCAGTGTTGTAGCTTAATGGAGTAAGAGTAGAGAATGTGTTTACACATTTCACTTTAATTACAATGGCGCGTACACACGATCAGACTTTGCGACAACAAAACCGTGGAATTTTGTTCGAAGGGTGTTGGCTCCAACTTGTCTTGCATACACACGGTAACACAAATATTGGCCAACAATTACGAGAGTAGTGACGTACAAGACGTACGTGGTATCTCCATTATGAACACTAGTTTTACAAGACCGAGTGCTTCCGGCTCTTCCTTGATTCCAAGCATGCGTGTTTGTACTTTGGACTTCTGTCCGACGGACTTGTGTACACACGCTCGGAAAGTCCGACAACACACATTTGTTGGCGGAAAATTTGAGAACATGCTAGCCAACATTTGTTGGCGGAAAGTCCAACAACAATTGTCCGATGGAGCATACACACAGCCGGATTTTCCGCCAACAGCCTGACAGCCAACATTTCCCGTCGGAAAATCCAATTGTGTGTTCGGGGCTTAAGAGACACAAAGAGATTATAATTTCATAGTCTAGTCCAGTGTTTTTCAACCTTTTTTTAGTCAAAGCACCATTTAAAATCCTGCATAATCTTGAAGCACCCCATTCTAAAATATAAAACACTAAACTAAGACCTAAATTTTTTGGACAATTGGGAACAATTTTTAGGCTTTTTTGCTAAGGCACCTCTGAATGACCCAGAAGGCCCCCTGGTTGAAAAAGGCTGGTCTAGTCAACTATAAAATTGGTCACAAACATTATAATTCAATTGTTTAATTAAAGTGGTTGTAAACCCTTTACAACCACTTTATACTACAGGCAAGCCTACAATTAGGCTTACCTGTAGCTACACTGGATATCTCCTAAACCTGCACGGTTTAGGAGATATCCTGTACTTGCATGTGCCAACGTCATCAGCACATGCGCACAGCAAACTGAAGCAATGGCATGTACGTGCCGTTGCTTCAGTTGTACTGTGCCGTTGCCAGCGGCTACCGCGTAGTATGCTATGCACACTAGCTCATTATGCCTTTGTCTTGCAGGTTTTTTTTTTAAAGGGTTTACAACCACTTTAGGCTTCATGCACACAGGAAATACAATGGGACATTTTGTTTAATTTCCCTGTCCAGGAGCCACATGTGTTGCATACAGCCACCCAGAGAAATCAATGGCTGTAGGTGGCTATACACTGGTCTATGCCGGAACTTGCGTAAGCATGCGCATACAGATGCACGACCCTGGATGCAGACTGTCTGTGCAAGGATCTGACTGAATAGATCAAAATTAAATGTCATCATACTACACAGTTGTTGGGAAATCTAAAGGAGATTGTTCTGAGATTGTACAGTTAGAGAGTAAAATGATGGAAGCTGTACTGAGTTGCTTTTGAGTTTGAAAATAGACTGGCCATTATACACAGTCAAGCTCCCAAGGAAAAATGACATGCTTTGTTGATTTTCTGAATGAAACATTAACGTAGCCTCTGCAGGGAACAAAGTAAGACATTCATAGTTCTGCAAATTTTAATTTACAACTATTATTATATTGCTGAAATTAATTATAGTTTAAATTATTAAAAAGAAATCTGAAGGTAGATGTCAAGCATGCAGCGCATGCACGATGACCTAATAAAGTTTCCCAAGCAGAATTGTTCTGCGAAGAAGACTGGGGGAAAAATACCCACAGCAAGAATACAAAGACTGTGTTGCTGGCTTTGTGATTTCCATTTTCCCTACAATGTTATATGTTCAGAAAACAAAAACATTAAAGCGTAACTCCAGTAGGTACTAATTTGATTTGATCATTTGTATAGGTATCCTTCAAAGTAGATGTAAACCCGATCACTAAAATCTCATATATGCTTTAACATGTTAATGTAATTTCAAACATTTTTAAGTCTGTAGGATCCTGTGAAAAAATACCTGGTCACCTTGCCATGAAATTCCTTTGCTTTAAATTATAGTGTGACCCGGTGAAAATTTTCCTTTACATCTTTCTCCTTCTCTATCTCTTTCTCATACTATTCTTTCTCCCCCTTTTCTTATTGGTGTGTTTCTTCTTTTTTATACCCTTAGGATACCCGTGTATCCATCTTCGAGCTACCTGGAGGGTCTCCTGGTGTTTGGCCGGTCTAGGTACCTCGAGTTCACTTATGATGTTTAAGCTATGTGAGTGATATATGCAATAATTCTAGACCTTATGCTTGCGAGCACCCTACCCTCTTCCAGTAAGGGAGAGAGGGTTGTCCATATAGATCGAATGTCTGGGACAAGAAGGGTGCACTTATAGCTACAACAAATTTATATGTCTCCCTGTTGATACGGTTGTCCACATTGGGACCATGCTAAATGTACTCCCCGTTCCCCCTTCCCTATATCCCTTTCCCTTTCTCCCCCCCCCCCCCACCCACCTCCTTTTTACCTATGTGACCCTTGTTGTAATGACAAAATGTTTCTAAAATAAAATAAAATAAAGATTATATAAAAAAAAAAAATAAAGTGTCACAGTAATCTGTCCCTGTCTCCTAATTGTGCTTCTGTTCAGTCACCTTATCACATGTCTTCGCAGACTACAAGGGGTTGATTTACTAAAACTGGAGAGTGCAAAATCCGGTGAAGTTCTATATCCAATCATCTTCCAGGTTTTTTTTTTTTTGTCAAAGCTTAATTGAATAAGCTGAAATTAGAAGCTGATTGGCCACCATGCACAGCTGCACCAGATTTTGCACTCTCCAATTTTAGTAAATCAATCCCTTAGGCCTTTTTTACACCAGCTGACCAATCAGGTTCGCCTGTTCATTTTTCAGGTGGACCCACTCAGACCACCCATTGTTCTCTATGGGGAGGGGGATGTAAATGGACATGCATCCGATCTGATCCGGGTCACAAAAAACAGAACCCTATCTGTCTAGCGGATTGGATGACAATTGGATGGAGACAGACAGAGGGTCTATTTCCATCCGACCGCCACAGAGAGAAAAGTGGGCTCTGTCCGTGTCTGCTCTGCATAAGCGGAGCGGACACAGACCACAGACCTGTCATCCGCATGCTCAGTCGGGGATCCGCTTGTCTGAGTCCGCCTCATGTGAAAGGGGCCAAAGTCTCCATTTCAAAACACATTATGCAGGAATAACATAGTAACATACTTAGTTCAGTTGAAAAAAGACCAACAAGTTGAATCAATCAAAAAAAAAAAAAAAACACCAAATAAATAGAAAAGCTCTAAAAACAGAGCCCTATACCCACAGTAGACCCAGAGGAAGAAAAAAAATGTATAAATGGGGGTGAAAAATCTTTCCTGATCCCCTAGGGCAGTGATGTCGAACCTTGGCACCCCAGATGTTTTGGAACTACATTTCCCATGATGCTCGACTACACTGCAGAGTGCATGAGCATCATGGGAAATGTAGTTCCAAAACATCTGGGGTGCCAAGGTTTTCAATCACTGCCCTAGGGCAATCCAATGTTCCACTGTTGTTATCATCAGGAAACCCTCCTATAGAAATGCTCTACAGTCATCACTGGAGTTAAAGGAGAAGTACTGACAAAGCTCATTTGGCTGTACTTCTCCTGTTGGATTACAGGAGTGCAGTTCGTTCTGCACTCCTGTGACCTATTTTCAGCTAATGTCACAGAGCCAGTCCAGCCTTAGGAAAGTCTGTGACCATATGGCTGGGATCCACACAGGAGCCTGGACTGGCACATGACTCAGCCTCTCAGCAAACCCCTGAGAACCTGAGCCAGCCACTCCTGTCCCCTACACAGCCCAGCACTCCCGTAAGTGCTGGAGGGGCAAAGCAGGGATCCGATGATTGGCAGCCATGGCTCTCTGCTCAGAGCAGCTGGGAGAACTGAGTGATCAGCGATGTTTGATAGCTCAGTTCTCTGCCTTAGGGACAGCAAGGGACAGCTGCAGCATTGCATGGATGCTGCATCCACCTAGGTAAGTATGATTGAAAAAAAAAATCTCATACTTTTCTTTTTAAGCATAGAGGCAGGAGGTGGCTGCAGGAGAAGAGTAGCACTCCAGTAGCACTTGTTATATGAAGCCAGCTAACTGATCTGTTCGACTGTTGGTAAGACAACCCCTAAAAAAATGTCTTGGCACTAAGGAAGCTAGTTCATTAGTTCCAATCTAGTATGGCCCTCATTTATGAAAGCAAACAAAAAAAGCTAAAGAAGACTCAAGTTTTGAAATTTACCCAATGGAATATCCAAAAAGGGTTTGAATGCTAGAATTAAATATGTATGTCAAACTGAAATTTTTAAACTTTTGCAAACAAGCACACTACTCTTCCATACTACTTCTAGCCTCATAAGTGCAAACAGTCATATTAAAGATTCTCAGTGGGAACAAGTATCGTGGACTCCTAAGGTGATGAAGCCTTGTGAAAAGATGGCAGGAAAGAGAGCTCTGAATTTTTTAAGAACAGACAATAATGTTCACTTGGATTAATGAAGATCTTATAAATAATAGAACACATGTAATTACACTTCTAAGTAGAGATGTAAACCGTGAGATTTGTAGATGTACTGTTTTTATTTTTTCTCCCCCCTACGTTAGATGACAGAACTGAATCGACCAATTGGCTTGAGGCATGCAGACTAAGTCTAGTTTTCGCCATGTGTGTACCAACCAATGAATTTAATTTACTAGTTGTAGAAAATCTGGATGACCATACACTGAAATAGATAGTTAATTTTTAATAAGTCAATTCATTTTTTGCAGGGCAGTTATTATAATTATATATTTTTTAATATTATTTATATTAAATATTTATTAGATATTTTTTAATACTTACATGGTTTAGAGCAATAGAGAACTTAGACCTTCCTTTTTTTTCCCTACACTTTCAGTACATGGTAAAGCATGTTCGACATTTCCAACATAATGTTGAACTCACAGCTCTACAACCACAATGGACATGTAAGTCCTTGAAAACGGCACAGCCAGAGGCGAAGTTTATTCCAAATGCTCAGTGCGAAAGGAAACACTTTAGGCATGGGGAAAAATAAATTCCATATTAGCATATCAAACTTATGTAAAAGTATATTTGAGTGGCCTGGTGGGAATAAGTTCATCTACAAACTGCAGTTTGTATAAATCATGCCTGTTTACATTCTCAGAGTCATGTTTTTCCTATTTCTATAACATCTTTCACACGCTGTCAAGGCACACATGGGAATTTAATGTGGTCATCTACATACCAATAACATATAGTGAAAACTATTCATCCAGTTCATTCATAAGTAGAAAACATTAAAATGCAAGCCTGGTAAGCATCTCAAAAAAAGTTTCCCTCTACAATGTGATTAATAGCCTTATGTACATGGGTTTCGGACTTGGAAGATCATCACACCAGTATGAGCTTGTTAGATATTCTATTCCAAAACCATCTGCTTTTAATAGGAATTCCCCCCTCACATCCAACCTCCTTTTAGCAAGGCTTTTCCAAAGATTTCTGAGTGTGTCTGTGGGAATTGGTGCCCATCTAGGTAAAAAAAAACATCTGTAAAGTCAGGTACTGATATTAAACAAGAATACCTGGCTTCTAGTTGATCACAACGGTGCTTAGTAGAGTTAAGGTTAGGGCTTGTTATTTGGGCCACTTGAGTTTCTTCACACAAAACCTATCAAACCACATCTTTATGTAGTTGGATTTTGTGCACCGGCTCATAATCATGATGTAATGGAAAAGGGCATTCTCCAAACCGTGACCACAAAGTGGTGCAGAATTGTCTAAATTTTTTTGTATGCTATAATATTCATAGTATTGTTCAGTGGAAACATCTTAAAGTAGAAGTCCAGGCTAGAACTAACTAAGCTTAGAACTGCTCCCACTCCCCCTTCTAACACCTATACTAACTATCCTGTAGAAGGAAGATGCTTATTCTTACCTATTCGGAGGGCGCTCCGGTCCAGTCACATGATCAGCTCCCAGCTGCCGCCTTCAGAAGAGAGGAGGGACATCCGACAACAGATGCCCCATAGTAAGCCTAAGGGTGACGTCACTGCCGAGGCATTCCATCCATTGTCCGCGCTCTCTCCTGTCCCCTGAAGCCAGATGCTGAGGAGATCACATGACCGGACCAGAGCTTTGAGAATAGGTAAGTATATGCATCTTCCTTTTTCAGGGTAGTTAGCATAGAAGTTAGAAGTTCGCTGGGACCTGTTTTAAGCATAGTTAGTTCTAGCCTCGATTTCTACTTATAATTGTATCCATATGTTTTGGGTGTGATGGTCAGGTGTTCAAAAACCTTTGACCATAAAGTATAAAAAACTATAGTTGTTTGCTATTTGGATTAGTCTCAGATCAGTTTGTGGTCAATATGAAATGTTTTTGAGATGTCTTTATGCTATCTTGTATAGAGAAAAAGTTAAAGCAACGCAATGCATGCCAAAAACATCAGCTGATGCAGGCGCTCCATAAAATCGAATTCAACTTTCATCCATAAACACGTCACCAACGGAAGTCCAAGAAACTTTGGAGGGAAAAGCGCTCATTTTGTAATTTAGCTTCATAATTTTTTTTTTTTTTGGGGGGGGGGTTGGGGGTGGTCTATTTTTTCCCAGAATCTGATCTAAGTAAGTAGAAGTAGTACTTAAACTGGTACTGAAACTCTCTCAAATAGCATTAAAATTATTAGCTTCTACATGGACTCATAAAATGTTTCCTAACAGAGTTTTTATTTTGCTCATTCTGCTCTTTTCATGTTTTTTCCCCAGTAGAGTTAGTTATGCTTGCTGTATTGGAACTCAACTCTGGTGTTGTTCCTACACCGGATATTACTGTGTTGTATGCAATAAACATCTCATGATACACATAAGGCCAACAAGCACAAAAGAAAAGCAGAAAGTGTTTCATACATATTCAGTATGTATGAGACGCATACAAGAAACATGCAATAAATTCAGTAAAACTGGAATACTACCAAAGCAAGCCTCCAAACTACAGAGGTCCATTACCTCCCAGGTGCTTGAGGACTGTGGACTTCATTTAAAAAAACCGCAGCACATGGAAAATGGACCTTTCACTCGTATGTCTGCTTTTATTTTGCAACTTATTATGGAAAAATGAAAGCTGGAATCTCAACGAGTCCTATGGGAATGACATCCACTTCCATTTATTGCAGTTTTTTTTTACATTTATGACAAAATCTGTGGGATACCATGATTTTTTTTCTTAAAGGGAAGCTAATATAAAATGAAAATATATAATTTTCAATAAATGAGTCATGCAGAGATTTTATTAGAATATTTGGTAAAAAGCTGTCATTACTGGTATATTTATCTTGTACATTTCACTATATGATAATGCTGGATGCCTGTTATCAACCCCCATGGATTCATCCCTATGTACCCTGAACCACAGTCTCACAACAGGGCTCGGATAAAACAGTAATGCTGGCCATACATGGGTCAAATTCCGAACAATTTTTTTTTTTTTTCGAATATCAGACAATTTGTGCATTTTGTGATCCGAAGGTGCCACCATTGATTTGGAAAATCGAGCAATCAAGCCTTCAACCCTATGTTGCGACAGAAAATAATTTTAATGGCCGGGAATCTTCTTTTTTTCCAGGTCCCAGCTCATGCTCATTTCTTATTTGATTATATTTCTCACACAATTCTCCCATCATTGATTGGAAATGTGTTCCTTTTTTCTGAAAATTTACAACATGCCCAAAATTCCCAAACTGAATATACAAATTGGCTGTTGCTGCGGCCCACTAATGGTGCAAAATTAGGGCGAAAATTCTTAGTTACGACTTTCGAAAGAAAATTCTTTTGGAATTTGACTCATGTATACCCAGGAAAAGAATAAGATCATGCACGTAAGTGGATTAAGCTACATCTTCCACTCAGGTACAAGAGGAATAACTGAAGGGCAATGCTAATAAAACAATATACTTAAAGAGGAAGTAAACCCCGATGGGTTTACTTCCTCTTTGTTTCCCTGTAAAAGTAAAGCATAATGTGCTACTATGCATCGCCTGCGATGTCACCACTGTCCCCTCTGCTACGAAGCATCCATCTTCTTTCCAGGTAACGTGGCTCCGGCGCTGTGATTGGCCGGAGCCGCGATGACGTCACTCCCGCACATGAACACGGAAGCCGCCACTAACGGCATATCGCCGTTAGCAGCGGCATGCTCAGTGCGCCTGCGTGCCGATGTCTACGGCGCATGAGCCGTAGACAGCGGTGCCTGTCTTTTTGCAAATATCTCCTAAACCGTGTAGGTTTAGGAGATATTTCTTGGACCTACAGGTAAGCCTTAATCTAGGCTTACCTGTAGGTCAAAGTGGTCTGTAAGGGTTTACAACCACTTTAAAGTGTATTTAAACCCTCACAATAAATATATTTAATTCACCTTGGTTTAGTTTATATATTGGAGCTCTTTTTTTGTTTCTGGGCCAAACAGTTTAATAAATAAATAAAGGCAAAAAAATGTGGGTCTCTAGCACTTCCTGTATAAAGTTGACAATACTGCCCCCTCTTTGATCTGCAGCTGCCTCCTATCGGTGATACTGCTGAACCACCCACCCCCTCTTTGATTGGATGCAGAAGAAACATTTACCTGTTGCTGTGATGCGGGTGCACAAATAGGAAGTGAGGCAGGACTACCAAGCCGTGTACAGAATTTAGAAAAAAAAGGGAAAAATAAAAAACAGCAATCCACCCCTTCCTTTTCTACTAAGGGTTTAATTATACTTTAATCATATTTCTCAACACAGATCCCAAGAAGCCATAGGTGACTAATGATTTTTACTTCGGCAAACTGTAGCATCTCGAAACAGGCCTAAGCAAGTTATTCTAAAATATATGCATCGTACATTAAAGATTTTTTTTTTTTTAAATTGTATAGTTTAAAGTTTTTTGTTTTTTATTATTTTTTTAGTGTTTCCAAGCTACTTAAAGAATAATAAAGGTTATTAAAAAAGTGGTTTGCACATGTGCCTGGATCTACACTACAGCCGTTGCATGTCTAGTGCATATCACATTGTGTGCCTGATTAATTAAACAGTATGATTATAGAGAGATGTTGATGAAATGTTGAAGAAGCAAAAAAGAGAAAAAAACTTGGAAGTCACTTCAAAAATCAAGAATTCAATTCAGATAAAATCACAATTTGGGGAAAAAGATTTTGTGCCCTGCCTGTGAACTGGTGCGGATTTCACCGCGTTGCTGAACTCTGAGGATTTTTAAGAGTTAAATGACTCCCTTCCATTAATTTGCATCTGGTGCTTTTAGTGAGTTTTTTTTTTTCCTGAAAAGTTGGCAGAGCAGCCGATTTTCCATAATGCAAGCATTTGGGAATTGTGAGCGGAATGAAGCTGATCCAATCTCCTGACTGCGACATGAATTTTCATTAATTACAACCTTGTCAGCAAAAGCATTATCGAAGCTGAATATGAAAATGCTAATGAGTCCTCATTTACATATTTTTCTTTGTTGGAATGTCATTAATTATTACATTTTATGATGATGAATGCAGCTGTCGATGCTCTCCGATGCATAATTAGCCATCAGAATGCGAAGAGTCGATCAGCATTTTTTGTGGGTAAAAAAAAATAAAAAATTTACCTTGCCTGCCCACTTCACCATAACCACCCCCCTACCCCAAAAAAGGAAAATTTTTAGGAGAAAAAAAAAAAAGTAGGGGGAAAAAACTTTTTCAGTATTACCACTTCTACATTCACACCTTATCAAAAATTATGTAGAAAGAAATTAAATACGTTATGTTGGTTTTCACACATTAATACAAAGGAAACGGTTCTTAAAAAAAAAAAATCGTTATTTCAGTTTAATTAATGCCATGGTTAATTATAACACCATGATGTCAGCGATTTTAATTAAGTATTGGCTCTGTTACAAAAAAATTCCTCTCTGCAGAAAGTCACTTCTCAGATTTATGCAAATTGTATAATGAAGGTGCAGATTTTATTGGTTGATGCAGGATTCAGATTCATCGTGCCAGCAGTTAAACTTGCTAAAATAAAAAGAAGAGAAAAGGGGGGGGGGCAGGATTTCTGCTGTAGAATTTGCTTTGCTGACCACTTTTTTTCCACAACTAAAATGATGCAAAGATGATACAGCATCGCGCTTCCATTCTCAGCCGCTGGGAACGGTGTTTATAAGTAAAGGGGAGAGAAAAAAAAGAAAAACAACATGAAGCAGATGGGACCATTACACATGACCAAACCAATCAATCACAGATGAAGGACCCAGGTGCAGTGCAGCCGCGCAACAACGCACCATTTCACAGTCTGTCAGACACATACACATGGTCATACATGAATGACCCTCCTCGGCTCCCTCAGGACCTCATCTGGAGAGCTTCTCCCCTTTCGCCTGCCTAAGCTCCAACTGACGTCTTCATAATCACCCTGTCTCTATCTGCTTTGGTGCTAGAAAGGCGACAAAAGTGTTGAGGTGGTAGCGGTGTGGGTGAGTAAGTGTGCGCGCCTTTGAAGGGGAAAGCAAATGCTTCAGCCGTTGCGTTATTACCGAACCACTTCACTGCTTTTACTACAAATGCACGTTCCTAAGATTAAAGGTCTTAATTAAAAGGCACTAAATCTAAAGTACAATTTCCCATAAAATTTTATTTTAGGAAACATTTAAAATATATTCAACATTCCTTAACAAGGCAAAAAATACTTGAGTTCTTTGGCCCATTTTTTTCAACTGAAGTGCAAGCTTACGCATTAGTAATAATTACAGGTTCTAGATGTCACTATGGCTAACTTGGACGAAAAAAGTTCTACTGACAGTATACAAAAACTACTTTGCATATTTTTGTAATTGACAAAATATAAAAAATTTATTCCAGGTATGGTATTTTTTTACATAGGTACATTGGTCCAGCTTGTAACTATATATACCATACCTGGCTGGTCCTCCTGGAAGCTGAAAATCACTGAAGTAGAAACACCTCAATGTAGATGTCATTGCCCCACCTTCCCACCTCATCTAATCAGAGAATTCTTCGCACCCATTCAGAAAATGCTAATCATTTTCTGAACTGTTCCTGCGCTGAGCACTGACCTCCTGTGTTTCTGATACATCAGGCCGGCTGCTCAGCACTGGACCGAAAGCAAGTGGAGATCAGTGGAGTAGCTGTGTCTACTTCAGTGATTACCAGCTCCCAGGGGCATCAGCCAAGTGTGATGGACCGCGTGCTTCCGCCAAACAGTGCCTCCTGCCTTGCAAACCCTTCCAACAGACTGAGAGCTAATACCAGCCCTTTTACCCCAAGCATCATACACAGACAAGATGTTGAGGTAAACCCAAATGAATAACTGTATATAGAATAGAAATATAATTTTTTTATACACCTCAAAAGTAGGGCATCCACCACATGAACAATAAAACCAAATATTACCCAAAACATCACACAATGGTTAGATAACGAGGTAAGTTGACACAAGACTAATCCCATCTTTTGAGAACCTCCAAGAGGATTAGCCAACAGACAGAAACAATAGATGACTCAATGAACTCAATTAACAATGGGGAGTCCCACCTAGGAGGCACACAATGGGAGAGACAGACTTAACAATAAACACACAACACCTTAGTATGCAGATTATTGCAGGAGACCCCAGCATTGGGTTGTTTTGAGCTGATTATATTAACATATATTCTGAGTCTCTGAGTCTAGGAGGGGAAGTGAAGCAGTCATTGCTGGTTTGAGCACAGAGGCCCCAAATCTGTATACGGGTCCTAGGTTCCCAGAGTCTGTGTGTTTCGGAACCGGAATCCGAAGTACACCTACTTCAAAGGCCCCACAGGCACACACCTCCCAAAGAATAGAGCACCCTCAAATGCCAGGGCCCATAGTCCGTAGGCAAGAGGCTGGCAGTCACCTTCAAAAGCCTCTGTCCCTGTTGGGTCTGTCACACTAGGTATGTTATATATTGTACATAGTTGCATTGGTCCAAGTTGGACTAATGTAACTATGTAATAAAAAAAAAAAAACATACTTGGACTTCATCTTTAATAAGAAAAAAGACAAAAAAAAAATGTGCAAGGATAGGATTTTGAAAATTTGGTAAATGAATTGTATGGAATAGCTTGGACAATTATTTTAAGACACCTGGTTACAAGGGTTCACCATTATATCTATTTACAAGGGGTCCGCCAGTAAAGAAAGTACCAGGACTCATCTCTACATTCATTACAAATGTTTCTATAGAAATTGATCATTATATCTATTTACAAAAGCCCACAGTTATATTCAACTATGAGGAATCATCACTGCATCCACTTCTAAGGCCTTAGTACTATATCTAGTTACAACAGTCTATAGCTACAGCAGGTAACAAGCGTCAAAAAGGTCCAAAAGCTCACTGCTACTATTAGTGCAGCATCAAGCTACAAAATTCTACCATTATATTCCTTTACAGGAAACAAGCAGGTACAGAAGTATACCACTCTATAGTTAGCCACAAGAGCTAACTCCCACAATCCTTGTGAGTTTTAACTTTGTCCAGCTACAAGAATTTACTTTGATGTCCATTCACAGGAATCCATTACTGCTGTACTAGTTACTAAAGCCTATAATTAAAATAAGCTGCTACATCCTGTTTTAAGAGTTACCACTGCAGTGTCCAACTCTACAACCAGTTACCGGAACCTACAAATTTAAAATATTGCGCTCTGATAATTGTTTGAGGTTAGTTTATGACATGACAAAACATATTGTATATTAATTCTGTTACATAGTGGTCCTTTAAGCAACATTGGGGTTGATTTACTAAAACTAAAGAGTACAAAATCTGGTGCAGCTGGGCATGGTAGCCAATCAGCTTCTATATTCAGCTTGTTCATTTAAGCTTTGACAAAAAACCTAGAATCTGATTGGTTTCTATGCAGAGTTGCATCAGATTTTGCACTCTCCAGTTTTAGTAAATCAACCCCATTGTGTTATTCTGTGGTCAACTTCTGGCCAATCAAAATAGTACTCTTATGCCCCGTACACACAGTCGGACTTTGATCGGACATTCTGACAACAAAATCCATGGATTTTTTCCGACGGATGTTGGCTCAAACTTGTCTTGCATACACACGGTCACACAAAGTTGTCGGAAAATCTGATCGTTCTGAACGCGGTGACGTAAAACACGTACGTCAGGACTATAAACGGGGCAGTAGCCAATAGGTTTCATTTCTTAATTTATTCTGAGCATGCGTGGCACTTTGTCGGATTTGTGTACACATGATCGGAATTTCCGACAACGGATTTTGTTGTCGGAAAATTTTATAGCAAGCTCTCAAACTTTGTGTGTTGGAAATTCCTATGGAAAATGTGTGATGGAGCCTACACACGGTTGGAATTTCCGACAACGAGGTCCTATCACACATTTTCCATCAGAAAATCCTATCGTGTGTCAGGGCATTAGTGTTTGCCTCACCAATTTTTCAAGTTCACTCACTTTTGTCATCTATGTAGGTACCAAAAAATTATGGTCCTCTAAGCTGACTGAGAAATACATGTATATCTTTTTCTGTGTGTAAAATGATTATTTTGTATACAAGGGACGGAATTATCAATACCCTCTTAATCTATGCCATGCCACTAATTCTTCCCTCCATATTCCACCAGACATAAACCATTCTAAACCACACTACTACATCAGTCTGAAAACTAAAAACATGCCAAAAAAAACACTTAAAAGTGTATCTAAATCTTGTTTTCTAAGGTAAATGAAGGTAAATTTACCCAATGGGATACAAACAACAAAGAAAACAAAAAACATAACTCTACCATCCAAAACAAAGACTCTATGTACACACTTTAAATTTGCACTGATTTTTTTTTTTTTTGCAAAATAACAGACATACTTTTTTTTTTTTTTTTTTTATGTAAGGTCCACGAAAATCTTTTTTTTTCTAGGACTATAAAAAGTAACAAGACACACTTTACAAATTGTGGAAATGTAATAGCACAGGCTATGCAGTTTATAATACTGATAAAGGAATGTGCTGGAACATTAATATTTACTTTCATGCCCAAAATGAACCTGCAAAACTGATGGCTTCATGGTAGCTGGTCGCTAGAGGTTAAAACATCTCATAAACCCATATTATACAATTTATATTCATTATGCAGGGTTTAAGTAAATCTTTAGCAGCAATTCAGTTTAAAAAAATGCACAAGTAAACATTAAGTAAATTAGCCATGGGAAAATCAATTAACTGTCCAAACTGTGACTGCAGTAAACCAAGAAGCAGCAGACTATCCACGGAAATGCTTGTAACACATACAGTCCCAATGCAAATTTTGCCTTTAAGGAAGGCAAGGCCTAGTTGAGCTTTTAAAAGAATTTGTTACATGGGTTATGTATTTAATTACGCAAGTATTAACTTTCTAGGACAATATTGGGTGATCATTGACTCTACTGTTGAGGCATTCTAATGCCGTGTACTCACGGGTGGACTTTTCGACCGTACTGGTCCAACGGGACAAATCCGTTGGACAATCCGAACCGTGTGTGGGCTTAATCAGACCTGCAGCAGACTTTTTCGGTCAAAAATCAGACAGACTTTAGATTTGGAACATGTTTCAAATCTTTCCGACGGACTCGAGTCCGGTCGAAAAATCCGCTCGTCTGTATGCTAGTTCGACAGACGAAAACCGACGCTAAGGCAGCTATTGGCTACCAACTTCCTTATTTTAGTCCGGTCGTACGTCATCACGTACGAATCCGTCGGACTTTGATGTGATCGTGTGTAGGCAAGTCCGTTCGTTCAAAAGTCCGTCAGAAGTCTGCAAAAGTCCGCCGGAAAGACCGTCGGACCTTTGATGCCGAAAAGTCCGCCCATGTGTACACGGCATTAGGCTTATGATTACACAATTGGAGAGCCAACATAATATTTCATTTTATTCTTGTATGCTTTCAAAGGAGTGACATTTTCTAAGCCAAATAAGCCTGCCATATCTTGGAACCTCAACTGCCCAAGGCAATGACCTTTCCAAAAATGACTATTTTCAAATACTGGGGTGTCTATTAGGCAAACATGCAAGACTGATCATACAAGGCCAAATATGTTGACTTTTCGCCAGTTCAGCAATAATCCTAACAAGTTTGGGAGAGGATCATTTTGAAGATTGAATCTTGGCAGACTGATTTTGAATTTTAAAGAATCTCACTGGAAATATTGCGACTGAGCTAAAGAAAAAGTCAGCTCAATTTGTCTTTAACCTAAGCTTTCTGTAATCTTTTGGCAAATGCAGCAAACGGATCTTCCAAGAAGGAAGCAGCTTGGAAGATTCCTTATTGTGCAATGATGTTCCTCTGAAAACTGCAGAGCATGGTGCTTGGAACACAGGAACACACTGGCCTGTGAATAAATGACATCCATAGGCAACATGTCTGAAAGGAAATATGGAGGCTGAACTTCTTGTGGTGTCCAGTGGTACCACCAACAGGTGGGACAGTATAAGCAAATAGCCTTGCCAAGCAGGAGGTTATAGGTATGGAGCAAAGCTACTACATTGCCTGGATGCATCTCTGGTACTCTTTCTCCCCCTGGTGTAGGGAGCATGTGGTCTCACCCCATGGGACAGTGCTCAGGACTCATCACCAGAGAATACTGCGACATGGATGGACCCATGCCATCACCCCCCTGTTTAAGCCCCATCACCAGGTGGCGCCAAAGCTGGAGATGTTGGGGATGCTGCAATGGGGTAGTGATGAGGGACCACAGCACTTTAATATGAAAGCCTGGGGGGGGTTATTTACAGACACTGTAACTTTGCTCAGCATCTCTTTAAGTTATTTGTATGCAGTGAACCAATAATGCCCTCTTTCTATTGAAATACCACAAATAAAAACTAACTGCATTGTCACCAAAAATTATGCCCATCCTATGAATTTCAACTTCCATTGTTGTAGATGTATTATATCGGAGCCCATACTGATTTAATTCACTTCTCGGTTTAGAGCAATTGTTATCTTAAGTCTAAAAAGACGCAGTTCTTGTACTGTTCGGCCTTTATTCTGGGAGTCCAGTTACAGGATACTGTTATAGGGAAATAATCACACACTTGCATCTGTGAATGCCACAGGTTTAATACCCTGGACTAGAAGTGATAAAAGCCTGCTTGTGGGTTCCTTCAGTTAGAATTGTGCTGAATTACAAATCAACTCTATTTAAGAATCAAAATGATAGAACACAGTTGCTTCACTGGACACATATTACAACTTAAAGAGAACAAGCCAACAACTGCATTTTTACATTTTTATAAATGTGGAGGCTTACACATGAAAAATACACTTTGACTCAATTTTATAGCTTTATTTATTCTGTCTACAACAGGAAAATACCTCAACATTTATATCCACACAGGTAACACAGACACTCTAACCAATCACCACACAAAGGCAGATGTTGTTAACCACTTCAGCCCCGGAAGGATTTACCCCCTTAATGACCAGACCATTTTTTGCCATACGGCACTGCATTACTTTAAGTGACAATTGTGCGACCGTGTGACGCTGTACCCAAATGAAATGTCCTTTTTTTCCCACAAATAGAGCTTTCTTTTGGCGGTATTTGATCACCTCTGAGGTATTTGGGGTTTTTTTGCGCTATAAACAAAAAAAGACCAACAATTTTGAAAAAAAAAAAACAATATTTTTTACTTTCTGCTATAAAAAATATCCAATAAAAATATGTAAAAAATCAAATTTCTTTATCAATTTAGCCCAATAAGTATTCTGCTACATATTTTTGGTAAAACAAATCCCAATTAGCTTATATTGATTGGTTTGTGCAAAAGTTATCGTGTCTACAGACCATGGGATAAACGACGGACAAATTGGACACTAAGTGACACCAATACAGTTATCAGTGCTAAAAAAATGCACTGACATTGTATAAATGACACCGACAGGGAAGGGAGTAACATCAGGGGCAATCAGAGGGTTAAATGTGTTCCCTATTGTCGTGTACACACGAGCGGACTTTTTAGCATCAAAGGTCCGACGGTCTTTCCGATGGACTTTCGACTGAGTTACAAAGGACTTTCGAACGACCGGACTTGGCCACACACTAAAAGTCTGCTCGAAAGTCCGTTCTTTTGAACGTGATGACGTACGACCGGATTATAATAAGGAAGTTCATAGCCAGTAGCCCATAGCTGCCCTTGCGTCCTTTTTTGTCCATCGAACTAGCATAAAGACGAACTGATTTTGCGAACGGACTTGAGTCCGTCGGAAAGATTTGAAACATGTTCCAAATCTAAAGTCGTCTGATTTTCGACAGAAAAGGTCCGCTGAAAGTCCGATGAAGTCCACACACAGTCGGATTGTCCGGCGGATTCGTTTCGTCGGACCAGTCCGGTCGAAAAGTCTGGTCGTGTGTACACGGCATTAGTGTGCTTTCTAACTGTGTGGGGGATGCTGACACTAGACGAAGAGAGAGATCGGTATTCCTGATTAGTAGGAATCACAGATCTCTCCCTTTCTCTGTGACAGAACAACGGTCTGCCTTGTCATTCAACGTTGTCATTCCCCTGAACGATCGGTGTCCAGTCACAGCGGGAGCAGGTCTCTGGCGGCACACGCCCCAGACCAGGAAGTGCAAACAACGTACAGCTACATGTACAACGTACAGTAAATGTGCGGTGGGTGGTCCGGAACTGGTTAACTAGGAACAGGATCAGAGGTGGGAAAGTTTTGAAGCACCTTGTTCAAGTGACATACTGTAATCCCATCCTTGGTGTCAGAAAGTCTTCATAGTTGTTAATCCTTTGATTTACATGGCTGTAGTTGTGAAATGCCAGAGTAACAATGTCAAAATGGCATTATATGCGGAAGACAGATGGTGTTGAAGGCCCCCATCCTGTTCAATGATGTTTGTTCCAGTTTGATGTAGAAGGCCTCTTTCACACCTCTTAAAGCGGGGTTCCACTCAAATTTTTAACGTAATCCTACCCCCTTCAGTTAATTGCATAGATGTTCAATTGCTACACAAATTTTTTTTTTATCGCTGTAATTACCTTTATATTGTACTTTATTGTGGCACTTCCTGTCTCTCCTCCCATGGGAGTAGGCGTGTTTATTGCCTTTCCCCGGCGCCGCACTGTCTCCTGGAAGCTTAGTGTCAGTCTTCCCAAGATTCAGTGCGGGTAACAATGATCATGCTTGTGAACAAGCTGTGAATGAACAGCATTCACCGCATCCAGGAAATCAATGCTTGTGGGCTTCACATGCCCACAATCAAGATGGAAACAGCCAGCATCACATTTTTTAAGTTATTCTTCAGTACGAAAACAGACAGAGGCAGAAATATTACACCCAAACTGTGAGTATTTTTTTGGGATTAGCAAAGTGTCTCAATGACCTAAAAAAAAAAAAAAAAAATTGGTCGCCGGACTCCCGCTTTAAGAACAAGTTGTCTTTTTTTGTCTAAAATGTACACTTAACTGTCCTCAAAAGAATGTTCCTCTTCCCTAAGGTGTAGTAAAGCTGCTGATTCTTGATCTGTTTGTGGAGAGGTTGTTTCAACTTCCCAATGTTCAGGTCTTTGCATTCCTCACTAAACTGATATACCAAGTTACTTTTGCTTGTGTTTAGGTGTTGGGTCTTTTGGATATATAAGACACAGGGGTATGATGTTTGTTGATGGTCCTCCTGGGTTTTCCCCTACACTCTAGTTACTTGAGGGATGCCTATAATACTCCATATGCTCTGCTTCTTCCATCTGCTCGGCTATATTACTCAGTGTGTATTGCTTCTCCCCTCTGCTGCCATTTTGACAACAAATCGCGTCTTCAGTAAATTGGAGGATTAACACCTATGAAGCCTTCCTGACACCAAGGACGGGATTATGTAATTAGAACAGGGTTGTTCGACAACTTTCACACCTTCCATCCTGTTGTTGGACAATACCATCTACACATTCCTTTGGTGATTAGGTTTCTGTGACACTCATTGGAACCGAAGACTTGGCTTGGAAAAGTTAGGAAACATCTTCAACATTACACAACAAGTCCAGTTACATGTGATCAACTACTTAAGGGCCGCACACTTGGGCTGAATATCGGGCAGCATTGGCTGGTTCAAACCGCCCGGCACTCAGCCCATGTACAGCAGCTGGTCCAACAGAAGCCGGCCATTCGTCCGGCTTCTGTCGAAGGGGCATGACCAAGAAAGGTCTGCCGATCAGCATCCAATGGCTGAGAGCACTTACCGGTGTGTTCTGGTGGGGGGCCGTCCCCCTGTCAGAACACATAGCTCAGCGGGGAGGATTGTTGTACAAACAATGCATAGTTAGTACAGTGGCTCCTCCCAAGCTCTTCAGTTTTTTTTTCGTTCAGCTGGGTTGAACAAAGAAAAAAGGAATAGTGTGTAACCTTCACAGACACAATTCTTTGTCATGAGAAAATCTTTAAAACAGAACAGAGGCCAAGTATATATTAGCATATTTCAAACAAGCCCCAGCTGACCTCATTCTTGCTGTGGCATCTCTGGTGAAATTTCTCCTGAACCTTTACAAATGAAACTTATACTTGCACTTGCTCTTTGCAGCTAAGATCCCTCTGCCAGCAGTCTCCAAATGTTAACAGGGAGCAAGTTCACAGGAAAAGGAAGAAAGAATTGCTGAAAGCAAATGTAAACATCTTCACTGCTTCAATTGTGTTCTTTGAGGATAAACTACGCCACAATGGCTGTAAGTACAGAGTTCAATGAGGGCTTGGTCACAGTTCTAATGTATGTCACCTCTAATAATTATGTCCCAATACCTAATATGTGTGGCCCATTAAAAATTTGCAATATGTATGTGTATATATATATATAAATTGCATTTAAGGAAGGAATATTGAAGCTTCTAAAAGTGGTGTGGGTATCCTGACTTCCATTACCTCTGGTCATGAAGGTATTAGGAAATATCAGCCCGAAAATGAACTTTGAGAGCTACATCGCAATCTCCCCAATCCAACCAATCAAAATAAATGCAGGAAAATGAAAAAAGAAATGTTTTACTTGACTAAGATTTTCAAGTGTTTGGCAAGGTGAAATAAAAAAAAGGCGCATTCAGTACATATGTGCATTACATACACATTTCCCCATTTTTTTTTATATTGTTAAAAAACCCTGTAAGTACAGACTAACATCTGTTGATCTGCCATAAATCTAGTGTGCTCTTAATTTCCTGACAACACAACCTTTGCTGTTCTGAAATCTGAGCAGTGTTGTCATCTTTGCCTGCTGGACTAAAAAACTCTGCCTATCCTCCAACCCTCTTCCTCACTCCACATACAGTACATAGGTTCATTTATTCCCCAGAAAAAGGGTTCTTCCTTGATTAGCACTATGTGTAGGGAGAAGCCTCTTGGGAGATGTAGTTCTGGGAGGCATAGGTCAGTAGGAGCTGAGTTCTGAGCAAGTGCCCCTGCAAGTATTTTACAAGTCACGTAATGATGTCACAGGAAGTAATATAATCTGTGTCAAGCTACAAGAAAAAAATAATGCCAAGACATGCTCTAGAAAGAAGAGATAAATTTGGGGGTAAATTAGGCATAAAATAGTATGTCTACTATATGTGTCAAATGTTTGAATACATGACAAATTGCAGCATTTATATAAGATATACGGCAGTTCATAAATAAGTGATTTGTACATATAAATGATATATGTAACCATTTCCCATTTTATTTGCATATTAATACAGAACGCTTAATATTGTCTTGTGTCTAATGCCGTGTACACACAAGCGGACTTTTCGACCGGACTGGTCCGACGGACCGAGTCCGGCGGACAATCCGACTGTGTGTGGGCTTCATCGGACCTGCAGCTGACTTTTTCGGTCGAAAATCTGACGGACTTTAGATTTGGAACATGCTTCAAATCTTTCCGACGGACTCGAGTCCGGTCGGAAAATCCACTCGTCTGTATGCTAGTCTGACGGACAAAAACCAACGCTAGGGCAACTATTGGCTACTAGCTATCAACTTCCTTATTTTAGTCCGGTGTACGTCATCACGTACGAATCTGTCGGACTTTGGTGTGATCGTGTTTAGGCAAGTCCAGTCGTTAGAAAGTCCATCGAAAGTCCGTCGTAACTCAGTCGAAAGTCCGTCGGACCTTTGTTGTCGAAAAGTCAGACCGTGTGTACGCGGCATTAGAAGCCATTTTGCCTGTGTTGAAAACACTTGTCATGGAGGAAGGGTCTGATCAAAGTGTCCAGGCCAGGGCCACATGGAGGCACCCATGACAAATGGAGTTTTTTTTGCTCAGTATTTTCTTTTCAAGGTAGGGAGGGGTAGGAAGGCCTGTCAGGAGGTAAAAATGTTCTAAGCAACCCAAATGCCACTAATAACCATGCAGTTAACAATCTGGAGAGGAATTGGCTTGGTCTACGGACAGAAATCAGCCTTACATGAATCTTGCACAATATGTTGGACTCTAGTTCAGATTTTGCCCCAATGTTTTGGGGCTCTGAGTTGAAGGATAATCATATCCCCCAAATCTGAATCTGGCCCATCATGAAAAGAAAAACCAACAGTCGTGACTGCTATGGAAATATTTAAAGCACGCAGCAAGGAACAGAGAAATTGTAGGTGTTGTCTTAAAGATAAGCTAAGCTGGTATTAGAGTGCTTTCACACTCACAGCGCCCGGTCATTGGCGGTAAAGCGGCGATATTTTCAGCGCCGCTTTACTGTCGTTTTAGTGGCGCTATTCGGCCACTAGTGGGGCGGTTTTAACCCCCCGCTAGCGGCCGAAAAAGGGTTAAACCCACCTGGAAACCGCCGCTGCAGCTGGTGGTATGGTAGCGCTGCCCCATTGATTTCAATGGGCAGGAGCGGTGTATTCACTGCTCCTCCACCGCTGCAAAGAAGCTGCTGGTAGGACTTTTTTGACACCCTGCCAGCGCAGTGCCCCAATGTGAAAGCACTCGGACTTTTACACTGGGTTTGCAGCTCAGGCTTTTTCCAGGCGCTATGCAGGCACTATTTTTAGCGCTGTAGCGCCTGAAAAACGCCTCCAGTGTGAAACGGGTCTTAATGAAATGAAACGGGCAGCGAGACCAAAAAGGGGACATAAGGAAGTTATTTTTGCTAAATATAGAATAAAATGCATTTTTACATACAACTACTATAAGTATCAGAATCTTCAAGTCTTAAAGCAGTATTAAACCCAAAAGAAAACATTTATTATATTGCAGCTTACCAATTCTTAGATGTGATGGCTACATTAGCTTCCTTGTTTCGGCTTTTTTTTTTTCCTATTTTCATCTGGTGACCCAGCCAGTAAGTCAACAGAATAAGCTCTCTTGTAGTTACAGGGATGAGACAAACCATTTACCACTGACAGGGGTGCTTACAATTGTCAGCTTTTATTTATTTATATAAAACTTTTATCCCAAAATGGGAAAGAACCTGTTTGCTGTAACTGATTATAACATATTAGCCGGAGTTCAACTTCAATTTGTTAGTGTATTTAAATCTGCTAACACTCCCCTTCCCCCAGGCTGACAATGCTGCTGTCTAAATGTGCCCCCTGTTGCTCCTTCCGTGTGGAGGCACTCTAACACAGGTGAATAAAGCCTAAGAAAAGAATACTAATACAGCCACCACATCTAATGATTGGTAAGCTGCAATACATTACATTTTTGGTTTTGGGTTGATTATTGCTTTAATTTGATCTTCCTATCATCCCCTGTACCATAGCGTTCAAACGGTAGGAGGGAGTGACAGCAGCAGGAGCCAATCAATCTCTGCTGCATGCACATGTGCCAACAGGGATATTTCTGGCAGAAGAAGAAAGCACACTTCCTAACTTATTGGTGTGGCGCAGCTCCTAGAGCCAATCAGCAAAGAACTGGCATGGACATGACACCATTGTATTTCTTAACTATAATAGAGTAAGTGGTGTCACCCTTCTGGCTGTGCTGTCTGGCAGAGCTATACTAATCTTAATACAGGCTGGACAGAATACAAAGTTCTGGAGCTTGTTCAGAAAAGGGGGGGAAATAAAAAATGACATACAATATACAGTATGATGCAGTCTGTCACTAGCATTAAAGTGTATGTAAATCGTAATTAAACGCCTCTCTTAATTGCTCCTTTTTGTTATGTTAAATATGCCACTTGAGGCATTTTGTTATATCTGCAAAAAATATCAGTTGATCATATCAGATCATATCATTTTTGTAAATAAAATATTTACAAAACTGTGAGGGGTGTACTCATTTCTGTGAGATACTGTATATATATATATATATATATATATATATATATATATATATATATATATATATATATATATACACACAGTATCTCAAAAAAGTGAGTACACCCCTCACATTTTTGTAAATATTTTATTATATCTTTTCATGTGACAACACTGAAGAAATTCCACTTTGCTACAATGTAAAGTAGTGAGTGTACAGCTTGTATAACAGTGTAAATTTACTGTCCCCTCACAATAACTCAACACACAGCCATTAATGTCTAAACCGCTGGCAACAAAAGTGAGTACACCCCTAAGTGAAAATGTCCAAATTGGGCCCAAAGGGTCAATATTTTGTGTGGCCACCATTATTTTCCAGCACTGCCTTAACCCTCTTGGGCATGGAGTTCACCAGAGCTTCACAGGTTGCCAATGGAGTCCTCTTCCACTCCTCCATGACGACATCACGGAGCTGGTGGATGTTAGAGACCTTGCGCTCCTCCACCTTCCATTTGAGGATGCCCCAGAGATGCTCAATATGGTTTAGGTCTGGAGACATGCTTGGCCAGTCCATCACCTTTACCGTCAGCTTCTTTAGCAAGGCAGTGGTCATCTTGGAGGTGTGTTTGGGGTCATTATAATGTTTGAATACTGCCCTGCGGCCCAGTCTCCGAAGGGAGGGGATCATGCTCTGCTTCAAATACCGCTTTAAATATTTAGCCCTGATCATTTATCTTACAGACGTGCATTACTGAATGTGAATCGGAGGAAAAAAGGACAAAAATGAGATCCAATTACAGCGTGGGGAGAAGGGGTTAATTAGGAAGATCTGGAGCTGAGAATGCAATTTGCATGAACTGTACTTTTATACTTGAGGATAGAGTGGAAAAATAACCCTTTTGTATAGAATAGAAAGCCTCTGCATCAGAGGAAGAGAATACTACTGTTAAACACTATAATTTACAACACTTCCAAAAGGCTATCAATTACCAGAAAAAGTGTAAAAAAAAAAAAAAAAAAAAAAAAAAGAAGAAAAACTAAATTCCTTCAATAACATATTCAGAGCGACAGTATACAGTGTCAGTGTTAAAACAGTAAGGATCCTGTATAATATGATATCTGTAATTTGCCTTGCGCTGCCAATTTAAAGCTGTACTCCAAGAAAGCAGTAAAATGCACAACTGGATTACATATACGGGTACTGCATGCCAGTCTTGTGTTTCCAGAGGTAGAGTATTAAACACAACTGCAGAAGCACAGCCTATTTGGGAACACACCCCCACTCTGTGATTGGACAGTGAAGGAGCAGCAGAACACTGCTGAGATTTTCTTCTTCTATTTATGCTACTCTATCCTCCAGTGTGTTTGCTCTTAGCACATATGCATGCAGCAGAGTCTAATTGGCTGTTAGTGCTGATCCTCAATCTCCAACCCTAAGCACTGCAGGGCAGGAGATGATAAAAGGCTCACATCCACACTGATTTAGATATGTATGCTAGCATTCAAAAACATATTTTTTTTTTTTTCATTTTTAATTATTCTATATTTTTATATCTGCCTGTCATTCATAAGATGGACATAAAGGGTACAATTAAAAAAGTTTGGGCAAACCCAACAACATTCCCCTCTTCCACATTGGTGGATATGTACAGAAATTGTTGGTGATCTCCGGGTTGTACTACCTGGAGACCATAGAGGGAGGATTGAGGAGCGCTGCTTTCCATGTGGGGCAGGCTGGATCTCTGCATTTTTATAGCATAACGCCACACATTTCAATGGTGTCGACATTTTTGGACATGTACCAGCAGTCTTTTTACAGCACGAACGGTGACACAATGGACCCACGGAGGTCCTGTTTTGGGCTATAGGAGTGCTCTAGCCAAGAATAGAGTATGATAAGTGGTAAAAAAATCCCTGAGGAAGAGATTATTTTCATCCATATTTCAAAACGCGTTGGATACCCCAACCTATGGGTAACTACCCACCAACTTACCCTCTACGGTGAAATATACATAAGCAAGTAGCTGGAGAATAATACTTTAATGCATCTACAATATACAAAATTTTAATGCATACCGATATACCTAATTGTTGAAAATAATCTGCTATATGCTGTAAAAAATATTTCTGTGATATGTAAAAATTGCTTATTGCTTTTATATTTAGTTTTTTTAATGTGATGAAATAAAATATATTTTTTTTAATAATGTCTGAATTGCCTTAAAAACCCCAAAAATGAGGATATACGTTGTTATAACCCAACAACCTTCACTTGTCTGGATTTGCACAGATCTACCACACATTATCCAACGACATTCCAACAAAATATCTGAAATCTACGTAGCTGGCAAATGTTGAACTTAGTAAAAATATATTGAATTGTATTGTAACTGTACTGTCTGCCCTCATGTTGTAAAGTGCTGTATAATAATAATAATAATAATAATATAATAATAATATAATGGTAACTATTAAAAAACACAAGTCAGTAGGTCTTTAGTTCATGGGGTGGATTTAATAAAAGCAAACAGACTGTGCACTTTGGAAGTGCAGTGGCTCCAAAACTTAGTAAATGAGATGACGTTTCACTTTACAAAGAATCACATGCAAGGAAAAAAAAATGGCATTTTTGCACGCACGTGAGTGGATGATGAAAGCCAGCAGAGCTTCCCCTCATGTACTAAGGTCTGGCAACTGCACTTGCAGAGTGCACAGTCTATTTGCCTTTAGTAATTCAACCCCTGTGTGTCTGCTTTTTGAATGTGCATATCTGCCCTTTAATAAACCATTCATAAATATTGTAAAGTGAAGCAGAGGCAGGAAACTGAATTGCAAATAATATTTATTTACTTACTGTATTTATATAATAAGTACTGTATATATATATATATATATATATATATATATATATATATATATATATATATATATATATGTACAGTCATATCTAATTCCCAGTAATTCTATGGACCGACATTGGGCACCATTTTTGATATGCTTGAAAGCCCTTTTCCATACAATTTTCCAGGCAAATATATTCAAAAGGTAGGTCACCAGTTTTTTTTTTCTCAGACCTCCCCAACTGTCCAGCTTGGGACTAGGATCCAGGAGGTGATAACACATGTGCATAGCCAATCTTTACACATACTGGAGCCAATGTAGACAGGAGACAAACAACCTACCAGCATGTCTTTGGAGTGTGGGAGGAAATTGGAATATCCAGGGGGAACCTAAGGAAACACAAGGAGAACATGCAAACTCCATGTAGATGATGTCCTGGCTGAGATTCCAACCAAAGACCCCATTGCTTGCAAGGTGTAAGTGCTAATCACTAAGCTTATGTGCTTTATAGTGCCAACACAATACACAGCATTTTATAGAGTACAGAGAGCCATTCCGTTCCGCTCTGCACAGGAAAGCTCACAATTCAATGACCTTACACAGCCATAGGTCAAATTTGGCAGGAAGCCAATAACCAGTATGCTTTTTTTATGTTTCAGCAATATCTAAATAAATAACTGACATAACAGTCCTGGTAGTACAAAATGCTTTGTCGGAGGCTGCAGCACTGATACATAAAGGAAGGTAGGAGACGTGATGGCGGACAAGTGAGTATAGCAAAAATTTTCTCTTTCATGGTCCGACCTGCAGAAATGACAGGGACACTTTAAAGTACTTTTTTATATAAGCTTATGTTCCTATTTCATTTACTGATGGCAGCAAGCAACTTTAAAACAGCTTTGTAAAGTTAGATACATGTCCATACATTTTAGGTTAAAGCTAGTTTATAGAGCAATAAAGCAATGGTTCTAGCTGTAGAGCTGGTCATTCTGCCCTCATGTTGTAAAGCGCTGCGCAAATGGTTGGCGCTATATAAATCCTGTATAATAATAATGAGCACAGTGATGTACAAGATTCAGCCTGGGAACCTTAAAGAAGGAACTAAACACATTAATTTAACGGTTTCAAAAAACAGTTACAGTTACATTCCTGGCATGCCAATGGCATGTAACACTTGCTTGTGCTCTCAACCAAACTGTCCAACCATCAAATGGCTGATGTCATAACTGATCAAATATGCAGCACCATGGCAGTTGAAGATCAAACAGAGGTCAAATGGCAGCTTCCTTGGCGGAAGGGTTTAGTTCCGCTCTAAGGCCCCTTTCACACGATCATTCTGGCAATCCATTTTTGACCCATGACTACATGGTTTCAAACCAGACTGCAATGAATTCCTATGGGTGGCTGAAAAATAGGCGGACCCGCATCTGCCTTTATCTGTCCCCATCTTGGTCGGTTTGGGTTCGTTGGAATGAACAAAAAAAGTTTGCTTCCAGGTTCACTTTACTAACCTGACCAGATGTGGACAGATATAGGCGGATGCACGTCTACTTACATTTGGCCACCCATAGGGATTACACAGGCCTCCTTTTCCTCCCTCACAAGATGGAGGAAAAAGCAGAGCAGACTTAGATGACACATTTATTTCCATTCTGTGGTGACTTGCAGGGGATCCCTAGATGAGAAGGAACTGTGGGTGAAAGGGGCTTACAGCCCAAGTCCAGGTAGAGCACAAACTTAGCTCACACCCCATCCACCGCTGATTTTTTTAAACTTCCCTTTTAAGTTTTCTTTTTTCCTGGCTTTATTTCTTTCAGTTATATGGTGCCCTGTGTTCAGTTCTTCCCTCAGGTGTTGGATGGTCCTTTCTCCTGTACCGAATGATGTCCATGTAATGACATACGAGTGCTGTTTCATACTGAAGCACCATGAGCCTAGAATGGCATCATGACGTACTTCCAGGTGGTGGAATCCATGACATCCTGGGCTCATAGGAAGTGGGATGAATGATATTGGTTGTCATGCAATCCAGAAGTCACATATGAGCAGCAGCAGGAGAGTGAGGCAAGGATTGCAGCTAACTACTGCTGGGCAATATTTTAAAGTGGAGCTCCCCCCTTTTTTTTTTGTTTTACTGGATTTTGACAGGTACCTGCTCCCCCACTCCCGGTCCGGTTGTTGCAACGATCTGAGAGGAAGTTCAGCCCCTATCCTTCCACCGCAGCCTTCTGGGACACATCACAGTTCCCAGAAGTCTGCGGGACCAATCACAAAGCACAACGCAGCTTGCACATGCACAGTTGGTAGCCAGCTGTGAAGCCACAAGGCTTCACTGCCAGTTTCCCTTAGAGAAGATGCTGGCGCCTGCACCTGAAGCCGATTGAAAAATTGGCTTGGGTGAAGACAGTGCTGGATCCAGGGGCAGGTAATTGTCATTTTATTAAAAGACAGCAGCTACAGTATTTGTAGCTGCTGACTTAATTTTTTGGGGGGGAGACTGGAGCTCCTCTTTAAGTTTTAAACGGAGGCTAACTTCCTTATATTTTTTTTTAATGTATGATTGAAGTAATGACAAAGTAATACAACAGTGTGCTATTTTATATTTCATAACACGCATTTGCAGACCTTTTACAGAGTGGTCCTGGATGATTGCTCACCACATCAGTCATCATGTGATACTATGATAAGAGATATGAAATGTGAAACTACAGAGATGAGACAGCCATCCAGAATCTGTAGGTGGACTGGTCTTCCGATTTCCAGCGCATGATGCATTTACCCAATTTAACATCAACTCATTTATTCGGAAATGGAACATCTGTGTCAGCAGACTAATAGGAAAAGCCAGAGCACAAGACCTGCTGGTTAAAAGGGAATCTACAAATCTCCACATTTATATAAAATAAAATAAAAAGTAGGCAGTGCAATAATAGCTCAAAATATATGCTCATGAAAATACTTTATACTTTCCCTTTGAAGGCATGGAATTCTGTAAAAAGAAGAATACAAAAAGTTCCACTTCCAAGATTCAAGAAGCACACGGCCCACGGTCAAGGTGTAATCACTGTAAAAAGCAAGCTTATTCACACCAGAGAGACATTACCAGACCTTTAGATAGGTGTTTTTAAAGCGTATCTAAGGCCAAGAAGATAAATGTTATATATTGCAACAGATCAGAAGGAGCCATGGCTGCATTCGATTTCTTCTTTTCTAAATAATTTTCACCTGGTGATCCTGTCCTACTGTAGTTTCCTGTCCTAGGCTGACTACACTCACTCACCGTACTGTATCTATGGAGGAAGCATTGTTATGCTAAGACAGGACACCAGAACCCCTACCCTTCCCCTCGTCTCAATAATATAAGGGTAAAGTTTTATTTTTGTTTACCAACAGTTTTTATTGAAGTATACCAACATATACACAAAAAAGAGCTCGGAGAGATCTTCCATTACATCCGAAAAGCAGAATAGACTTGGTCAAAAATACATCTCTCTGTTAGACACAAACAAAATAGAAGAAAAAAAAAAAAAATAGAGAAAGTGTTGGCTAACGGAATTAAAAATCATATCATCAAAAGCTCTTGCATCATATATATCATTTATTAGCCAAAGAAATCCATATATACTTAGTTACTGGAACCGGAGCTTGGTAGAACTATGCAAGTATAACAACCTATATAAGAACGGGAACTTTCATGGAACCACGTGGAGGTTGATAGGCTGACCAATATTCCCATTTACGGTCGAAGATACGCATGGAGTCCATATTGGTGTGGTGCATCCTCCCCATTTGTTTTATGGACGCCATACGATGGAGCACCATAGACCAGGGCACAGAAGGGGACCGCCAATTTAGGGCTATAGTCCATTGGATAGCACTGAATAATGTATGCGCTAGTTTTTGGTGAGGAGGTGGGACCTCTGAGAGATCGGCATAGAGATAAAACATCTGATATGTCAATGTTATTTGCTTGTCTGCAATCTAAAACACCTTAGTGGTGGCCTGTTGCCATAGTGGGCAGAGAGCTCTACGGCTCCAAAAGGTGTGAAGGAGCGAGGGGTAGAATTTTCTGTAGTCCACAGAGAGAGCTAATAAGAATTCTGACTGGTAAGAATGGGGCCAGGCCGAGAGCACACGATTTCTGGCTGAATCAACAGGTTAATTTACACTTACCAAAAGAAATTATTTAAATTTTACAAAGCAAAGGTGAGGGACTGAGCGAAGTTTACCATTAGGGCTCGTTCACACTTGCTTTCCTCTCTGGAGAGGGATCCGTGTTTGTTGTATTGCTTACTCACTGCCTGCTTTAACCCCTTGACCCCGTGGGTTGGACGAAAAACAAAATGTCAGCTCCAGTGGGAGGTGCTGTACTAACCATGTGAGGTTAGTTCAGCGATCTCTCCTGTTGAGCAGTTGTGTTCTGACAGGGGGGCGTCCCCCCCCACCAGAACACTCCGATCAGCGCTCTCTGCTATTGGCTGATCGGGAGTCAGTCGGCTGCTGGTTTTCCTGTGTGTTTGTCAGATAGACCGACATAAACATGAGCCGAATGTCGGCCCTTTTATTTTTTAACCGACCGTTGTCTCCCGACATTCAGCCCGTGTGTACGGCGCTTAAGTGTGAACACAGAGCTCACCGAATCCTTTGATCCTCTCGAAAATGGCGCTTCCCCACATCCAGCGGTGGACTGTACTACAAGTTGTAGAGCAGTAAAATAAATTGCAAAAAAGTATTGAGGGCAGTCAGCTAAACCAGTCATTCACAAAATGTGTGATTATATATAAATATATATATAAATATATATATATATATATATATATATATATATATATATATATATATATATATAAAATATAAAATATATATTATATATATATATATATATATATATATATATATATATATATATATGATGCAAATCCATAACATAAAACAAACAGCTGCTTATGCAAGCCACTAGCTAAACTTAGGTCATTTCTTGACTAACAGGGTGTCCCCTTATGAGCCTTTTTACCCAATAGCAGACTCTCACAGCAAGCGCAAGAGAGAGCATCAGTCAGTTCACATATATGTCAACTGAGACTAATAACAAGGTCTGGTTACCAGGTAAGATATGGTTCATAGAAATGGAGGCTTTATCCCATCCAAAGCTCTACAAATCCTCTGGGTTTCAGGATACAGATTATAACTTATTAAGATTTTCAGAAAACAGAAAGTTTTTCTCTACATCGGTCAAAAGCCCTGGAGCTCCTCACCACACTTGTGAAAAACCTAGGTGACATAATCTTGCCACCCAGTGCCTCGCTATAAAATGTGCAAAAGAAAAAAAAAATACATTTCCTAGCAAACAAAAAGTAAAAATAATTGTGTTGCTCAAAATATATACCCAAAGACAGAATTAGGGACATTTTCAGCCAGTTTCTAACCCAGGAACTTGGACAAACCCAGTCACCTGGGTGGTGCCTTACACAAAATTTTCATCTTGCCTCGTGCCACTATCAGGGCCTAATCAACCAAAAATATGCAATACGATAACTGGCCTGAAAATTGTCTGACAACTTTATTTACATAGAACAGTTTTCCACTGTGTGCTGTAATGCCTGAATGGTTTACAGAAGCTGCTCTGATCTAACACAAGGCTCTTTAAGGAACCACCAACCGCACAGACTGAGACAGAAACTGATGTGGGCTGGCTCATGTGCTTTGGCAATGCAAATTAAGTTATGCAAGGTATTATCTGTAGGGTAATACTAAATAAATAACCTTATGACATGCCAATATATATATAACAACACATATATATATATATATATATATATATATATATATATATATATATATATATATATATATATATACTGTGTGTGTGCGTGTATATAAGCTTTTAGCTTCTATACATGACAATATGTGTATATATATATATATATATATATATACACACACACACACACACACACACACACACACACACACACACACAGTGCCTTGAAAAAGTATTCATACCCCTTGACATTTTCCACATTTTGTCATGTTACAACCAAAAACGTAAAAGTATTTTATCGCGATTTTATGTGATAGACCAACACAAAGTAGCACATAATTGTGAAGTGGAAGGAAAATAAAAATGGTTTTCAATTTTTTTTACAAATAAATATGTGAAAAGTGTGGCGTGAATTTGTATTCAGCCCCCTTTACTCTGATACCCCTAATTAAAAGATAGTAGAACCTTCAGAAGTCACCTAATTAGTAAATAGAGTCCACCCGTGTGTCATTTAATCTCAGTATAAATACAGCTGCTCTGTGAAGCCCTCAGAGGTTTGTTAGAGAACTTTAGTGAACAAACAGCATAATGAAGGCCCAGGAACACACCAGACAGGTCAGGGATAAAGTTGTAGAGAAGTTTAAAGCAGGGTTAAGTTATAAAAAAACATCCCAAGCTTTGAACATCTCAGGGAGCACTGTTCAATCCATCATCCGAAAATGAAAAGAGTATGGCACAACTGCAAACCTACCACAACATGGGCGTCCACCATGGTAACTGTGGAGGGGCTGCAGAGATCCACAGCTCAGGTGGGAGAATCTGTCCACAGGACAACTATTAGTCATGTTCTCCACAAATCTGGTCTTTATGGAAGAGTGGCAAGAAGAAAGTCATTGTTGGAAGGAAGCCATAAAGAGTACCATTTGCAGTTTGTGAGAAGCCATGTGGGGGACACAGCAAACATGTAGAAGAAGGTGCTCTGGTCAGATGAGACCAAAATTTAACTTTTTGGCCTAAAAGCAAAACACTGCACATCACCCTGAACACACCATCCCCACCGTGAAACATGGTGGTGGCAGCATCATGTTGTGGGGATGCATTTCTTAAGCAGGGACAGGGGAGCTGGTCAGAGCTGATGGGAAGATGGTTGGAGCCAAATACAGGACAATATTAGAAGAAAACCTGTTAAAGTCTGCAAAAGACTTGAGACTGGAGTGGAGGTTCAACTTCCAGCAGGACAATGACCCTAAACATACAGCCAGAGCTACAATGGAATGGTTTAGATCATAACATATTCATGTGTTAGAATGGCCCAGTCAAAGTCTAGACCTTAATCCAATTGAGAATCTGTGTCATATCTATCTATCTATCTAGTTACAAAGTTCAGTTGCACTCTGCTCACACAGTGCATACTATAGCGTACACCTTCACTTTCTGTGAACCCCTGTCCCGGCAGTCCCATTCAAGTCAATTGGGATGCAGTAGCGACATGGACACAGCCGGTGCCTCTAATTTGACAGCCGCGTCTCCATGATGCGCTGCCTGCGCTTGGGACACACATCTGCACCCACATGGATATCAGATTGGGAGCAGCGGATTTTTCTGTGCCACCCCTGCATCTCAAAAGACATTAATGGGAATGTCTGCACCTTATAATGCAGAAACCCCAAAAATCTTTATCCTATTTTTCAGGGATCTGATCGTCATTGCATTTAGATCTCCTCGAGCCATTTCTCTGTGGAGTGGAGTACATATAGTGTATGTACAACTGTAACTTTTTTTTTAGCTTTGGTAAAGCCCCTTTTGCTGCCTGTGTCCCTTTGGGGAGATTTGCCTTCATTTTCTGTCCTAAAAACGCAACAGGAAGTGAGGGGAAACCTTTAAAAAGTGAAGGGAATGCCCATCGTAGACAGCTGTCACTTCCAGCTTAATAAATGCGCTGTGATCAGGACCAAGGGCCTAATACATACATGGGACTGCAAGAAATGAAGCGTTAACATATTTTTACACCTACAAAAATTGCACTCCGGGTAAATTATCACCTCATTTTCGGTTCATTTTCCAGGCCCTCGTTAACACGCAACAATTTAAAAAGTCCTGATTTCCTTAATTACAAATAATGGCTCTATTTTTAGGTGTGTTGTGCTGTACAGTAGCACCTATTCCATTCAGCAGGTTTGTTTGTATTTGTGTACACGTGTATAACAGGAGGAAATGCCGGATAGAAAGGTAAGGCTATCCGCAACATATGTGTTTGTCGCTGACAGGCAGAGCCTGGAATGGCACAGATGTTGCCTGGCTCAGCAGGTGTAACAATGCGGTGTCTCAGCGCCAACGCACAACACCACGACAGCAACACACCTAATATCTAGAGGTGACACCAAGTCGCAAAAATTAGAAAAGCCGTTTTCAACAACACACATGCTACAGCAAAAGCTGGAAAAAAATATCATTGTGAAGCAACACGCAGAAAGGAATGGTTTAAACTGAAAATCAGATTAGATATTTAAAGTGTAAGTGTGGTCAAATAGCTAAACACACTGCCTATGCAGGGCAAAGCAGCGGGCACACTTAACTGTTGCCCCCCCCCCCTTCTTTACACCCCCCATGCTCCATTTGGCCAATGGAAGGGAAGAAAAATGCCAGGTACCCATGCAGCTAATCATCAGGCCCCAATAATGTCCTACCAGGAGGAGGGAGGGAGATTTTAGTTGCTCTAGTTGAAGTATGCTTCAACTAGACGCAGGGGTCTCAAACTGGCGGCCCTCCAGCTGTTGTGAAACTACAAATCCCATCATGCCTCTGTTTGTGGGAGTCATGCTTGTAACTGTCAGTCTTGCAATGCCTCATGGGACTTGTAGTTTTGCAACAGCTGGAGGGCCCCCAGTTTAAGACCCCTGAACTAGAGCAAGTGGAGTTTATACACAGGGCTTTGTCTCTTCATTCCCTCAGGTGAAGGGGGTGGTGGGGCAAAGACAAGTAAGCCCTCATGCACACTAGATAACCTAAAAAAAAGAGAGAGAGACTGCTTTCGCAATGCTAAAATGTATTTGGTCCTGCCAAGAGAGAGAGAGGAAAAAAAAGAAATGGAAAAAAATACCAAAACCGCGTAACCGTATCCCGACCGGCTCACGCAGATATACTGTGGCAGAATGGCTCCCCTCGGCGAAATCCCATACAGGTACGGCCACCAGAGGGCGAGCACGTTTGCTGCACTGTGGGTAAACCCGATGCGCGTGGCCGGCGGTGATCGTAGCCGGGGGGTCCCCAAGGAATTCCCTTAATTTAAAGAGATTTCCTCTCACTTCCTGTTTGGCTTTAGGACAGAAAGTGAAATCTCCGCAATGAGAGACAGATGGCGGAAAAAAAAAAATCTTACAGGGGTTATCCTCCCTTGCTCTATCCAAAATGGAAAAAGGTTTTGCCTATAGTTCTACTTTAAGTCGATGTCAAGCTAATGCCATCAATACAAGCCCAAAACCTATTGACACTGGCTCTAATTGTGTGCCTGCAGTGCAGATTTAAATTAACCACTTGACCTCCAGAAGGTTTTACCCCTTTTCATGACCAAGGCATTTTTTGCTATTCAGCATTGCGCTACTTTAACCAGTTCCCAACCGGCTCGCGCAGATATACTGCGGCAGAATGGCTCCCCTGGGCGAAATCCAGTATGGGCACGTCCTTCCCCTTTTCGGCCACCAGAGGGTGCATGCGGGGGACCCAATGCGTGTGGGCAGCAGGCACAATCGCAGCGGGCAGGATCGCCGCTGGCCACACGCAATCACGTGCACAAGCGCCAGCACGGGGATTTGTGAATGTAAACTCACAAATCCCTGTGCTGTCAGGGAAGAGGAAACATATCGTTTGTTCCTACTAAGTAGGAAAAAACAATATGTCCCCTCTCCTCGTCACTCCCATCTCCACACAGTTATAACACACATTTAACCCCCTGATCGCCCCCTAGTGATAACCCCTTCCCTGCCAGTGTCATTTACACAGTAATCAGTGCATTTTTATAGCACTGATTGCTGTATAATTATCAATGGTCCCAAGAAAGTGTCAAACGTGTCCAATCTGTCCATTGCAATGTCGCATTACCACTAAAAATTGCAGATCACCGCCACTAGTAGTAAAAAAAATAAAAGGGGATAGATTTATGGCATTAATATCATTTTTTTTACTAGTAATGGCGGTGATCTGCGATTTTTATCGGGACTACGATATTACGGCGGACAAATTGGATACTTTTGACACATTTTTTGGACCATTGACAATTATACAGCGATCAGTACTATATAAATGCACTGATTACTGTAAAAATGTCACTAGCAGGGAAGGGGTTAACACTAGGGGGTGATCAAGGGGTTAACTGTGTTCCCTATGTGTGTTCTAACTGTAGGGGGGAGGGGACTGACTAGGAGGAGAGAGAGATTGGTGTTCATACTTAGTGCTCTACTCTACAGATCCCGGTTCTCGCTCTGTCACGAGCGATCCCGGGAGCCTGCCAATCATCGCGCCCGTCGGGCACCCGCATCGGCTGTGGGCACACGTTGCGGGTGCGTGCGCCCCTAGTAGCCAAAAGGTGAAGTGACGTAAGGTAACGTCGTTTCATCAAGCTGTGCCATTCTGCCACAGTAAAACTGAGGCGGCTAGTCGGCAAGAGCTTAAATTGTTACATTTTATTAAATTATTTTAAACTTTTGGAGGGTTTTTTTTCCTTTTTTCCTGTTTCAATAGTTTTAATTGTTTTTTTTTAGAAAACAAGTAAGATAAAAAAAAAAACCAAAGAGATCATATAATGGAGCAGAGAAAAATCCTGGTCTGCTCTGAGCATGTAACGGGGAAACATACAAATACAAGGCTAGGTAGAAACTGATGAGGAACAGCACCTTGATAAGAACTGCTGTGGGGACCTCTAACGTGGGTAAACTGGAGTTTAAGGAAGAAATCAACTTTGTAGATAATACTACTTGACCGTTCTAGTAATATAAGCACAGGGAGTACACCATCCAGTTAACCCCTCGATGAAGCAGATTTACATATGAAAGATTATGGACTTGGGAGCCCAGCATTGCTATAACTTAATCCTGATGAAATAGTATTAGTGGCAATAATGCTCCTTATTTAAATTGTGCGATACTTAAGGCACTTGCAACTATCACCATTGTAACTATCCCATAGGAGGGATAAAATTCCCCAAAATATGCCCAGAATAGACTGGGTTACAAAAAAAGGGGATACATACCCGCTATGCCACGTTTGGCTAAGAACAGGGAAGGGAAAAGAAAAGAAGTAAACGGGATAGAAAGAAGGAAAGAGGAAAATCCAGCCGGGAGCCTCCTGCCAGTCGACTTAAGAAATATCTCTATGCATTTGGGACCTGCAAGTAGGTAAGCTAAGGGCACCATGTTTTATCGAATAGGGATTGTTTATCGTGTAGAACTTACCGGTAATTTCCTTTTTTATAAATATTTCAATCTTGCGTTTATGAGCATTCCGGCGTTTTTTTGAGCTCAAAAAATACTCTTCAGAACTCGACTTTGGAGGGTTTTTTTTTCTGCCTCTACTTCCTAAAAACACAGGCAGAGAAAAATAGCTCAATTGCCTGTAGAAGCAGTTTTTCTGAGCTGCACTGTGCATGAGCCTTAAGTAGTGCGCAGGGCTGGCATTTAAATGATCCTGTTGCTTTGCCCTGTTTCTATGGAAAATCAACTAGAGGGCATAGGAATCATGCACTCTCTAGAGTCTAGTGCATTTGTCATTGTAACATATGGAGAATTCACAGCTGGTGACCCAAGAAGCTCTGATGAAAAGCTAGGATCACTTAAGATGGAGCACACATCCTGAAAGTAATCTGAAGAGTACCAAACATAAATAACATGGCACAATAACCTATAACATGCTTTCTTTCCATTTTACCCCAGAGGCAATCTTGAAACCATGTTCAGGTCTCAGGGGGAACCCCTGGTGAAATTAGTCTTTTAAAGGGTCATTGGGAAAAACGCCACCCTTACAGTGAGCTAAAAAGATCATTAGTGTCATTCTGCTGGCTCTGCCAAGTGGCATTGGCACTGGAAATATGCAGGCATTATCAGTTAAGAGGCCAGTTAGCCACAGCTCAATGGACCCCAGACAACATCTGGAGGAACCATAGGGTTCCATGGTACCTTGGTTGAGAATGGCTGAGCTAGAACATTACATGGTAACATTTAATACAATATAGCAGATCACAAAATCGACTCAATTAAATAAGCAAATAGTGGCATATATACAATAGTATTTGCTAAATGTGACCCCTGTAAATGTCCCTCTAGCCCTTACTCAGCTACTGGCCCATGCCCTGCACCAATTTTATTCACTGACCATCTCTATCTTATAATCTGGGTTCAATTATTTCTGAAATTAAAAGTCACTGGAGCATGTATCAAAGTGACTGTGTTGGGGCTGATATACTACAAAAAAGCTCTGCAAGACATTGCCTGCAGGATCATAAAGTAGTAGCACTGACCTAGTGCCTCCTTCAGGCCTGGCCAAGATGCAAGTGTTTCAACATGACCCATTATCAAGGAATCAATGATTACATTCATACTAATTACAATAATAAGTCGATGCCTGATTTGACTGTCTTGGTACAGTATAAACCCCAATATCAGATTGGTTATTTAGCATTATATCATGGCTTGGCCTCCAACATTCTGAGTTAGAACCACAAAAATTTACGAGGTTACTCAGTAATAGCAGAACAACCAACAATCGCTGGAACTTACTCTGTAATCTTGAATTTACAAACGGTGGTGAGAGATTGTCGTGTGAAGTCAGGTCCCTGCTTGCCATGTGTTCGTAATGAGATCCTTCCCCGTAGTTATGCTGATAAAAATAAAAAGATGGAGAGATCAGCATTGGTTCCGTTTTCAGTGAAATGTATCATGCACAAGATCAAACACATTATGGGAGACACATGGAAGGCTGGACAAACCCCAGGAATCAGGAAAGCCAATAACCTCAAAAATATATAGCAACCACTTAAATTTTGAAGACCAGCCTCTTAAAATGATTGGCTAGTAACAAGATTAGACTGAATAGCTCCTAAATGAAGTACGGATTTGTCCATGTTTTACTCAAATTATAATGGAAGCATGCAGGTAAAGGTTCCTATATAAAAAATAAAGGCATGCACACAAATACACCTATAAACATACAAACATGCCATATACTGAATACATTTTAAAACAAAACTTTGCATCATCTCAACGAATGCAAAGCATTTACTGATTAGACGAGGTGGAAAGTTGGAGAGGTGGGGCGGTGATGTCATGCTCTCCGCCTCATTCAATCAGAGATCACTCTAGATTCATTCAGAAAATGCAAAGTATTCTGTATTTGCAAGGCATCAGAAAGTCCGGTCAGCGTGGAACCCATAAGCAAGTAGAGATGCCTGGAGTAGTGGTGTCTGCTTCAGTGATTGGAACTAAACTCTCCCAATCAACATTAACTATTTTTAATCCTTCTGCTGCTAGCCTTTGTAAATAGATAGGAAGTTTTAGCATATTTACTTGTTTTAAATGTTTTTTTCATATTTTTTTTGTTGCTTTTTATTTTCATCTGGAGGAAGAGATGAGGGGGTTTTTTTAAGCTAGGATCTGAGCAAATTAATGGGGTTCAATGTAGAAAAATGTAAAATAATGCATTTGTGTGGCAAAAATATGAATGCAATCTATACACTGGGGGGGGAGACCTCTGGGGGAATCTAGGATGGAAAAGGACCCGGGGGTCCTAGTAAATGATAGGCTCAGCAATGGCATGCAATGCCAAGCTGCTGCTAACAAAGCAAACAGAATTTTGGCATTAAAAAGGGGATTAATTCCAGAGATAAAACGATAATTCTCCCGCTCTACAAGACTCTGGTCCGGCCACACCTGGAGTATGCTGTCCAGTTCTGGGCACCAGTCCTCAGGAAGGATGTACTGGAAATGGAGCGAGTACAAAGAAGGGCAACTAAGCTAATAAAGGGTCTGGAGGATCTTAGTTATGAGGAAAGGTTGTGAGCACTGAACTTATTCTCTCTGGAGAAGAGACGCTTGAGAGGGGTATGATTTCAATATACAAATACCGTACTGGTGACCCCACAATAGGGATAACACTTTTTCGTGGAAGGGAGTTTAACAAGACACGTGGCCACTCATTAAAATTAGAAGAAAAGAGGTTTAACCTTAAACTACATAGAGGGTTCTTTACTGTAAGAGTGGCAAGGATGTGGAATTTCCTTCCACAGGCGATGGTCTCAGCGGGGGGCATCGAGAGTTTCAAGAAACTATTAGGTAAGCACCTGAACGACCGCAACATACAGGGATATACAATGTAATACTGACATATAATCACACATAGGTTGGACTTGATGGACTTGTGTCTTTTTTTGACCTCGCCTACTATGTAACTATGTAAGATAGCAAATCTTCACCTTCAGATCGATTTCAAATGAGAGAGGGGAGAGAGTAGCGCTTTAAGATTACAAAGGGTTTTCTTTGCTCGCTTCCAGCAGCTAAACAAAGTGGTGGAGAAACTGGTGTGACCAGCATTAAGGCTTCCCCTGCATCCATTATGTATGACATGTGAGTGTGACCGGCTCTCAATGGAGCCCGTTCGCACATGTCCGTGGGGGGTGGCCTTGTGCGTGTTTGGGTCCAGTTCAGGTGCGAATTAGGCAAAAATGTGTACCCAAATCTCACCTGAACCGGTGAACATACATGCACAGGACGCCAGGCACAAACCCACGGCCGCAAATTGTTGGCTTGTTCTGCATGGGCAGAGCAAAGATTCACATTAAAGTTGCTTCCATTGTAAGCTCAAGCTTAAACCTTCCTGGATTATGATTAACGAGCGAACGTCAGCGATCTTGAATGATAAAATGCAGATGTTTGAGAAAGTGTGGGACCCATGGATCAAGTACCTGAATGGAGATCCAAGATCTCTACCCAATTAAGGTAGTTTAAGGACAGTGGGATTCGGAGTGTGAGGTCTTAACCTACTTTCCCTCTTAACATACACCCTCTTTTCCTGTTCTCTTCTCAGTCTTTGCTATTATATCTCTTAGGTCTTCTCGCCTATTTCTTCTAAATTTAGAGAAGCTACTGCTAACTCAGGGTGAAGGCCTGTTTCTGTGTGACGAGAGGTGCGGCTTCCCTTCCCTGGAGGTATAGGTCCCCTTCTACGAATGTATACAGTTTATACCAGGCGTATTTTCAAGCCATTGTGGTCTACGGGCTGACCTTAAGTTTGGAAGAGCAATATGTAGTTGCTCTGTCCTCTAGTGTACAGTACAGTAGGCCTGAGATGTGCCGTTTTAATGCATCACTTAGTATCTTGAACAAGACTTGTTACCCCACACGGACAGTGCATTCTATACTGACTGTGAAGCTTCTTCTTTTGGAAGAACGCCTTTTCTATGCTCTTTTGTGTTAAAATTTTTGGACTATTTCCCATTCTGTATGTATTTCACATTTGTGAAAATACTTCAATAAAAACTATTGAAACAGAAAGCTGCTTCCAGAGTGTTTCCAACAGGTGAAAAAAAAACCTCAGAGTGTGATAAAAGTCACTTCTCATGTCATAGGCACACATTATTTTTCCCTAGGGTCACCCTAAACTGCCCAGACCTTGACAAAAACTGTTGGAGCAAACTGCCAAAAAAGTTTTCGGCCTGCCATAGTGTGTGATTTGCGGCCAGACTTCAAGGAAAGAGGACAAAGTTATGGAAGGTGTCATAGTCTGATGTGACTACGTGCAACATTCCTGTACTTAGTATGGTGTGACAGTTTTTATATTTTTTCAGGGTGTTGCTTGGTGTCAGGGCTGGGATTTCACTAGACAGAAGTTTTCAGTCTAATTGGGAGGTAGCCAGCCATCTTTCTCAAGTGTTGCCACCTTCCTATTCCTGTGGAGCATAAGGATGAGTCAACATTCCTGTGGAGCATGGGGATAAGTCAGTATTCCTGGGAAGCATGGGGATAAGTCAGTATTCCTGTGGAGCATGGGGATAAGTCAGTATTCCTGGGAAGCATGGGGATAAGTCAGTATTCCTGTGAAGCGTGGGGATAAGTCAGTATTCCTGGGAAGCATGGGGATAAGTCAGTATTCCTGTGAAGCGTGGGGATGAGTCAGTATTCCTGTGGAGCATGGGGATAAGTCAGTATTCCTGTGGAGCATGGGGGTGAGCCAGTATTCCTGTGGAGCATGGGGATAAGTCAGTATTCCTGTGGAGCATGGGGATAAGTCAGTATTCCTGTGGAGCATGGGGATAAGTCAGTATTCCTGTGGAGCATGGGGATAAGTCAGTATTCCTGTGGAGCATGGGGATGAGTCAGCCAGTGCTGTTACACAATTGGATTGCATAGAATATATTTTAAAGGTCAGGGAGCACCAATAACATCATCGCATCTCTTACAAACATTTATGGTTTGTGTTGTCCTTATTATTGTGTTAGGCATGAAATAGGGGACTTTTAACCACATTTGAGTATGTGGCTAATTTTGTATTACTTGTATTTGTGTTGATGTTTGGGCTGCTATTGGAGAGGAACTATTATCAAGCCTACATTCAAACTTCTATGTGTGATGCATTTGTGTTTGTAGTACCATTTATCCCTTTAAAAGGTGCATTTTGATAGAAACAAAACCAAAACAAGTATTTATTTTATGCACCACACCAAAATGCAACCTAATTGTTGTGTCACTTTGTTCTTTTTTTGTTTTGTTTTTTTTGTAAATTTAGCAAGTTAGGGATTTAATAGAAAAAAATTCTGATTACTTAATTATTCATCAACGGGGCTGATGTAACTCGTATGTATACAGCCGTTTATGCTGCTGCTTACAAGGGATTGGACACTGGCAAACAAAGCTGTTAGCCAAAAAAAAACTCCCCCCACTTTCATCATACTCCAGTTTTGTGGAAAAGTAATAGTAGCAGTGGATCATATAGGCATAGGGGTGGCACCTGTGTCTTTAGATGAACTCCAAGAAATTTAATTTATGGTAAAAAATCCTATTTTATTAATCATTCATTAAGGTACACAGGATTTATAGTAATCATACACAACTGGGCTGTCCAAAAGCAATCCAACTGAAGGGTAGGCAACCTAGAAATGATGGGGCTAGAAGAAGCTTACAGAGATTTATATATGAACCTTTTGTTCATAATTTGGATTAGATGAGGCTTGTACATGAACCTGGTAAAACCTAATGAACATGTGAGCAGAACCTGGCAAATCTGAGAAAGAGATGAAAGCCTAAAGATGAAAAGTCCATGAACCACTAAGGCTTCATGTACATGGGACATCTTTACAACCTCTCCTGAACGATTTAACTTGACAGATAGTAACCCACGTTTAAAACCCCCGTTTTGTTGTGTTTACATTGCGCAGATACCGGTGTTTCGCCGTGTTTTGGCACATTTGCATTTAGAAGCGTTTAAAAAAAACACTTTTGTAAAAAAATAGGCAAAAATGAAAAACGACTGTAAACGAAATGCCGCTAAACGCAAGCTACCGCGTTTAGCGGCGTTTAGAAGCGTTTGACGCTCGAAATGCCTGTAAACTCAGCGTCTGAACGCATTTTTTTGCTTTCCAAAAAATGCCTCTAAACTCAACTGCCTAGAAACGGCTATAAACGACCCTGTGTACATGTACTGATAAGATAACATAGAGGAGAGTTCAGGGGCAGTTGAAAAAAACTCCCAACTGCTCCTAAACGTCCGTTTACCAGCAGCAGTGTACATGAGGCCTAACTCATCTAGTGGAGTGAACTTTGACAATCCTGTCCTTAAGCCTATGGGCTTGGATGGTGAGCTGACTAATTCACCTGAACATAGTGGAAGGAGAAGCTGGCCACCCTTAGGAATGATAAAGAAAGAATCAGTTAGTCTGAATGGAGCAGCAGTCGAGAGCAAAATGCGATCAACGTGTACCCTATTCAATCAATAGAGGGAAATTTGCCATGGATGAACTGGGACAGAACAGATGGATGGGTAAGCAATGTCCTGGTTAAGGTGAAAGGGCTTTTCAGAGAAAAGTGGTCTTAGGCCTCAAGATAATCTTGTCTTTGTGTCGCACAAGAAAAGGTTCTTTGAGAGAAAAAGGACCCTGATTCAGAAACTCGCCTCGCAAAGGTAATACAATGCATCCGGAAAGTATTCACAGTGCTTCGCTTTTTCCACATTTTGTTATATTACAGCCTTATTCCAAAATGGATTAAATTCATTATTTTCCTCCAAATTCTACAAACCATACCCTATAATGACAACGTGAAAGAAGATGGTTTGAAATCTTTGCAAATTTATTAACAATAAAAAAAAAACAAAAAAATGAGAGTAAGCAGAGGAACATCTCTGATAGGTGTAAAGGGCAATTTATTAAGAATTGTCAGAAAGAGGTTGAGAACCCCTCAGGTCATAGGCGGATGTGCAGGAGGAAGCTTTAAAGAGATATTCAAGTGGTCTTTGAAAGATTAGGTACACTTGGACCTACATGTGACCATTGATGGCACCTTAGACCAGATGTTGATCTAGGCTAGACTACAGAAAGCTATTTCCTGGGATGGAATATCCTTGCATCATGAGAAATACGCTTTCCAAATGCAATGGTACACTTTGCCAATAGTGGATTTCTTAGCTTTTAAATGGTAGGGAAATGGAATTGGGCAAGCCTCTATTCTCTAAAGTGGGACTACAGGTATTAATAGTCACCTGCATAACAGTTCCTTACTGGCACCAACATCTACTCCTGAGTGTTGGTCTTTAGGCCTTTTCATTAGCCAGCGCAGGATGAGGTCACAAGAGTCAGCCACCCTGGCACTCAGAGATTAGTACAGAGCTGTAAGCTGAGCCACGCATGTTCAGCTCAGTTTACAGCACCAGGAAAGACAGCAAGCAAGCAGGTGGGAGCATTTTGAAATAAAAGCCTGCCTGCTTGCTGTTCTTTACAGCAGACCTTTACTTCCGTTTCAAGACCACAGCCTGGCCGTTAAAGCCAGCAACTGTGAAGCACGGTGGTAAACTGGTCCCTGCAACAGTAGATCAGATCATCTGGGACAGCACACAGAGAGTCTGGGTGCAATGAGGGTCACCTGAATTTCCTTTGTCTTAAGTCTGGTGACTAACAGCTTTGTTTGCAAGTGTCCAATCTCCTTTAAGCCGCATTCCCTTAATGAATGATTAAGAAATCAAAATAATTTTCTATGGAATTCCTACCAGGCTAATTTTACATGAATTTGTAGCTCTGTACCTCAGCTGAGTTGTTTATTGCTCTCAGTGTTCCTGCTTGTGAGATTCACTCTCACTATTGGTCATGTTGACAATTGTCTCTAGTACAGTAAGAGGTTTGTGAAGCATTTCATGTCAGCGACAAAATCGCCAGTGACAATCAGTTTGCATTCACATCTACAGCTTAACTAGAAATTGCAACAGGAGAGTGATTTGTTGAAGCAATAACTAAGGTTATTATGTAGAAGGAGTGTGACCAGTAAGGATGAGCTCAGGCGTGTTCGCACACTCCACATGCAGATCCCGCCAGGAAGTCGGCACTGCACAGCGCTAATCACAGGCAGTGAGACATTGTCCCGATGCGCGACTGCAGAGATCGGGAAATGTCTCATTACCTGTGATTAGCGCAGCGCAGTGCCGACTTCCTGGCGGGATCTGCACGTGGAGTGTGCAAACATGCCTGAGCTCATCCTTAATGACCAGTAGCTGAAAAAAATGCTTCTTAATAAAAAAAAATGAAAAAAATCGCCAACAACTCTAGTGGTTATATTTCTAGCTACAAATTGCAGTTAATTGCTGGCATTGGTGATTTGTAGCAACACTTAATCCTGAGTGTGATATAGAAACTTCTATTCCTCCAAAGCAGCTTGAACAATATGTTGCATTTCACTTCAAGTTGCCATTGTTTGCATACTGTAGGCTAGGTTGTGAATCCCTCCTCCAACGGAGTATACAGGAGTCCAGTAGCATCCACTCCATGAGGGGCGCCGCCCCCCCCATCCATGTGTCTGGCTTTTTTTTATGAAGCACGTGATTAGAGCCAGAAGCTCTAATAGGCTTCAAAAAAGGTGGGCTCAGGGCGCAACACACCCACTTCTGTGACAATAGCGAATTGATATTCACTATTGTCTTTCACATTCTCCACCCAGCCAATCAGGAAGCCCCTATTGGCAAGGGAGTCTTAGGACTCCCTGCCCAATCGTCTCTCAGGACACACTTCCTGTTTCTGTTCTGCTGGGAGAAGAATGTCTCCCTGTGTGCTCACCGGAGCGGCCCTGGCTCTTCCTTCTCCCTGCCTCCATAAGGTAAGACAGCTTTCTCAAATGACACATTATCAGTAAATCGACAGTCTCCTGTGTGTGCGGGGGGGGGTTGGTGGTGTTAGTTTGTGCCGCCCCCTCCCCCAAAATAGTGAGCTCACACCAGCTCACTGTAGGAGACCTCTGCTCATTAAAGGAGAAGTACATCCAAAGCTCATGTGGCTGTACTTCTCCTGTGGATCACAGGAGTGCAGTTCGTTCTGCACTCTGTGAACCGTTTTCAGCAGACAGCGGGCTGAAGTCCACTGTCTGCTGACGTCACATAAAAATGAAGGAACTGCTTTATAAAGCCATAGGTCATTTTTTTTTCGTTTAGTCAGCAACTTGGATCAAAAAAACTGACCCGATTCCCCCATCCACACATTTAAGGTAGATTGGAGAAACCTCCCCACTATGCTATTGCAGTCTGACAACAGGAAGTCTTCCTCACTGTCAGATTACACAGATCAGCACTGCAGCCTTTTGCCTGCGGCGCTGATTGAGTGGCGTTTATCCGACAGGGCAGTTGAACAGAAGTCGATTGGTAGATCAACTCTGTTTAACCACAGTGGCCACACATGAGTCGACATTCGGCCGGCCCCAACTGAATCCATGTATGGCCAACTTTAGATGATTGACCCCAGAACAGGCTTACACATTGGGAAATTTCTCATCAACTTTTGTTCCGGTGACAACTAAGAAAATATTGGGCTTCCTGCCACTTACCCTAACAGACACAATTGTCAACAAGAACAACAGAGAGAGTTATGCGTACACACGTGCGGAATTTCCGACAGAGTCTTTTTCCGTCGAAAATTCAGATGGACTTAGATAGAGAACATATTCTATATTTTTCCGATGGAACAAATTACTATCGGAAAAACTGCTCATCTGTATGCTGTTCCGACGCACCAAAAACGACGCATAATCTGAAGCAAGTACGAGACGGAAGCTATTGGCTACTGAACTTCCGTTTTATAGTCCCATCGTACGTGTTGTACGTCACCTCGTCCTGGACGGTCGGAATTTGGTGTGACTGTGTGTATGCTTGAGCGGAATTCCGTCGGAACTCCGTCGGAAAAACCTTCAGAGTTTATTCCGACGGCAAAACCGGTCGTGTGTACAGGGCACTAATCTCCCCATCAGAGACACTGACAGCAATAAAAAACAGACATGGATTAAGCTCTTACATACCCGATCCAAAAGTAAAGAAAAAAGTTTTGACTTTACATGCACTTTAGGGAACCCGACCAATATTTAGGCAGCCCAGGACCAAAAACACCAAAGTTTGAATTAACTACAATTTGAACCAACCCAACTACAAGTTTAAAGGACATCCCACAATATCAGCAATCTCTAGCTGCACATTCTAACTGAAATTTCAGATCTATATTGATAAACATAATATCAATAAAATATCATGGGAATGATGGAAACAGATACTGACTATAAAAATGGTCAAATGAGGTAAAAAAATATCAGAGAATCAGGTCTTGGAGTAAAGAAGGAAAGTAAAGTAAAGCAAAGAATGAAGCCATTCTGTGCATTATACAGAACACCCAAAACATGGCCCAGTGGAAAGGCAGAGCTCTGGTATAGCAAAGCATGAGACTAAATAGATGGCATAAACCACCACAACAATATCAGTTAAGTGATAAAACAATTGCCAACAAACTATAGAGCAAACAACTCCCTCATTATCTGCCATAACTGTTTACTAGTTCTAGTAGTAGACAGTTATGGCAGGTAATGAGGGAGTATATATATGCCACCAGATTGCAAACCATTAATTCAAGTAAAAAGTTTGGACCTTGTACACACGAGGAGAATATCGGATAAATGATCGCCTGTTTTTTTGGGGTTTTTTTGTACGCTAGTCTTATATCGAAAATAAAAAGGTTACTCGACACAAAAATTCTCATACAATAGAATGTATTGTAATCTATCATTTCTGAGCATGAGTAGTCTTGCTCTTCTGATTTTTTTTGGATTAAAAATTGTACTTGTTAAACAAAAAATCGGACTTTGTGCTCATGTACAATGAAAAAAATTCTAGCTTGCACCTACGGTTTCTGTTGTCCGAACAGTCAGAATGGACTGTCAAAAGCACCATACTAATGATCAGAAAATCGACCAATTGTGCCCATACAGAAATTTTCAGACTACTTTCTTATCGCGTGTGCGGGCCGTTAGGGTGATCCTATTTATTTGCTAACTAAAAAGATTGCAGTGCAAGTTTTGAAAGCACAATGATATCTTGTTTATTGCTTGAAGAAGAGGCCGGAAATGCTTTGAAAGCTTGCACAACCATCCCTATAGTTAGCCAAGAAACTGTATCACCCCAAATCCAAACTTTTACTTTTGTTGATGGATGATATGGTCCAACACTCTGCACCTGAGGCCATCAACATTGAACTCCTCAGACTTGTTGCATGCATAGGGTAAGGATCAATTAATATAAACATCTTTTCCCTTGATGAACACTAGTAAGCAGTGTGCTCAACCATGAATAAAACCCTTAAAATAAACTCATGCAGGAAAAGGAAGAGTTTTACGTTAATGTTGTCCCCTGCGACTGATTTTACATACCTTCCCTTTGCTGCCTGCCAATTTACCTCCAAGTTGGAGCTTAGTCTAGAAGGGTCCCTAACCTCCCTGACAGGGACATCCTTTCACTGGAATTAAACTGAACCTGTTGCTTTGCCTTGCATTGCCAAAGCACAGGTTCATCTCAAAGCACAGCTAAATTACTATGAATAGCTTGCACTTCAAGCAGCCAGAAACCTGCAACCCAACCCCATACTGTAAATTGAATAAAAATGTAATAAAAGTACCAGCCAGCTTCCTGGTTGCCTAGCTCCCAAGTTTCCCCATAAGGAAGAATGATCCCTGGATCAAAACCAAATAACTCTTGTCCCTCTTTCCTCGTCATTTATCCCACTTTTTGATCTGATATATAGACCTCTAAAATGTACTATTTAACCACTTGAGTACCGTAAGATTTGCCCCCTTCATGACCAGGCGATACGGCACTGCGTTGCTTTAACTGACAATTGCGCGGTCGTGCGACGTTGTACCCAAACAAAATTGACGTCCTTTTTTTCCCACAAATAGAGCTTTCTTTTGGTGGTATTTGATCACCTCTGCGGTTTTTATTTTTTGCACTAAGAACAAAAAAAGATCCGCTCTGTCGAGTGTCTCCTTAGTCTTTCTCTGACTCTGGGGTCTCATTCCGGTGCCAGAAAAATCCCCTTCTTGCAAAAAGGCCGGACCCTTCCGATAGCTGGGAACACCTACTAATGGCTAAATGTCTCGACTTCCATTTTCTACACCCCAGTTTTGCCCCTAGAAGGAGGAAGTAAACCCTGATTGGTTCATGCTGTAGAGACGTTGGCGCCCATGTGACTGGAGCCTGACATGCTGCACCCATCCATTGTGTCTCTCTAAACGTCACACACCTATTGGGGGGGGGGGGGGTTTCATTGTTGCACTTGGCTCCATTGTGGTCAGCTAATGAAGTGATGTCTCAGACGATCTCTGATAGTGGTGTGTGTGCCTATGTTTTCAATTCTATTTTTTTTTTTGTCCTTAATGACATTTCTGTAATATTTTACAAGTATTCTCAAATAAAAGAAAAAAAAATGAAAAAAAAAACAAAAAAAACAAACAAAAAACAAAAAAGAGCGACAATTTTGAAAAAAAAAACAATATTTTTTACTTTTTAATATAACAAATATCCATAACAATATCCAATCCCCTACAAAATAGGGGATACATTTATGGCATTTTTATTATTTTATTTTTTTGCTAGTAGCGGTGATCTGCGATTTTTAGCGGGACTGCGACATTGCAGCGGACAGATTGGACAGTTTTGACCCTATTTGACGCCGATTCGCGCAGGGGAGCCAACTTGACGCAGTACAGTGCAACTAGTTAAGCAACAAAAATGCAACACTAAACTTTTCATCCTACCTCTAAATGATTGCATTTGTTATTTGTGGAATGAATCCCTTCCTGCCGCCGCCTCTCGGCCCTTCTAGATGCCGGGAGGCAGAGGCAGGCATTCAGGTCATGTGACCACTGTGATTGGCTCTCACAGCGGTCCCATGATTGGAAAACTCCTAAACCCAAGAATGAATCGGGAGCTTTCTGGTCCCCGCTGGTAACTGTGCTGGGAGAGCGAAGGGTGTATGCTCTCAGTACAGTTTTGTGTTTACATAGGGCCACATATATCCGGCCTCTCAGTGTTAAAGCATATATGCGTGTGGCCAGTGGGAAGAGGTTAACCAATCATTTTTTTGTGCCTTAAGTGAAATTCCAGCCTAACACTAACATTGCTTAGAAATGTTCCCTCCCCACTCCTGCTACCTATCCTGCCTAACCTGTGTAGAAAAGATATACTTACCTATTTTAGGTCTACTCCAGTCTGGGCACCGCAGCTCCAACTTCCCTGTGTCAGGGCCAGTTCACACTAGGAATTGCACAGGAACACACTAATGCCCCATACACACGATCAGACTTCCCTCCAACAAAACCGTGGATTTTTGTTCAAAGGTTGTTGGCTCCAACTTGTCTTGCATACACACGGTCACCCAAATGTTGGCCAACAATTACGAATGTGGGAACGTGGTGACGTACAAGACGTACGACGAGCCGCTAAAAAGGAAGTTCAATAGTCATGTGATATCTCCATTACGAATGCTAGTTTTACAAGACCGAGTGCTTCCGGCTCGTACTTGATTCCGAGCATGCGTCAACTTTTGTGCGACGGACTGATCACATGTACACACGATCGGAAAGTCCAACAAAGTTTTGTTCGTGGAAAATTTGAGAACCTGCTAGCCAACATTCGTTGGCGGAAAGTCCGACAACAAATGTTCGATGGAGCATACACACGGTTGGACTTTCAGCCAACAAGCTCACATCCAACATTTCCTGTCGAAAAGTCTGATCGTGTGTACGCGGCGTAAGAGTTCCGGTGCAATTCACATGCTGTTCAGTGCAGTGCAATTTCAGTCCATTCATTTTGAATTGGCTCAAATCACACTACCCTGCACCAAAAGTAGTGCATGTACTACTTTTGGAAACTCTCTGCAACATGATCGCATGGTACTTCTGTACAATCCAGTTGCAGGCAAATGCACCCTGTGTGCGACCTTCATTTCGTGTGTCGTTACCTCAACACTGACACCCACTGCAGACTGCAGTTGCAGTGCGCTTTGAATGCGGTGTGATGAACGTGCATGGAACATGGGTTTCTCACACCGCGTTCTGGTGTGAACCATCCCTTAGGGAGCGATGACTGCAGGGGAGAAGAGGGAGCACCAACAACAGCTGGGACATGGGAGCCTATGATTGATGTCACTGCTCTTGGAACTCCTAGTCGTTGTCAGTGTTCCCTCCTCTCATTAATAACTGACTATGGATTTGTCTCAAGGCAAGTTTTCTTTAAAGTGTGTCACTTTAAGTTCTACACAGCAGAATTTTCCATTTTGTGCACTGAAGTATTGTTAATAGGATTGACACATTTCAATCAAGCAATTTTTACATTTATTTCTTTCAATTTTTAATTTCTTTTTAACTTAGTATTTGTTAATCTAGAGGCATGAGCTATATAGTAAGCAGACCTTGCATGTAGACCTTGCAGACCTTGCAGACCTTGCATGTAGTGATCCTTTAAAACAGTCATTCTCAACTAGGGCTCCATAGAATCCCAACGCTCCGTCAGGCAGGGGTTCTAGAAGAAGTGGCTGAATGACCTACCATCTGAACAGGCCAACGTAACTTGAAGTCTCATTGGCCTGGCACCAGAGATTTCTTTTTAGCTGGGTGGCAATCATTCCAGTGATCACCAATAAAATGGTCCATTCTTTCAATTGACCTCCAGTTTAAGGAACAGTCTTCTGCCCCGTACACACGATCGGACTTTCCAAGAACAAAACCGTATATTTTTGTTTGAAGGTTGTTGGCTCCAACTTGCCTAGCATACACACGGTCAAACAAATGTTGGCCAACAATTACGAATGTAGTGACGTACAAGACGTACGTGAGATTTGAATTGCGAACGCTAGTTTTACAAGACCGAACGCTTCCGGTTCGTACTTGATTCCGGTTCGTACAAGTACGCTTCCGGTTTGTACTTGATTTCGAGCATGCGTGGACTTTTGTGCGACGGAGCTGTGTACGCACAATCGGAAAGTCCAACAACAAAAATTTGTTGGCGGAAAATTTGAGAACCTGCTAGCCAACGTTTGTTGATGGAAAGTCCGACAACAAATGTTCGATGCAGCGTACACATGGTCGGACTTTCCGCCAACAAGCTCATATCCACCATTTGTCGGAAAATCCGGTTTGTACGGGGCATAACTCTCACAGACAGTAGATGCAAGGGGGCACCTCTCTCACTGACTTTAATTGTATGGAAGTACAATGTAATTGTAGAAAGTAATTTTTAATGACCAACCATGTAAGGGAACGCCTCTCCTGCTGACCACAACGTCAAGAGCCCCTTCGCTGACCACTAGTCGAAAGGGGGTTTTTCTCCACTTACTACCAATGTTTTTATTTTGAAAATTTCACTGCAGATCATCTGGGTGTCAAATCCTCTAGGTATTTCACATTATTTATTCTTTTTGATATATTTATCAATGTATTTTTTTTTTTTAACAGATATATTATTAGGGACTTTTAGCAGGGATTTCCAAGACCTGAAAACCTGAAAATAATTTTAAGGGTTTCTTTGGGGTAAAAAGGTTGAGAAAGGCGGTTTTAAAAAAAAGGACACTGTACAACTTGCTTCAGAATGAAACTCAAAGTTTCATCCAAAGGAAATCTAAGAACTTGGTAATGAACTTTTCTTAGTGTTCACTACAAGCCTATGCTATGTAAAAACAAAAAAAGACTGATATGACAGAAACATTGCAGGAGAATTTTCCCAGTCCCCTGGGTACTTATAGGAAACAGCAAAGTATAACAGACAAACTTTCAGTTCCTCATAGACAAAAATGACAGAATGACAATGTTTCATTATTGGAAATAAATAATAATGTATCTCTATTATTAGTATTTGCATTCTAAAATAAAAGATAACACATATACAAAAGCATGCACAGAAACATTTAAACATGAAGATTTAGTAGATCAATGTGGAGCTGTCACTTGCTGCAGATAAGGCAGGTAATGGAAGTCTGTTTTTGTTTTTTTTTTATCAGGGTGAAGGCTCATATACAGATGAAAGTGGAAGTGCCACAGTCCAGGCTACTTTTAGATGAAAATAGATAGAAATGTTGTCCACGTTACCACTCCTTGTCTCAAGGCCTAACACCCATCAAAGCACTCAATTGCAGATGACTGCCACCACTGGCTGGGTCCCAAGTGTCCAGAAAAGTTTATCCTCCTCATCCTCTTACTTCAATAATTTGAGTCCATAACCCAAAGCAAGTAAGAATTTCTCCTGATCTTCACTAGATGGCCAAAAGTTTGGTGGACAACTAACCATCAAACTTATATGAGCTTGTTGGACAACTGAAAACCATGGTGGGCATCGATATGGAAGGTTAAAGCTTAGGTGATCAAGTGGATCTCTAACAAAAAAAATGGCAAACAGGCACGTAAGGGCTTTTAATGCAGAAGAGACATACTATGGGGTTGATTTACTAAAACTGGGGTTCAAAATCTGGAGCAGCTCCACATAGAAACCAATCAGCTTCCAGGTTTACACAGGTAATTGTAGAGCGGAAATAGAAAATGTATGGTGTCACATCTGGCTATGCAGTGTGTGCATTGGAAGACTGGCTCAACAAAGTTAGAAATCCAGCTGAATATTAAAGTGGAATTCTGAGATAACTCTAACTACTCTTTAAACTGCCCCCTCCTCCCTCCTAATGTCTATGCTTACTAACCTGTGTAAGAAAGATCTGTAAACGTACCTATTTTCAGGCTGTTCCGGTCTGGTCATGTTATCCCCACCTTGTCAGCCAGTGACAGCTACAGAGAAGGTTAGAGAGCGGTCCAACAACAGCTGGTAAAGTCTGGACTGGTGACTTCACCTATAGGCTTCAAGGGCCCATCCTGTATCGGCGCTCCTTCCTCTCCACTGCAGCAGCACTGGATGACATGGGGGAGCAGGATCATGTTACCAGACCTGAGCGGCCTGAATATAGGTAAGTACAGTGCCTTGAAAAAGTATTCACACCCCTTGAAATTTTCCACATTTTGTCATGTTATAACCAAAAACATAAATGTATTTTATTGGGATTTTATGTGAAAGACCAACACAAAGTGGCACATAATTGTGAAGTGGAAGGAAAATGATAAATGGTTTTCAACATTTTTTACAAATAAATATGTGAAAAGTGTGGTGTACATTTGTATTCAGCCCCCCTGAGTCAATACTTTGTAGAACCAACTTTTGCTGCAATTACAGCTGCAAGTCTTTTTGGGGATGTCTCTACCAGAGAGTGACATTTTTGCCCATTCTTCTTTGCAAAATAGCTAAAGCTCTGTCAGATTGGATGGAGAGCGTCTGTGAAAAGCAATTTTTAAGTCTTGCCACAGATTGTCAATTGGATTTAGGTCTGGACTTTGACTGGGCCATTCTAACACATGAATATGCTTTGATCTAAACCATTCCATTGTAGCTCTGGCTGTATGTTTAGGGTCGTTGTCCTGTTGGAAGGTGAACCTCCGCCCCAGTCTCAAGTCTTTTGTAGACTCTAACAGGTTTTTTTCTAAGTATTTGGCTTCATCCATTATCCCATCAACTCAGACCATGTTTGCTGTGACCCCCTCATGGCTTCTAGCAAACTGCAAAACAGGACTTCTTATGGCTTTCTTTCAACAATGTTTTTTTTCTTGCCACTCTTCCATAAAGGCCAGATTTGTGGAGAGCACAACTAATAGTTGTCCTGTGGACAGATTCTCCCACCTGAGCTGTGGATCTCTGCAACTCCTCCAGAGTTACCATGGGCCTCTTGGCTGCTTCTCTGATGAATGCTCTCCTTGCCTGGCCTGTCAATTTAGGTGGATGGCCATGTCTTTATGGTAGGTTTGCAGTTGTGCCATACTCATTTTTGGATGATGGATTGAACAGTGCTCCGTGAGATGTTCAAAGCTTGGGATATTTTTTATAACCTAACCCTGCTTTAAACTTCTCCACAACTTTATCCCTGACTTGTCTGGTGTGTTCCTTGGCCTTCATGATGCTGTTTGTTCACTAAGGTTCTCTAACAAACCTCTGAGGGCTTCACAGAACAGCTGTATTTATACTGAGATTAAATTACACACAGGTGGACTCTATTTACTAATTAGGTGACTTCTGAAGGCAATTGGTTCCACTAGATTATCGTTAGGGGTATCAGAGTAAAGGTGCTGAATACAAATGGACGCCACACTTTTCACAGATTTATTTTTAAAAAATGTGGAAAACCAACTATCATTTTCCTTCCACTTCACAATTATGTGCCACTGTGTGTTGGTCTATCACAGAAAATCCCAATAAAATACATTTACGTTATTGGTTGTAACATGACAAAATGTGGAAAATTTCAAGGGGTATGAATACTTTTTCAAGGCACTGTATATAAATCTTTCTTACACAGGTTAGGCAATATAGGTGTTAGGAGGAGCGGGGGGACAGTTTTAAGAGTAGCCAGTGTTAGGCACCTTTCTCCATTGGCGGACAAATCGGGTTCGCCTGTCAGTTTTTGAGGCCATCCATTTCCCTCTATGAAGCAGTGGATGTACATGGACTATGTCCGCCGACATCCGATCCCGTCCGCTAAAAACAGACAGATGGGGAATCCGTTCCCTATACATCTGGCAGGCCAGAGGACAGTCGGATATAAACAGACAACCGGTCTATTTACATCCAAACTCCCATAGAGGAAAGCAGGCTGAGCAGGGTGGACATGGACCTGTCATCCTCCTGCTCAGCAGCGGATCAGCAGGCAGATCCCCCGGTGAGCAGGCGGATCCACTGCCAGTGTCCACCCTTGTAAAAGAACCCTTAAAGTGGTGGTAAACCACATTAGATTAAAAAAAAAATCCCCTGCAAGGCAATGTCATAATGTGCTAGTATGCATCGCATACTAGCACGTTATGAGAGACTTACCTTAGAACGAAGCCCTCCAGCGCCGCACTGTCACTGCTGAGAGGGCTTCCATCTTCACTCAGTCTTCTTTATGGGTTTGAGCCACCAATTACGGCACTGACCTGTATGCCAGGCCTTCAGAGCGCATGTGTCGGTAACGTCACCAGCTGCCTGCACTCCGACTATCTCTCAAACCAGGAGTAGGCAACCTCAGCCCTCCAGCTGTTTTGAAACTACAAGTCCCATGAGACATTGCAAGACCCTGACAATCACAGGCAGGACTCCTAGAGGCAGAGGCATGATGGGATTTGTAGTTTCACCACAGCTGGAGGGCCAAGGTTGCCTAGTCCGGTCCTAAACTGTGTAAACCTTACTATAGGCTTGCTTTTTAGGTAGAACAGAGATTATACTACCACTTTAAGTTGAAATTCCACTTTAACCACAACTGATTGGTTCCTCTTTGTATAGTATAGGGGACTGCAGATTCAGGTATTTAGACTGCCTGCATTTAATAAAAAACATATTAAATGATGTATTAATAAATATCTGCCTGGACGTTAGCTTTAACAGGTCAAATTGAGATTTGAAAATGTTGCTTTCAACTGATGAAAATGTGAATTGAATTACAGATGACTTCATTGGATATGCAGACTTTGCCTTTTCTTGCTCCTCTTCTTCTGCAGTATTTTTGTAAGTGACAGGTCCACATAAAATATGCAATAATCAGCAAATAAGACAAAGCAAAGATAAAGAAGCGGGATAACATACATGCAGCCACCTCCGGGGTGGATGGCTATGCACACTCGCCTGCACGCTGCATGACAGCTTCTGAAGGGCAGAAGGAAGAAGCAAGTGTCATTAGGTAGCACTGACAATACTTTTCTAATGCAATATTAAACAACAGCAATTCACCATCCAGCTGATCTACCGCTTGAGGAAGTGCACCGAGCCCCTGGTCACCATTCCCACCAACGGAAGTTGGAAGACAGCCACGCGTCTTTTATAACCATATTGTAATACGGCGGGGCAGCGGGGAGGACTGCATTATTTACACACAGAACCCTGCGGACCTCGCGAAATGTCAGCTTGTAAGATTTGCTGAAAGATGGTGTAAATAACGTGGCTTAGCTGCATCCCCTGTTGTGCCGTAATGTTTAACTGCCTAATTCTGCGAATTTCTCTTTTAAGAACATCCTTGGGATCAGACACATTTGTTCTTAGGAGTGTGGCGGAAAAGGAAGGTGGGGGGGACAAGATGGAACATTGAGCCGTGTTATAGTGAGACCGGGCAGAGGAGACGAGGGAAAGGTTATGGACAAGGACGCAGGCTCATCAGCTGATGACAAACGCTGGGACAGTCGCATGCAATACAAATATAGGCAAGACTACTCTACTGCTATACAATAGATTATTATATTATAAAACATTGTACTAAATCTAAAGGAGAGGTGCAAGTAGACCGTCAAAGCCCTGGAACAATCATGCAGCCAGGGAAGTCAGAACTCCTGACCTGCATACTTCTTCCAGCAAACTTTGACAAATAATTTGCAGAGCTTTCAGCAAGCTTTGTTAAAGTTCATAGGGCTCATTTACACTTGCTTCGGGTTCAACACACAAACGGCTAGTTCACACTTGCTTTAAAACAAGGCTTTGGACACACTTTGTTAAAGCTCTCTGAACGCCAGTCAAAGCTCCTGTCACTAAATAAAATGGTTAGCTTACAGTCCTGTTTACACCTTGCTTTTGCTTTGGATTTGCTTCAAAAATGATACTCCATGTAGCTTTAGTGGTGCTTCAAAGCATCTTCAAAGCCTCCATAGAAAGCTATGGCAAAGCTGCTTGAAGCCCCACTGAGGCCCCACTGAAGCCTCATCGAAGCCCCACTGAAGCCTCACCGAAGCCCCACCAAAGGCTCATTGAAGCCCCATTGAAGCTCCACCAAAGCCTCATTGAAGTCCCACCAAAGCCCCACCAAAGGCTCATCGAAGACCCATTGAAGCTCGACCGAAGCCTCTTCGAAGCCCCACGAGGCCTCACCAAAGCCCCACCAAAGTCTCATCGAAGCCCCACTGAAGCTCCACAGAAGTCTCTTCGAAGCCTCATCGAAGCCCCACCAAAGGCTCATCAAAGCCTCATCAAAGCACCAAGCAAAAGTAAGGTGTAAACAGGACTGTAAGCTGGCTAACCATTTTATTTAATGACATGAGCTTTGATGTTTTGAAACAAGTGTAAACTAGCCCTTAAAGTACCATTCAGCTCCTTTTTGTAAATGTTGAACACAGATCCTAATGGTAGTGCTGATTGCCACGTTAATCACTTACCGACCAGCGTCGTACTCATACATTGCTGGATTTCAAGTGGTTATACCAGGATGAGCAGGCATCATCCCGACACCATTTTTTAGTGTTGACGGTCGGCTCTCTTGTAAAAGCAATCCTAGCATCTAACTAGCTGCCCCCCCCCCCCCCCCCCCGCTGCCTTCCACAGCTTCATCAGGTTTTCCCATTCCACCGGGACACCCGATTAACCAGCACACTGATCATAGAACCAAACAAAGACGACTCGGTCGGCTTTGTTCAGCTCTATGATATAGTAGAGCTGCACAATTAATCGTTAAGAATCAAGATCACAATTCTTTCCCCCTCGCGATCTTAACAAAGCATTTTCCCGATTCTATGCAGAGCTCTCTGCTCAAGCCGACAGCTGTCAAAAAAAAAAAAATAGGCAGTCTGCCAAGTTTTACAACATTCCTCAGCCACTGAGCTAACTATCAACATTGTAACATTTTGTTCTTTAGATCAGAGGAATGAACTTTGGTCTGTAAATGAGAGAAGTTTAACCACTTAAAGACTAAACCTTTTTCTGAAACTTGTTGGTTTAAGTTAAAATCAGTATTTTTTGCTAGAAAATCTTAGAACCCCCAAACATTATATATATATATTTTAGCAGAGACCCTAAAGAATAAAATGGTGGTTGTTGCAATATTTTATGTCACACTGTATTTGTGCAACAGTCTTTCAAATGCAATTTTTTTTAGGAAAAAAATACACTGTAAAGTTAGCCAAATTTTTTGGAATAATGTGAAAGATGATGTTACGCCGCAAGAATCGTGACAGAATTGTGATCTTTATTCTAAGCAAAAAAATTGTGATTCTCATTTTTCCCAGAATCGTGCAGCTCTATGATATAGTAACCCAGAAGCAATGACCTGACATCACTTCCGGTTTACCTGGATGTAAATGGCGTAATTTTTAAAAATGAAAAGCATTTGATCACATTGATCTTGGTGTGATCAAATGTTTTTAAGGACAGAGGAGGGATAAGGGGTCTAATAGATCCCAGATCTCGCCATAAAGGGTACCTGTCACTGCCTTTTGCTGTGACAAGGGATGTTTACATTGAGTGATAGAAAAAAAAAAAAAAAAAAAGCAATTTAAAGCAACAGTGTACAAATAAAACAAGGTTTGCACTTTGGTCCCACACACACGCAAACAGTAATCGTCCCACACATGTGGGGTATCATCACGAATGTCAGATCATGGGCAGTATTTCTAGCACCAGACCTCCTCTGTAAATCTAAAGTGGTAACCAGTAAAGGCTTTTAAATCATCATGGATAGTAAAATTTACATTGTTCACCGCCTTTGCACGGGTGTGCGCAATTTTTAAGCCTGACATGTATGATATTTATTCACTTAGCGTAACATCATCTTTTATATTTTACAAAACAAATTGGGTTATGTATGGTGTTTTTTTGCATTCAGATTTAAAAAATTGCGTTTGAAAAAACGTTGTGCAAATGCCGTGTGACATAAAAAAAATTGTAACACCCACCAGCCTATAATCTAGGGCCTCTGCTTTAAAAATATATTTAAAGTTTGGGGGTTCTAAGAAATTTTCTAGCACAAAATACTGATCGTTACATGTAAACAAAATAATGACAGAAAAGGCCTGGGGGTCAAGCAAGCTGCTAGCAGGCTTCATCAGGCTTTCAACGAGCTTCAAGAAATTCTAAAGCCTGCTAGAAGCTTGTTTAAAGTGGCAATCAACACTCCCATTAGGATCTGTGTTCAACATATACAAACTGGAGCTGAATGGTACTTTAAAGGGATTGTAAAGTCTCATGGTTTTTCACTTTAATGCATTCTATGCATTAAAACGGATAAATAAAAGTCAGCAGCTACAAATACTGCAGCTGCTGACTTTTAATAATCGGACACTTACCTGTCCCGGGGTCCAGTGATGCGGGCGTACGGAGCCCTGCTCTTTTCCCCCTCCGCTCTGCGACGCCGGCATTGTCACTGTGAGCGTCCAGCTGTGGCTCTTACTGCGCATGCGCGAGCCATTCTGCGCTCTGTGACTGGCCGGGTAATCATCTGGGACCTGTGACGTGTCCCAGATGATTGCCGAGAGGGAGGGGGGAGAGGTGAGCTTCCTTCCGGCGCCTCAGTGCCCCGGGAGGAAGTGGGAGCTGGAATCCTCTAAAAAGAGGGTATCCGCTCCCCCCCCCAAAAAAAATGACATGCCAAATGTAGAATGTCAGGGGGTCACCTTCCCTTAAAGCGGAAGTTACATTTTTGGGTGGAACTTCGCTTTAAGGTGAAAAACCTTCTTTGCTGCAGCTGTCCCCAGAGCCCCCCCTTTTTCTTACCTGAGCCCATCTGTTCCAGCGATGAGCATGAGCCCAGTGGCTCCAGCTGCTGTCAATCAAATCCAGTAACACGGGAGCGGGGGGCGGGGCCTAGTCCCGCTGTCTGTGTCAATAGATGCAGTAGTAGTTGGGGGTGTGCTCACACAGGTGCCCCAATGAAAAACGGCTCTCCGTGTGGGTACCTGATGAAGGGGAGGAGCCAGGAGAGCCGGCAGGGCACCCCATGAGAGGAGGATCAGGGCTGCTCTGTGCAAAACGATTGCACAGAGCAGGTAAGTATAACATGTTTATTATTTTTATATAAATAAAAATTTTAACCTTTACAACGCCATTAAAAGCTTCAACAAAGCTTGCTGAAAGCTCTGCAAATATCTTTTTCGAAGCTTGCTGTTCACACTGCTCTTATACAAGCTGAAGTCCGAGTGAAACAGGCCTTGCTCACAAAGTAAACAAAGCCATGGAAACATCATGACAGCCAGGCACCCTGCATTTTGCACGGGAGGTCAGCTAGGGTATCCTATGCATCTCTCCCACATTTCCTTTCTTAGGAATCCTCCCAAACTTCCCTACACGCAGTGGAAAAAGCTGAATCCCACTTGGCTAACCTTAGACAGTCTGACATCATGAAATTCACAACACAGAAGAAGGTCAAAAATATACTGAGGACTTTTCTGTAACAGGATAACGTTCATTTTAGGTGGGACACCCTGTTCTTATCTGATGACCATTTTAAGCAACTGGAACCAATTAAAAGCGCATAAAATTACAATGTGTAATTAAAGAAAAAGCTCTGTGTGTAATTATGCAGGTTGTTTTTATACTATGGTTTAATCAGAACAAAGAGCCCAAGATCCTATTTTAAACTTCCGGGTGGGTTATTTACGAAAGGCAAATGCACTTTGCACTACAAGTGCAAAGTGCACTTGAAATTGCACTGAAAGTGCACTTGGAAGTGCAGTCGCTGTAAATCAGATGGGTAAATCTGAAATGAGGGGAAGCTCTGCTGATTTTATCATCCAATCATGTGCAAGCTAAAATGCTGTTTTTATCTTCCTTGCCTGTCCCCCTCAGATCCCCCTACAGCAACTTTACTTCCAAGTGCACTTCCAAGTGCAATTTCAAGTGCACTTTGCACTTGTAGTGCAAAGTGGATTTGCCTTTAGTAAATAACCCCAATACATCATTTGTTTTAGTTTAAATTCTTTTTTTATCACATATATTCAATTTTAATATTACACAAATAGATTACACTCATGACACTGGTTTTACTGAGCTTTCTAAGTTTGTTGAACAGAAAGAACAGCAAAAGCTTTTTCCATTTTTTGAGCTCCTCATTTGCCTAATTGTTTACCAGGCCAGAGACCCAAACAAATGACTGAACCCTATGGAGGGACATGCCAGCTGGGCAACCGGCATATTAGGAGAGGCCACCTATTACTCTCATCCTAAGTTACTTTAATGTCCCTTTCACACACTTGCATGAAAACATACCCCTGTAGCATTTGTTAAAGCAGTATATCATTGAGCACTGTGTGCGTTTACACCTTCTGTAGTTGTGCCCTGGGATGCTATTTTAAGACAGAAACAACGCACAGGCATAACCCACAAAGTAAAGAAAGGTTCTTTCCCACCTTTCTTTCCTTTGAGGGTTATCAGCAACCCAATATATATCTATTATATATATGCTCTACATTGATTTTAATATTTCCAATTTCCCTTGTTTACCCTCTTCTTTACCTTTTTGTACTAAAAAAGAAATTAAATTTCTACTCAACTTGCTATGAATCATTTGTTATTAGCACCGTTATAATCTCATTCCTCCACATTTATAACGTTAGCTATCTTGTTCCCTACCTCTGTGACTGTATGGATTTTATTGGACTTTAATAAAGGTGTTACATCAGAGTGCGGCCATCCAGCCTTCTCTTAATAAAGGTGTTGCAACAGAGTGCGGCCGTCCAGCCTTCTCTTAATAAAGGTGTTGCATCAGAGTGCTGCCGTCCAGCCTTCTCTTGTTCTTTGATGTTGCTTGCAGAGCCAGCACCTGTGCTTTCATTAGCAGGGGAGGTATAATCATGGGATGATTGCCTGGTGCGGTGTATACATCGAATGTAGTGATCTGAATTTTCATATAAATGTTTGTACAAACTTTCCTCTGGAAAACTACCACTGTATGACCAGCTTTAGTATACATCTGTGGAGGGGGACGGTGGGATCAGTTAGCTCAGGGCACTATTCATCCCACTAACACCAATGATGAGGTACCATTCTTTCCACTGACATAATAGTGGGGCATTATTCCTCCCACTGATGTCAACAATGTGGTATAATTCCTCTCATTGGTGCCAACAATGGGGCACTATTCCTCCCACCAGGGGTGGACTGACCATTTGGCCACTCGGGCACTGCCCGAGGGCCCCGGGCCACTAGGGGGCCCCATCAGGGTTGCCAGCCTCAGTAAAACCAGGGACAGGATGTAAAAAATCTGTGTTTTTTTTTACATCTGTCTCTGAAATGTCCCTTATCGACATCCTTTTGGTCTAAAAATCCAGAGATTATAGCTGCCCCACCTCTCCAGTACCTTCTCAGCCAATAGAAACATGTCTGTGTATACTGTGTGTACATGTATGTGTATACTGTGTGCACATGTATGTGTATACTGTGTGATTGTATACCATGTGGCCCCACAATCTCTGACTACCTGGGGGCCCCATAATCTCCTATTGCCCGGGGGCCCAATGAGTTGTCAGTCAGCCCCTGCCTCCCACTGACGTCAACAATGTGGTATAATTCCTCTCATTGGTACCAACGATGGGACACTATTCCTCCCACTGACACCAGCGATGAGGCATTATTCTTTTCACTGGCACCAACAATGGGGCACTATTCCTTCCACTGGTATAAATGATGGGGCACTATTCCTCCCACTGACAAACAATGATGGGGTACTATTCCTCCTCCCGCTGATGCTGGGGCATTTTCTACTCCCAATGTCCACAGTCTGGACCCCCCCAAAGTCTGAAAGACACCAAACTGGCCCTTTGTTTAGAAAGTTTGTAAGGTTGATGTCTTTACTATGCTTAATTACCTTATTGGAATGTTGTTGGTCCCCTTGATGGATATTTCTTGGAACACTGCCATATGATTTGTATTATGATAATGGTTCATGTATTACTTTACTCCTTTTTTGGATGATTCTTTCTACTATATTTTGTCATTGTATATGTTTTTTTCTCTGTCCCTTTTCTCGAAAAAGGTAAATTAAAAAAAAGTAAAAAAAAAAAAAAAGAAAGTTTGGAGACCCCTGCTTTATGGGCATGCTAGCTAGGGGAAAAACTCTATGTCGTCGCCTTCCTTTGGCACATGCTTTATTTTCCTTATGCCGCGTACACACAATCTGATTTTCTGACGGGAAATGTTCGATGGGAGCTTGTTGTCGGAAATTTCGACCGTGTGTAAGCTCCATCGGACATTTTCCGTCGGAATTTCCGCCAAACTTGAGATCTTGATTTCAAATTTTCCGACAACAAAATCCGTTGTCGTAAATTCCGATCGTGTGCACTCAATTCGGACGCACAAAGTTCCACGGATGCTCGGAATCAAGCAGAAGAGCCGCACTGGCTACTGAACTTTATTTTTCTTGGCTCGTCGTACGTGTTGTACGTCACCGCGTTCTTGACTTTCGGAATTTCCGACAAGATTTACGTGACCGCGTGTATGCAAGACAAGTTTGAGACAACATCCGTCGGAAAAAAAACATGGATTTTGTTGTCGGGATGTGCGATCGTGTGTACGCCCATAATAGTTAATAAAGCCCTGAATGCAAGAGTATGTCAATGGGAACTGCGGTTAAAAAAAAAAGCAAAACGGTAAAATGGAGCATCATCCAACTATCACCATTGAAGAAAAATTGCACTGTGCTTAACTGCATGTGTGTTTTAAACACACAAGAGAAGCAAGAAATCAATGTCTGTCTGTCAGTAGGGCAGTGGACGGTGTCAGTAGTTTTTTATTTTTATTATTTTTTACAATATTATTTTTTATTATTTTTTTACAGTTTTTTTGGGGGACTTGTTGGGGGACTGTGCTCAAGAATTCAAACCAGAGGGTTTTAAACTGGCGGCTCTCCAGCTGTTGCGAGACTACAGGTCCCATGAGGCATTGCAAGGCTGACAGTTACAAGCATGACTTCATCAGGCAGAGGCATGATGGGACTTGTAGTTCTGCAACAGCTGGAGGGCCGCCAGTTTGAGACCCCTGCTCTAAACAGGCCCCTGATGTCTCACTTTTGAGATCGAGAAAGGGACTGTGGACGAAAATTCACCAGTCCCTTTCTCTGCAGCCTCAGCCGCACTGGACAGTAAATGAGTGGGAAGTGTTATGCTGAGCGGCTTCCTGTTCCTTCACAAACTGAAGCATAGCAAACATAGTTTACTATGCTTTAGTTATGAACACAGGCACAATCAGTACAAATCACTCACTGTATTTACTCAGAAAAAGAAGGGGATGATAAATGAAATATTTACCAGTCCCTTCCCCCGATCTCCATCCTGAAACATCCCCGGCAGCAGCTGGCAGGTTGAGGAGAGAAGAGAAGGGAATCTGGCAGCACAGCAGGGGGGAGAAAGGGAGTGCCAGGAAGAAGGGAAACTCACATGAAGTGATTAGGGTGTGCCCAGGCACGCCTGGCATACCCTGTGCACATGTCTATGGTGGAGTCTCTGACCACCCCTTCCCTATTAGGTTCCAGATTAGGTTCCAGTGCTAGACCACCCACCATGACCTCACCCAGGACAACCACCCTGAATATTCAAAAGCAAGTCATCAAATGGCAGCTGCCATATTTCAATGATCACCCAGGAGTGCGGTCAGACACAACCACTGTTTTTCTTTTTTTTTGCACTATTATTGAATTCATGTTAAGACCCAGAGGACAGTGATAATAATCTCATCCACCGAGCTCTATAAAAAGCCCCAATCGTCCACACTGCAGGTACCTGTCATCCCTGTACAGCTTCCCGCACTGCTAAACACAGCACTGCGACAGCAACATCTCACCCTGTCTGTCACATGCCGTCCTATACTTGCATATGGGACTGCACCTTCATAAGATACATAATGAATGCCAGGCTCTGCATGACTGAAATCCATGAATACTACAAGACACAGATGTCACATCAATGTGCTGTTGAGGCTTTTTCTAAAGCGCGGTTCCTAGTGAAAACGAGTGGGCAGGTATCAGATGCTATCACAAGATCAAAGGAAGTCATAACAGAACCCAGGCTTATGCTTTGACTCAAAACAACCATATGTCCTGTGAGGCTTCAGAAAGACAGAAACCGTACAGTCATTTCACACTGACCCCTGAGGTTTCGGCTTTGCGAGCACGCTGCTTTCTCGTAAGATCTCGTCTTTGCCAAGCTTCTGCTTCTTTCCATAGCTGTAAAACCAAACCCAAACTCCATATTAGATTTGATGAACCACTGCGAATTCACTAGTACATTGCACTGGCTCTGACTGTTGTACGTATGTTGTTTTTCAGGTTCTCAAAAAGGTTGTTTCTGACCAGATTAATGGAGAAATTTTGTTACCATTACAATAGACAGGAGAACATTTTTTGCCCTTAAACTGGTTGTAAACCTCAGACATGAAATATGAACAAAGCCTATCCTTCTACAGTGTGTACTTGTCTCCATCCAGATCACTAAGTGTCATTTCTGTCTGCTGCTTCATTCCTCTGCTATCAACATAAAGTCACTTCTGACAAGTTTTCCTGACACCAAGAGAAAAAAAGGTGACAGGGGAGGGACCTGCAACTGATTGACAGCCTCAGCTCTGTTCCTGTGTGCTGTGTGAAGGGGGTGTGTCCCTTCCCTCCAATCAGCTGTCTACAACCCTTCAAAGTGCCAATTTGTGATCAAATCCTTATTAATATGTAGTATGTAGTATATCTAGTATGTAGTATGAGTACAGAGAAGTAGTGTAAGAGATCTATCGTTGCTCATCGGGCGTGCTCGCGTATAAGGAACTTAGCGGATCACAGATGTGCCAATGTGCATGCGCAAAGAAGTGTGCGTGCCTATGGGAGCGTGTCCACGCTTCCCTTTGGCACCAGACGGCCTATTTAGGGGCGCACTGACCTCTGACAGATGCTGTCTGATCTTCAGCTGTTCCTGTTACCTGAATCCTGCTGTTACTTTGCCTTTTACCCGTTGCTGATCCTTGGCTTTCCTTGACCCTGCTTCTGGACTCTCCTACACTCCTGATTATTGGTTCCTGATCCTGGCTTCCAAGTGACCTTGCTCCTGCCTGATGTCTTTGTACCCTGCTGCCCGCCTGCTACCGAACCCGGCTATCCTAGTAACTTTGCTTCTGTCTCCTGTTTGGCTCAACACTGCCATCCGAGTATCTGCAACTACGATCTTGCGACCTGCTGGGACTTCCTGCCATCCAAGAGTCGCATCCTCTGCTACAAGTTTCCGTGGCTACATCTGCAGGTTCTTGTGTTCCTCCTGTCCCTTGATTCCCTTTGTCCCCATTCTCAGCGGGGGCCTGGGCTGGAGATACAAGAGAGGCTGACCTTGTCACTTCAGACTCCGACCAGGTACGTGACCAGTAGATATCTGCAGTTACAGCTCTTATACACTGTGTGAGAGCTGATTGGAGGAAAGGGACACCCAAACCCCCACATATGCAGAGGTATGAAGGAACATGCAAAGATGTATTCTGAATAGACAAGCTGTGTGCTTATCACCCTCCCCGACACACATTTTAGCTCATGTTATCTCATAATCCCTAAGAATAGATGACATCAAGGGCCGTGGCCCTTGCCAACCAGAGATCTCAAGCACTATCAAAAGGTTGTGGGTGATTACATACTGTATAAGCCATATATAAGGTTGGGATTTGGTCAATCAGTGGCCGACCTCTATTTTCATTATTTTTTGATTCTATATAAGTAAATCGTAATAAAAAACTGGTTAAAAAAAGCACAGAAGCCCTTTAGTCGTACAAGTACTCATGTTTAGGATGATAAAGGAGATGATGTGAGCTGCTTTTGGTTCAGATAATCCCTGTACCAAAAAAAATGTCAAACAGGCAAAGTTCTCCAAGACCCCTTTCGCACTGATGCAGTTTTCAGGCGTTTTAGCGCTAGAAATATCGCCTTTAAACCGCCTGAAAACCGCTTCCCATTTATTTCAGTGTGACTTTTCACAGACTTTTCACACTGGGGCGGTGCGCTTGTGGGACGTTAGGAAAAGTCCTGCAAGCAGCATCTTTGGGGCGATTTAAGCCACTAGCAGGGCGCTTTTAACCCCAAAGAAGGGGATAAAAGCACCTGTGTTGTGGTGCTTCCCAAGCGCTTCTCAGGCGCTTTGGAAGCACTGCCTGTTCATTTCAATGGGCAGGGCATTTTGGGAGCCCTAAATACAGCGCTCCCAAAACATCCTGTCCATTGATATGAATGGGCAGTGCTTCCAAATCGCCTAAAAAGCGATTCGGAAGCGCCGCAACACAGGTGCTTTTAACCCCTTCTTTGGGGTTAAAAGCGCCCCGCTAGCGGGCTAAAGCGCCGCTAAAATGGGCGGCGCTTTAGTGCTAACGCGCCCACGGCCCCAGTCTGAAAGGGGTCTAACCTGGGCAATCACTTTGCATCCCAAGAATGCTCATTATGTGTATCCATGCTTTATCGCATAGACACTGGATCACCATTCAACTCAGCCCAAAAGCCTAGAGAGACTGCCGCCTAGTATTAGAAAAATGTTTATCAAATATAAAGCACCTGCCAAAAAAATTTAAACACTTCGTTCAATTATTTAATTAAAAAAACTCAAGATGCAAAAAAGATACCTTTAGCCAATGCCAATAAAAAATAGATGTTTATTATAAAAGATCACCCACAGCACGACATGTATTTACCATCCACACCATCCATAAAAGTTAAACATTTAAGGAGCTAAATGGTATATAAATATAAGAAACATCCTTCATCACATGATAAAAATTTTGTAGTCTTACATTTTCTATATAATATGATGATGGAAAGAATGTTTCTATTTACTTATTTCTATAATAAAACAAAGTCAATATAAAAATAATTGCTCTGTAAGTTGTGGTTGATCTTTTATCATAAGATACTCTTTTTTTTTCTTTTATTGGGATTGGGTAAAGAGTTTTTATTGCCTTAGGGGATTTTAAAGATTTGCTGAATTATTTAATAAAGTGTTTATTTGTTACAGATGTTTTATATTTGGTTTGGCCTAATTAAGCAAGCTCATGTAATTTACTGTAATATAAATCCAGAGTCTCAACAGGTTTTTTTAGTTTATTAAGACTCATCTAATGACTATGGACATCTTAACCCCTAACACTCATCAAAGAACCTAAACTTAAAAACCCCATAGGTTAAAGCGGAGTTCCACCCAAAAGTGGAAGCTCCGCTTATCTGCCTCCTCTCTCCCTCCAGTGCCACATTTGGCACCTTTCGGGGGGAGGGGGAAGCAGGTACCTGTTTTTGACAGGTATCCGTCCCCACTTCCGAGAGATCTCATTGCGGTGAGATCACTCAGAAGATCGCCCCCTCCTTCCCCCATAGCCGTGCCATTCAGAAAGCGCAGCGCGCTTTGCGCATTCGCGCTGTAGGGTACACAGGATAAGGGGCTTCATCTACGAAACGGTATCTACTGCTGTAAGATCAGCGGTAAAAAAGCTCAAAATTATTTTCCAATTTTTTTTTGGCAATTCACAAAATGAAGTGCTACTAAAATACCGCATGTGCTATTTCTTGAAGTGGTGCTGTATTTTAGTAGTGAAAACTGGCGGTATTTGATGCAAGCAGCCGCCAGTGTCCTTAACAACCAGGGAATAGTTGGTTGTTACAGAGGAGCTCCTGTATTTGTTGCTGCAAATACTGTAGCTGCTGACTTTTAATAATGGACACTTACCTGTCCCTGGATCCAGTGGTGTCTTCACCCCAGCCGATTTTTCCATTGGCTCTCAGGTGCTGCTGCCGCCATTTCTTGAAGGGGAAACTGGCAGTGAAGCCCTGTGGCTTCACAGCTAGTTCTCTACTGCGCATGTTGGAAGCGGGCTGCGATTTGTGAATGGCCCGGCCAGGGGGAAGGAGGAGGGGGCCCGAACTTCCGGGTGACTTTGCCGCGGAAAGATCAGCCGGAAAGTCAATTACAAGGTACCGATCCCCCCCCCCACCCCTAAAGGTGCCAAATGTGACAGTGGAGGAGGGGGGGGGGGTAGGCAAATAAGCAGAGCTTCCCCTTTTGGGTGGAGCTCCGCTTTAAGGAGCCAGCACCCGACGCACCCTTAACAACTATAACTTATTTGTTGACAGCAGAATGTAAACAAAAGAAGTGCTGGCATAATTAAAAAAAATAAATAAAAAAAAAGTAGGGGTCTCCCCCCAATGCATACCATGCCCTTTGAGTCTGGTATGAGTTTAAAGGGAGGACCCCAGGCCATGGAAAAAAAATGGTGTGCCCCCCCCTGAAAATCCATACCAGACCCTTATCTGAGCATGCAGCCTGGCAGTGCAGGAAAGAGGGGGGAACAAGCGAGCACCCCTCCCCCCCCTTCCCAGGCTTCCTGTGCATTTATTTATTTGTTTTGCACATCTTTTTTTAAGATATTAATTTCTATTGCTTGATGGGAAATGTAGTTTGATACACCGAATAGGAACAGGAAGTGACCTCTGCAATTCATCTCTTCCGCCCCACGTTGCCCAGGTATAGCTGTCTTTTAAAGCTATGACATTATCAACACTAAAAAGGTACTTTGTACAAAACTATCTAAGTTAAAAATGATGATGATATTAAGGAAAAGCAATTGAAATAGTGGGGACATTTAAATTCTATCCTGGAGTTAAGCTTTCAGAATGAATGACAAGGCACCACACATTGTTTTAGGACCGGATATATGAATAAAAGGGATAATCTTGTTGTCTAGTTAAACTGTACTTTCTTAAGAAACTGATCATGAAAAAAGCCTGTAACATGAATAAAATATAATTCCATGTTAAATATTTTCCACAAGCCCCTGAGGCATGGATGGTGATCTGACAGGTATACAGAAAGCCTACATAATGTATACTTACTCGAGATGGACTCGGGTGTGCACTGTTCTCCCAGGACCCTGAGTTACTTCTGTCTTCTACATCTACGAAGCAAAAAAAAAAAAAAGAAAAGAAAAGCTCTTTAGACTTTATCTGAATGATGTTTATGTCAATATGCATTTTAAATTAAAGCTTCAAACTAATCTGCTGTTGGGTTTAATTAAGACTCCCAAATAGCGCAGCTATATTGATACTAGACATCTGACCCGTCTACTTAACTTAACTCATTGAAATTCACAACTCACATTGACGGAGCCCTCAAGAACCTGGAAAGTTCAGCAACACGCTGCTTTAAATCCTCCAAGTCATAAAAAGTAGGTTCTTGAAGTTATGGTAAAAGTTTGGTAAACACATGCAGCTTTTCATTAATGTCACCATTTCAAGGACACAGGGAACTTTACAGGACAAAAACTGATGCTGTCCATCTGCATAGGCATCTTGGTGATCTTCAGTTGAGGAGGATCAAAACATCTCCTGGTTTGACAGCTTGGATATGTAGTCCTATCTTATAATATGGAAGGCTATAGGTTGCCCAAAGCACATAAGAAGTAATTAGAAAAGGCACTGAGTATGTGCTCCAAAGATCAACAGGGTTTAGGAGACAGGTGGCACCACCATGGAGAAATATGGGCACTGTATAGACCAGATGCCATTTAGTGGACCTAACAATTGTGGCAAGACATAAGTAGGTTTAAACTAAAACCAGAGGTGTGCCAAAGGGGGGTATCTGTCACCTGTAGGATAGCAGCAAACAGAAGCAATATGAAGAGCTGAATTACACAACGCCTTGAGAAGAGATGACAAGCTAACAAGTCTACAGGTAAACATATGGACCAAAATTGATCAAAAATGAGGACAAACTTCTTTCTCAGCTTGGCTTGACAGCCCTCTGCTATTGTTCATTACCTCATACCTGTAAATCATGAAATAATAAATCCTTTCCAGACTAGTAAATACCCTCTCAAAGATAGGGGACTTTAACGTATATGCCAATTAACCAGTTATTGCAATTATCTTATGGTGTGACTTTCGGAGGCATTATCAAAGAAATAGAACCAGCACACAGTCTCAACACTTACTGCCCTCACAATTCTGATATGGAGAACATCAAAAGCAGCATCCCACAGTAGGGGAGAACTACTCGACACCCACACTGAACAAGAACATGCTCAGATTGTTTAATAATACATGTTTTGGCTATTGGAGCCCTGTCTATAGCAAATAGGGGGTTATTTACGAAAGGCAAGTCCACTTTGCACTGAAAGTGCACTTGGAAGTGCAGTCGCTCTAAATCTGAGGGGTAGATCTGAAATGAGGGGAAGCTCTGCTGATTTTATCATCCAATCATGTGCAAGCTAAAATGCTGTTTTTTATTTAGCTTGCATGTCCCCCTCAGAGAGGGTACAGCAACTGCACTTCCAAGTGCACTTGTAGTGCAAAGTGGATTTTCCTTTAGTAAATAACCCTCATAGTGTTCTATCAGATGCGTTATAGAAGTAAGCTTTGTCCATTCTGGTATTCTTGTTCATATACTGTATTCAGTACAGTTAACAACCTGTTGTCCTACTGTGGCCAATAAAAGTGTATCTCCTGGCTTGCATACTCGTTCTGCTTCAAGGACACGCTGTTGAAGGTATGTATTTATTACGACAAACAATTGTATTTTAAAATGTATTCGGATCTGATTTGTTACCCTCCTTTACATCAGACTGGGAGAAGTACCACTAGGAGGCAATCCCAAGATAAGAGGAGTGAAATGACCATACTAATCTGCTGTTCCTTTATTTTACATTGACCGGAGGTAGGGAAGTGACCAAGCTGCATTGCTTAGCAGGACTAGAGAAAAGTCAGGCCTCCATCCTGTCTGGCAGGGCTGTTTAAATACCAGGGCACACTTGCATGATTGGAGAGGAGCAGAGTCTAACCATTCTCCAAGAAATACAGCCTTGAAGAAGAGGGAGGCCATTCCCCCAAAAACACATCGGCTCTACTTGTTTACTATTATCTTCAATAGACAACTATAAAATTCATCAAGTGAGACTTTTTTTTGGACATCATGTGCTTCTCTCCAATCATCCAAGTGTTCCCTGCGGTATTGCCTCCATTGTCGTTATCAGAAAGGTAGCAGCCATAAACCCCAGAGTCTATAACCTACCACCTACAACTGAGATAAACCCATTGGAAGCAATTCCCTCTATACACTCCATACAGTAATTTGCCCCTAGGCAGCCTCAAGCAGCACTAGTCCAGCACTGTCTTTCACTCAAACTAAAAAACAGGGCAGGAATACCAATCCTTTGGCAGCTAAAACCAGTGGTCTCCAAACTGTGGCCTTGGGGGCCAGATGCGGCCCTTTGCTTGTCTTTATCCGGCCCTTGTGGCATTGTTTCATCTCAATGATACAGGGCACTATTCTGCCCACTGACAGCAACAATGGGGCATAATTCCTGCCACTGACATCAACAATGGAGCACTATTTCTCCCACTGACACCAAAGATGGAACACTGTTTACATTCACCAATGCCAGAAAAAAATTCTATTCCCACTGGCCACAGTCTGGAATAGACTAAAGTCTGAAGGACAGTAAACTGGCCCTTTGTTTAGAAAGTTTGGAGACCCCCGGCTAAAACAATTACCTTATATGTATTTTAACAATGTATTTGGGGGTTTGCCTGAATTTCAGTTTAAGGTTACTACGCTGGATTAAAAATAAACTTCTAGCATAGTTTCATACAGTCATGGCTGGCACTCCATAAATTTTTCCAGAAAATCAAGTATTTCTCACAGAAAAGTATTGCAGTAACACATGTTTTGTTATACACATGTTTATTCCCTTTGTGTGTATTGGAACAAAACACAAAGGGGAGGAAAAAAAGCAAATTGGACATAATGTCACACAAAATTCCAAAAATGGGCTGGTCAAAATTCTTGGCACCCTTTCAAAATTGTGGATAAATAAGATTGTTTCAAGCATGTGATGCTCCTTTAAGCTCACCTGGGGCAAGTAACAGGTGTGGGCAATATAAGAATCACAACCTGAAAGCAGATAAAAAGGAGAGAAGTTCACTTTGCATTGTGTGTCTGTGTGTGCCACACTAAGCATGGACAGCAGAAAGAGGAGAAGAGAACTGTCTGAGAACTTGAGAACCAAAATTGTGGAAAAATATCAACAACCTCAAGGTTACAAGTCCATCTCCAGAGATCTAGATTTGCCTTTGTCCACAGTGCGCAACATTATCAAGAAGTTTGCAACCCATGGCACTGTAGCTAATCTCTCTGGGCGTGGACGGAAGAGAAAAATTGATGAAAGGTTGCAACGCAGGATAGTCCGGATGGTAGATAAGCAGCCCCAAACAGGTTCCAAAGAAATTCAAGCTGTCCTGCAGGCTCAGGGAGCATCAGTGTCAGCGCAAACTATCCGTCGACATTTAAATGAAATGAAACGCTATGGCAGGAGAGCCAGGAGGACCCCACTGCTGACACAGAGACATAAAAAAGCAAGACCACAGTTTGCCAAAATGTACTTGAGTAAGCCAAAATCCTTCTGGGAAAACGTCTTGTGGACAGATGAGACCAAGATAGAGCTTTTTGGTAAAGCACATTATTCTACTGTTTACCGAAAACGGAATGAGGCCTACATAGAAAAGAACACAGTACCTACAGTGAAATATGGTGGAGGTTCAATGATGTTTTGGGGTTGTTTTGCTGCCTCTGGCACTGGGTGCCTTGAATGTGTGCAAGGCATCATGAAATCTGAGGATTACCAAAGGATTTTGGGTCACACTGTAGAGCCCAGTGTCAGAAAGCTGGGTTTGCCTCCGAGATCTTGGGTCTTCCAGCAAGACAATTACCCCAAACATACGTCAAAAAGCACCCAGAATTGGATGGCAACAAAGCACTGGAGAGTCCTAAAGTGGCCAGCAAAAGTGGGATCTAAATCCCATTGAAAACCTGTGGAGAGATCTTAAAATTGCTGTTGGCAAAAGGCGCCCTTCCAAAAAGAGAGACCTGGAGCAGTTTGCAAAGGAAGAGTGGTCCAAAATTCCAGGTGAGAGGTGTAAGAAGCTTATTGATGGTTATAGGAAGCGACTGATTTCAGTTATTTTTTCCAAAGGGTGTGCAACCAAATATTAAGTTAAGGGTGCCAAGAATTGACCAGCCCATTTTTGGAGTTTTGTGTGACATTATATCCAATTTGCTTTTTTTCCCTCCCTTTTTCTAGAAAAATTTCTGGGGTGCCAACAATTTCGGCCATGACTGTAGTTACATAGTAGGTGAGGTTGAAAAAAGACACAAGTCCATCAAGTCCAACCTATGTGTGTGATTATGTGTCAGTATTACATTGTATATCCCTGTATGTTGCGGTCGTTCAGGTGCTTATCTAATAGTTTCTTAAAACTATCAATGCCCCCCACTAAGACCACCGCCTGTGGAAGGGAATTCCACATCCTTGATGCTCTTACAATAAAGAACTTTCTACGTAGTTTAATGTTAAACCTCTTTTTATCTAATTTTAATGAGTGGCCACGAGTCTTGTTAAAACCCTTTCATAGGTGTGCGCAGCCTATTGCATTAGGGTGTGCACCCCGAAGCTCAAACACACATGACTTTCTCTGTAACCTCAGCTGCACGGGACCGTGAATGAATGGGAAGTGCCCTGTGCTGAGCGGCTTCCTCTTCAGGAGCGGCCGGTTCATAAGGGGCACAGGGGCGTTGCCCCCCTAGTTTGCATGCAGGGATGCATGCGAGGTGCCGGACTCATAGGTTTCTATGAGGTTTTTTTTTCAAGCCACATGATTAGAGCCTGAGGCTCTAATTGGCATGAAAAAGGTTGGGCTGGGGGCGCAGAGCACTGCGCCCCGAACCCACCCACTTGTGACACTAGCAAATCAATATTAGCTATTGTCTTCTGGCTTCTGCTCCCACCAATCAGGACAGGAGGCAGATCGGGTTGGCAGGGAGGATAAACCGAGGAAGCCGCAGTGCCGTGACTGTGGAGTAGTGAGTGCGCCTCTGGGGGGGATTTGTTTGTTTGCCGCCCCCCCTCAAAAAAAGTTTAACGCCAGCCACCACACACAGTTTACTATACTTCAGCTATGACTGAACACAGGGAGTGAGTGTGTTCACTGCATTCATTTAGAAAAGGAAGGGGCTGGTAAATGACATATTGATTAGCCCCTTCCCCCACTCTCCATGTTTGAACATCCCCTGCAGCAGGTGGGGGAAGAGGAGGGAAGCCAGCAGCACTGCGGTGGGGAGGCGCAACACGGGGGGAAGCCCAGGCAGTAGGGGGAATCGGCACCGCAAAGAGTGATTAGGGTGTGCCCAGGCACACCTGGCACACCCCCTGCGCACGTCTATGCTCCTCCTAAAAAAAGTTTTATCCCTATTGTGGGGTCACCAGTACGGTATTTATAAATTGAAATCATATCCCCTCTCAAGCGTCTCTTCTCCAGAGAGAATAAGTTCAGTGCTCGCAACCTTTCCTCATAACTAATATCCTCCAGTCCCTTTATTAGCTTTGTTGCCCTTTTTTGTACTCGCTCCATTTCCAGTACATCCTTCCTGAGGACTGGTGCCCAGAACTGGACAGCATACTCCAGGTGTGGCCGGACCAGAGTCTTGTAGAGTGGGAGAATTATCGTTTTATCTCTGGAGTTGATCCCCTTTTTAATACATGCCAATATTCTGTTTGCTTTGTTAGCAGCAGCTTGGCATTTAATGCCATTGCTGATCCTATCATCTACTAGGACCCCCAGGTCCTTTTCCATCCTAGGTTCCCCACACATAGATCTAATACTATTTCAAGTTGTACATAATTGCATTTAATATGACATTGCTGCATTGTTCTGATGTACAATCCTCTATATAAAAGACTTACTTTGGTTGAATAATACATCTTGACTAATCAGTTCTCAACCTGCTCGTTATGAGAGCACATCCGCAAGCTTACATTTTATTTCAAGTTTTCTTTTATGCGGTCTGCTTCCTATGTGGGTAGGTGACAAGGACACTTTATATTTAACTGGTGCCCTTCCATACAGAGGAAAAGACTTCAGCGAGAGTGCGCTGTAATAAATATATTAATAAGCCGACAAGACGTCCTGCTGCCGTCTCTATTCCGAGGCTCTAATTGAACAGTTTGCAAAGCCTGCGAGTCTACTGAGCATAATTGCTGGGATTGAAAGCGCAGACAGAAAAATATCAGAGTGTCAACAAAATCAAACATAATATAATTACTTCAAACCGACTGGAGCAATTATGTCTTGAGAAGGCGAAAAAGGTCTGCGAGACGAGCTCGTGCTTCATTATGTTATAGGAGGGGAGGCTTGAATGACCTCAGTGCTAATCACATGCCAATACACTTAGCGGGTTAACACCCTTTTCAGCCAGCTTGATCCCAAGCGGCCCCTGACACCTCCTAAACTATTATTTAATGTGAACCTACACCCAGGATAAAGGCTGTTATTAAACCTCTCCGCAGCATTTCATACATTGACAGGAATTTTTCCCAGCAATTCTGAAAGAAGGTATTTTTTCGTAAAAAAAAAAGTATATAAAACCATGAGCAGGCAGTGATTCTCCCCCCCCCCCCCCCCCCATCCTATAGTTTGCTTGGGCTTGCGCCAGGTTTACTTTACATTTAAAATATGTATACACATTGACAAGTGCTATTACTATACTGTTGCTGTTGTTGTTTGATCATTTCACACCGTGCCATGTGTTCTACTGTGAATTGTTTATTCCACATGGATAAGTTTCAAGTGATCAGGTCACAGTGACAATATTGGTTGCAGTGAGTTTCAGTGAATCAAGCAAAATCCCACACACACCATCCGTTACAATATAAAAAAACAAAAAAACTAAATAAAAAGACTTTTATCTACAGTTGAGTCCCCCCTCCACCCGCAGTAAAGTGTGTTGAGTGCATTATTCCGCATACACACGAGCGGACTTTTCAGCATCAAACGTCCGACGGTCTTTCCTGACGGACTTAGGATGGAGTTACTACGGACTTTCGAACGACCGGTTTTGGCCACACACTAAAGTCCGTTTGAAAGTCCGTTCGTGTGAACGTGATGACGTACGACCGGACTAAAATAAGGAAGTTCATAGCCAGTAACCAATAGCTGCCCTTGCAACGTTTTTTCGTCCGTCGGACTAGCATACAGATGAACGGATTTTTCGACTGGACTCGAGTCCGTCGGAAAGATAGAAACATGTTCTAAATCTAAAGTCCATCTGATTTTTCGACAGCAAAGGTCCGATGAAGCCCACACCCGATCAGATTGTCCGGCGGATTAGTTCCGTCGGACCTTTGCTGTGGAAAAGTCCGGTGGTGTGTACACGGCATTAGGGTCAGGCCACCTACAACAGATGTTTTAGTTCTTGAGAAATGTTCATCTTTGGATCATTTTGCACGACCTGTTCTGATCGGCTCTCTAAAGCTGTGTACTAACGATCAGATTATCGTACAATCGCGCAGAAAGCGGTATTTGTTGTTCTGATGTTCTCATCATGTGTACAAGGCTTAAATCTACTCCCCTAAAAGACTTGAGATCAACAGTCAGGATCCCATTGTGATGGAGATAGGTGGTGCCATCAATATCAAAACAATAAAGCGCATATTACGAGCACACCAAGGCTGTCCCTAATTGCAAGTTTACCAGTTGAAGCAATATTCTCTTCTAAATGTACAATTTACAGACCCTAAAAACAGTCATTATTAGGGTACAGATTTCAAGGCCAGGATAATACATTCCCAATCAGGGGTACATTAACCACTTCAGCCCCGGAAGATTTGGCTGCTGAATGACCGGGCTATTTTTTGCGATTCGGCACTGCGTTGCTTTTACTGACAATTGCGCAGTCGTGCGACGTTGCACCCAAACAAAACTGACATCCTTTTTTTCCTACAAATAGAGCTTTCTTTTGGTGGTATTTAATAACTACTGCGGTTTTTATTTTTTGCGCTATAAACAAAAAAGGATCTTCCATTCTATTACTAGTGTAGGACCCACTAATTCGGGGTACTTTGTCGCAGTAAGTGGGCTTAGCACTATATGACCATATAGTGTGACCAAACCCCCGTATTTTTTTAATTATTCAGGTGTTTTTAACTAGCCTTGCAGGAAATGTCATTCTTGAATGTGTGCGCTGTAATATGTTTTATAAACAAAAAAAGAGTGACAATTTTGAAAAAAACACAATATTTTGTACTTTTTGCTATAATAAATATCCCCATTTTTAGAAAAAAAAAGCAATTTTTTTTCTCAGTTTAGGCCGATATGTATTTTTCTACATATTTTTGTTAAAAAAAAAAAATCACAATAAGCGTATATAGATTGGTTTGCGCAAAAGTTATAGCGTCTACAAAATAGGGGATAGATTTATAGCATTTTTATCATTATTATTTTTTTTACTAGTAATGGCGGCGATTTTTATCAAGACTGCGACATTATGGCGGACTCATCGGACGCTTTTGACACATTTTTGGGCCCATTGGCATTTATACAGCGATCAGTGCTAAAAGAAATGCACTGATTACTGTAAAAATGTCACTGGCAGGGAAAGGGTTAACACTAGGGGGCGATCAAGGGGTTAACTGTGTTTCCTGTGTGTGTTTCTAAGTGTAGGGGGAGGGGACTGACTAGAGGAAATGGCAGATCGTGATTCCTAGCTATTAGGAACTCACGATCTGTCTCTCCTCACAGAACAGAACAGGGATTTGTGTGTTTACACACACACACACTTCCCTGTTCTGCCTCTTGTGCCCGCGATCGCTCATGGCCGGCGGTCATCGCGACCAACGGCCACGAGCATTGGCACCCCCGCAGTGCAGCGGGTGCGTGCGCGCCTGCTATCCCAATAGCTGACGTACAGCTACGACGGCTCGCGGGATCATGCCAACCTGCCGCAGTATAATGACGGCGGCTGGTCAGCAAGCGGTTAAAGGGCACCTAGGCAGAGGCAACCTTTTGGGGTTGATTTACTAAAACTGAAGAGTGCAAAATCGGGGGCAGCTGCACATGGTAGCCAATCCGCTTCTGACTTCAGTTTGTTCAATTAAGCTTTGACAAAAACAATCTAGAAGCTGATTGGTTTCTAAACAGAGCTGCACCAGATTTTGCACTCTCCAGTTTTAGTAAATCAACCGCTTTGAATAGCCATAAAGGGATTCTGATTCAAAGATCATCATTTCTGTAACGTTTTTTAAACCCAGAACATTTACTTAATTTATCTTTAAAGGAGAAGTACAGCCAAATCTTGTTTGGCTGTACATCCCCTGTGGATCACAGGAGTGCAGTTTGTGCTGAATCCCGCTGTCCGCTGACGTCACAGAGTTGGTCCAGGCTTGGGCAAGATTGTGACAATGATGTCGGGATCCCCCCACAAGCCTGGACCAGCACCAGCTCAGGCTCTCGGGGGGGGGGGGGGGGGGGGTCAGAGTACTGACAGTCACCAGCTCTCTGCTTAAGGAGCTCTGAGAACTGAGCGATCAATGGGGTTTGATCACTCGTTTCTTAGTGCTAGAGCCGATGGGGGAAAGATGCAGTATCGGACCGATGCTGCATCCACCTAGGTAAGTATGATTCTGGAAAAAAAAACACCTTACTTCTTTTTTAACCACTTACCCACCGCCGTCCGTCATATGACGTCCTTGACTTTGCGGGGGGTATATCTGAATGATGTCTGCAGCTACAGACATCATTCAGATATGGGCTTTTTCAGCCGGCGATTCCCTACACCATAAGAATGATCATAGCGGCTGTTCTGCTGTTTGATCGTTCTTATGGGCGGCGAGAGGGGACATCCCCCCCTCCCGCCGCCCTCCTGTGCTTCTACCGACTCACCGCTTCCATTGGTGAGTCGGAGAACGGATCCGCTGGTCCCGGATGGTGACCACGATGATCGTTCGTAGGCCGGGAGCGAGGGTATGACCACGCCCGGCCCTGCATTCAAACTAATGGCGCCGCCTCGGCTGGGAAGCTGAATTGTTTTGTTTTTTTTTTTTTATTTTGGGCTTCCCAGCCTAGAGGTGAGATGTGAGGTCTTATTGACCCCACATCTCACTGTAAAGAGGACCCATCGTGCCATATTCCTATTACAAGGGATGTTTACAAAAATTTTTTGAAAAAGTGTCAAACTAAAAAAAAAAAAAAGTAAAAATTTACAATAACAAAAAAAAAAAGTAAAGTGCACCTGTCCCCGTGTGCTCACACGCAGAAGCGAGCGCATAAGTAAGTCCTGCCCACATATGAAAACGGTGTTCAAACCTCACATGTGAGGTACCGCGGCGAACGTTAGAGCGAGAGCAATAATTCTAAAACATGTAACCAGTAAAAAATGTTAAAGCATCGCCTATGGATTTTAAGTACCAAAGTTTGGTGCCATTCCACGAGCGTGTGCAATTTTGAAGCGTGACATGTTTGGTATCTATTTACTCGGCGTAACCTCATCTTTCGCATTATGGAAAAAAAATTGGGCTAACTTTAATGTTTTTTTTTTTTTTTTAAAGCACAAAAACATTTATTTATTTTTTTTAAATGCGTTTGAAAAATTGCTGCGCAAATACGACCACCATTGTATTCTCTAGGGTCTTTTTGATATAATGGAGAAGAGTAAGAAACAGTCAAGTTTTTACTGCTGTGTGCGCCCCTCTTGGGAACAGGAAGCTAGGGGAGATCTCTCTAACAGGGATACAGCAACAATAAAACCCCCTTTTTAGAAGAATAGGAGAAGAAGGCCTCTTTCAGGATTTTTTTTGCTATCTGTATACCCATTCTCGATCTTGTCTTGTCTCCGGGAAGAGTGGGAAAGTCTCCCCAACAAGACTATAGACAGAAGTAAAAATGTTTTTGAGCTTTTTTTAGCCTTTTCTACTTTTTCATTACTGGAAAATATATTTTGGGTAGAGGAACACATTAATTTGAGTATTCCGTAATCCACTGAAGCCAGAATCCTGAAAGCATCCCACGGGGTCACTATGAGTGTTCTTCCTGCACCTGTGCTGTGTATCATTTTATCATTTTCTCTCTCTCTACTTTCTAAAACCTGTGCTTTTTAACTTTCTTTTTCTCCACTTACAGTTTCAATAACCAAATACAAACTTTTTAAAACAGGTTCAATCTGACATGTGTGAATGCTTTTTTTTGTACATCAGGCTTTCTGTGTGTGAGATGCAGAAATGTGTCCACTGTGGGTGTATTTGGGAATGGGTCTCCTGCATTATAAGCAGGGGTCTTCAAACTTTCTAAACCATTTTACTGCCCTTCAAATTTTAGAGGTGTCGGACTGTGGCCAGCAGGAGTAGAAAATGTCCTGGTGTCAGTGGGAGTAGTGTTCCCCACTTTGGTGTTAGGGGGAGGAATAGTGCCCCATTTGTGGTGTCAGTGGGAGAAATAGTGCTCCATCCTTGGAGTCAGTGGGATGAATAGTGCTCCATCCTTGGAGTCAGTGGGAGGAATAGTGCTCCATCCTTGGAGTCGGTGGGAGGAATAGTGTCCCATCATTGGTGTCAGTGGGAGGAATAGTGTCCCATCATTGGTGTCAGTGGGAGGAATAGTGTCCCATCATTGGTGTCAGTGGGAGGAATAGTGCCCGATCATTGGTGTCAGTGGGAGGAATAGTGCCCGATCATTGGTGTCAGTGGGAGGAATAGTGCTCCATCCTTGGAGTCAGTGTGAGGAATAGTGTCCCATCATTGGTGTCAGTGGGAGGAATAGTGTCCCATCATTGGTGTCAGTGGGAGGAATAGTGCCCGATCATTGGTGTCAGTGGGAGGAATAGTGCTCCATCCTTGGTGTCAGTGGGAGGAATAGTGCCCCATCCTTGGTGTCAGTGGGAGGAATAGTGCCCCATCATTGGTGTCAGTGGGAGGAATAGTGCTCCATCCTTGGTGTCAGTGGGAGGAATAGTGCCCCATCATTGGTGTCAGTGGGAGGAATAGTGCTCCATCCTTGGTGTCAGTGGGAGGAATAGTGCTCCATCATTGGTGTCAGTGGGAGGAATAGTGCCCCATCATTGGTGTCAGTGGGAGGAATAGTGCTCCATCCTTGGTGTCAGTGGGAGGAATAGTGCTCCATCCTTGGTGTCAGTGGGAGGAATAGTGCCCCGTTGTCAGTGTCAGAAACTACAGTATACCCCACTGTTGTTGACGGTGGGGGGAATAATACCCCAAGGTGCCGGATAAAAGCTATCAAAGGGCCACATCTGGCCCCCAGGCCGCAGTTTGGAGACCACTATACTATAGCAATGATTAAATGGTAGGAATACTTATTAGTTTGGCCATGATCCCTGTATGCATCTTAAAGCTTGCTTTTTCCATTTGACTAAAGCATATTTTTAAGAATAATTATAACTAGCTTAATTCCACTTATAATTTTTGACTGTCCAAAGTAAAGCAGTTAAAAAAAAAAAACCCTTGGTTTTTCTATTTCTCCATAGTTTTTGTAAGGCCGCTACACTGGCCTTCAGCAAAGCATGAGGGGTTGGGACAAAGCACGACTTTCAAACTGAAGTCAAAATTTAGTTTCCAGGCATTCAGACCCCCTATTGACATGCATCTCTAATGTCTAACGTCCATTTATACCAGTCTCTCTAAGCCAATGTTCCATAGAACTCTTTTTTAAAAAGGTATAACCCAAAAGAAACCCCAAAGCGAATTTTCAGGTCTCAGGGAAACCCTTACTAGAATGAATGTATCGGGAGTTAATGTGAAAAGTGTCTCTTACATTGGAGGTTAGTAGAAAGAATGAAACCCTTATGCCCTGTACACAAGACCGGTTTTGCCGTCGGAATATCTAAGTCTGTCTGAATTTTTGACAGAAAAAGTCAGATGGGGCATACACACGGTTGGAATATACGATGAAAAGGTCCCACCGGACTCTTTCTGTCAGAAATTCCACTCGTGTGTACGCGGCATTACAGTGGTGCTCAGAATGCCACCCTTACAGACAGCTAAAAAGATCACTGGTGTCCTGCAGCTGGCTTTGCCCAGTGGCCTTGGTCCTGGAACTACAGTCTCTATCAAATGAGAGGCCAATCAGCCACAGCTCAAGTAATCACTAGCTAATTTTGGAGGAACTCTCTGGTTTCACAGAACCGTGGTTTTGAATGCCTGCTCTACTGTAGAGTCTGTTGGAGTTCCTTGAGAAATTAGCAATTTCTTCCTTTCAGTAACCACTGAAACCAATAATCTGTAAACTGCAGTGCCTTGCAAAAGCATTTACCACCTCGTATTTTTCCTGCTTAGTCTTATTCTCTGATTAATGCCCTTCTTGCCAGGTCTATGAGTTTTGATGGGAGGCCTTCTCTTGTCATGTTTGTAGTGATGCCATACTCTTTCCATTTTGTTATAATGGATTTAATGGTGCTCCTTAGGATGTTCAAAGTTTTGGATATTTTTCACCATGATCTATACTTTCCCACAACTTCTTACCTGTTTGGAGAGCTCCCTGGTCTTTATGCTGCTGGCTTTTGCAAAACAGGTGTATTGTTGATGTTGATTTATGTGACAGATTGTGTTATGCTATGTAAACACAATAGGATTTTCCGACCATAAAACCGTGGACTTTTTTCCGAAGGATGTTGGCTCAAACTTGTCTTGCATACACACAGTCACACAAATGTTGTCGGAAATTCCGAACATCAAGAACGCGGTGACGTAAAACGAGCCGAGAAAAAGGAAGTTCAATAGCCAGTGCGGCTCTTCTGCTTGATTCCGAGCATGCGTGGACTTTTTTGCGTCGGGATTGTGTACACACACTCGGAATTTCTGACAACAAGTTTTGTTGTCGGAGAATTTGAGAACCTGCTCTCAAACAGTTGTTGTCGTAAATTCCGACAAAAAATGTTCTATGGAGCATACACACGGTCGGACTTTCCGACAACAAGCTTGCATCCAACATTTGTTGTTGGAAAATCCTATCGTGTGTACGGCCCATTAAACTTTGATTGCAGACAGGTGGACCTTATTTTAAGCATTAGATGGTGGCCACAAAGGCACTCCATTTGTGAGATGCATTTTGGGTTGCATTAACTCTGCAGGGGCAGAGTGTTCAGGTGCGGTGTGGGAAAAACACACAGAATGTGCCTTTCCCACACTGTATTCCGGTGTCAACGGGCCCTCAACCTGGTGAAACAAACAGCATTTTCTTCAGTGCAACAAAAGTTATGAATCTGCTAGAATGTTTGTTAAAATTCCTGCAATGTACACTGGGGGGGGGGGGGGGGCGCTCTCGGCGTGGTAAGTTGTAAACACAGGGCCGCATATATGCTGCCACTCGGCATCAAGGCCCACCCTCCGAGAGGCAGCATATATGTGTATAACCGGCGCCAACGGGTTAATCACATTACCCAGGCCTTTTTTTTTCTTAGCAAAATTACAGTTACTCTTAAGGCCTCATGCACACTGGACGTTTTCTAATGTGGCCATTAAGGGCGTTTGGTGTTTTTTTTGTTTTTTTTTCTTCTAAACTCCCCTGCATGTTAGCCTATGGGGTTAATTTACCAAAGGCAAATAGACTGGGCACTTTGCAATGTGCAGTTGTACTCTGCAAGTGAAGTTGCTCCAGAGCTTAGTAAATGTGCAGAAACTCTGCCAACTTCCATCATCCAATCATGTGCAAGAAAAAATGCTGTTTTGTTTTTATTTTCCTTGCACATGATTGGGTATTCTTTTCAAAGTGAAGCCTTACCTCATTTAATAAGCTCTGGCTTAACTACACTTGCAGAGTGCAACTTCACTTTGCAAACTGCAGTCTTTTTGCCTTTAGTAAATCAACCCCAGTGTGTCCATGCACACATAGGTATTTAGAGGAGTTTAGAGGCAGAATAAAAACCTCACAGGCAGTGCGTCCAGGAGCAGCGATGTTTTGGCAGAAAATTTGGTTGATGCACCTAAATTTATGTAAACACGTCTAATTGCGCATTATTATTCCGGCCAATGAAATGAATTAACGCTCAAGCTCTTGAAGTGACACACGTGTTTACAAGCAACAGGCATTTTTTTCTGCCAAAACGCTGCTGCCAAGAGGGAAGGCATCTAGGAGAGTTTTCCAAATGTCCGGTATGCATGGGGCCACGGGCGGCTGGCTTTGCCGGATTCGCCGCAAAATCACTTTTATCGGCGGTAGGAGAGGTGCCCCCACCTCCCGCTGCACTCCGGTCGTCTCTGCCGCTTACCGGAGCCGTCGGTAATGGCGGAGACAATTGGGTCCTCTCCCCTGTGAGACTGGATGCCGAGTGAGAGAAAGATGGCCCCCACTTGGTTCCATAACATTGGATGACGGAAGCGACGTCACTTCGGCCCAATGCTCCTAAACAGGACATTTTTTTCAAAAGACATTTTTTTTTTTTTTTTATTGCATTTTTGTGTAAATGTGAGATTTGGGGTCTTTTTGACCCCAGATTTCACATTAAAGGGGTCCTGTCATGCTTTTTTTCTATCACAAGGGCTGTATACATTCCTTTGTAATAGGAATAAAAGTGACCCAAAAAATAAGAAAAAATAAATAAATTAAAGCGCCCAGTCCCGCGGTGCGCAGAAGCGATCGCATACGTAAGTCGCGCCCGCATATGAAAATGGTGTTCAACCCACACATGTGAGATATTGCCGCGATCATTACAGCGAGAGCAAAAATTCTAGCACTAGATCTCCTCTGTAACTCAAAACTGGTAACCAGTAAAATATTTTAAACTTCGCCAATGGAGATTTTTATGTGCCAAAAGTTTGTCGCCATTCCACGAGAGGGTGCAATTTTAAAGCATGACATCTTGGGTATCAATTTACTTGCCATAACATCATCTATCACAATATAGAAACAGATTGGGCTAACTTTACTGTTGTCCTTTTTTTTTAATTAAAAAAATTGCGCTTGCAAGATCGCTGAGCAAATACGGTGTGACATAAAGTATTGCAGTGACCGCCATTTTATTCTCTAGGGTGTGTGAAAAAAATATATATAATGTTTAGGGGTTCTAAGCAATTTTCTAGCAAAAATAAAATGATTTTAATTTGTAAACAACAAATTTTTAAAGAGGCTCGGTCCAGAAGTGGTTAATAGGGTCCTGCCTAACTGCCAACACTGATGGTGGAGATAAGACCTGGACCTGCTCTACAGACCATGTAATGAGCAGCAATGCACAAAAATATCTTTAGCTTCTTGTTTACAAACTGAGACTACTGCTTTCACTATTCATTAGAGGGAAGGTTAAAAATCTTGGCAGGAAAGAAGATTAGAAAGGCAAGACAGGGTGAAAAAACTAAGACGGGCCTTGCTACATGTGTTGTTGTACTCGCTGCACAGACTGATGGACACAGATCTCACAGTTTACTTCTGTGTTCATGTTCAGTGAAGCACTGTGAATGCACAGGTCGCTTGGTCTGGAAAAAACTATTAGAACATAATATTAACCACTTCAGCCCCAGAAGATTTGGCTGCTCAATGACCAGGTCATTTTTTGCGATTCGGCACTGCGTCATTTTAACTGACAATTGCACGGTCGTGCGACGCTGTACCCAAACAAAATTGACGTCCTTTTTTCCCACAAATAGAGTTTTCTTTTGGTGGTATTTGATTATCTCTGCGGTTTTTATTTTTTGCGTTATAAACAAAAGAAGAGCGACATTTAAAAAAAAAAAACACTATCTTTTACGCTTTGCGATAATAAATATCCTTTTTTTTTTTTCAAAAAAACAAACTTTTTCCTCAGTTTAGGCGCTATTTATTCTTCTACATATTTTTGGTAAAAAAAAAAATTGCAATAAGCGTATATTGATTGGTTTGCGCAAAAGTTATAGCGTCTACAAAATAGGGGATAGATTTTTACATTTTTATTTATTATTATTTATTTTTTTTACTAGTAATGGCAGCGATCTGCAATTCTTAACGGGAGTGCGATGTTGCGGCGGACAAATTGGACACTTTTGGAACCAATGACAATTATATAGCAATCAGTGCTATAAAAATGCACTGATTACTGTAAAAATGTCACTGGCAGGGAAGGGGTTAACACTAGGGGGCGATCAAGGGATTGTGTTCCCTCACTGTGGTCTAACTGAAGGGGGAGAGGACTTATTAGGGGAGATGACAGATCGTTGTTCATACTTAGTATGAACACACGATCTGTCTTTTCTCCACTGGAAGAACCAGGATCTGTGTGTTTACACACACAGATCCCGGTTCTTGCTCTGTCACGAGCAATCGCGGGTGCCTGGCGGCCTGCTGGGCACTCGCATCGGCGACAAGCAGCAAGCACGTGCGCGCACCCCCTAGTACCCACAATAGGAAGCGACGTAAGGTAACGTCGATTTGCAGAGTCAACCTGCCGCTGGTCGGCAAGTGGTTAAAGAGTAACTCCACTTTTGTTGAGAAAAAAACCTTCTCGTCTGGGTGATCTATGCACATTGCAGGGATTTTAACCAACTTTGTTGTAGATTCCTACATTTTTTTTATTTAAAAAAAGGCTATTTGTTTGTCTGTGCCGATGTACAGAGCGAATCTGTATGGGAGTGGTTTCATAATTATCAATTAGCTGCTACACTTGCAGGGCTCTAATGAGGAAAACTGCAGGGTCTGCATCCCTTTAGATGTAATTTACTATTGGGAGTATCTCACCAAAAATGACATTTTTGTTGTAGGGGATGCCAAAAATCAGACTTGTATCTTAGGCTACATTCACACATGATCCTCGGGTGGAATCGCCACGATTTCTCCCCACGGTTTCAAATGGCTGCAACGCGCGGAGCGTGTTTGCGATGCCTCTATTTCTTGGCACCTCAATCACGCCGCAATTTTGCCAAGATTGTCGCGAAGTAAATCACAAGGCATGACGCTGTCGCCCAAGAAAAGCTCATGTTCCTTTTTGTCGCATGTTGCGATTGTGATGCGATTTACCACGAGGCAATCGTGGCAAAACCGCGTCGTGATCGGCGTGTTATTAGATTATTATATATAATAGCATCGCAAACGCGTCCAGCATTTTGCAGCCATTTGAAATTGCGGGGCAGAATCGCAACGATTCCACCCAGAATCATGTGTGAATGCAGCTTTAGTGAAGACTTCTGGGAAAATCAGTCAATCACACAAACAGGAAATGATGTGTCTGGGGGGTGGTCAGTACACATTCTGTGTACAGAACACCTCCAGGTAGCCATATTGAATTGCATTTTACAGAAAATCACAGCGCTGCAGATTGAAAAGGAAAGGTCATTTTTAATAACATTCAATTACGATATGACTCGTGTGGCAATTGTATATGCTAAATTATAATTTTTTTTTTTTTTTTTGCTATTTTTCCCCATGAAAGTGGCGTTATCCTTTAAAGAAGTGCAAGCCACACAAATCACTAATTATAACCAATAAACACCAACACCACCAGGTGGCACAGATGAAGGAAGCCTGAAGTGGGAGATTCCAGGTCCCCATCATCAAGCATTGGGGTGAAGTTGATGTCTTAGGACAGGGGTCTCCAAACTTTTTAAACAAAGGGCCAGTTTACTGTACTCAGACTTTAGGAGGGCCGGACTGTGGCCGGTGGGAGTAATAAAGGTCTCAACATCAGTAGAGAGAGAGAGTAATTGCAACCCATTATTGGTGTAAGTGGGAGGAATTGTGCCCCATTGTTGATGTCATTGGGCCCCATTGTTGGCATCATTTGGAAGAATTCTGCCCCTTCATTGGTGTCAGTGGGGGGAATTATGCCCCATTGTTGGTGTCAGTGAAAGGTATTGTGCCCAATCTTTGGTGTCATTGGGAGGAATTGTGCCCCATTCATTGGTGTCAATGGGGGGAATTATGCCCCATTGTTGGTGTCAGTGGATGAAAGTGCTCCAAGGGCCGGGTGAAAGCAAGCAAAGGGCCACATCTGGCCCCCGGGCCGCAGTTTGGAGACCACTGTCTTAGGACCTGTGCACATGGATATTTGTTCACCTCAGAACTGTATTTACCCCTATGCAGGGCAACTGGAATATAAAAGCAGCCCAAAGCAATTTAGAAGAAAATTCAAGTCTGGGGGAGGTCAGAAGCCCCTCTGAAGAGCCACAGAAATATCTCAAATGCAAGCTAAATTCACCCTAAATAACACAGTAGTTGTCTATAGTAAAAGTACAAGATACCAGAGAGCTTAAACCATAACAATTTCTTGCATCTCTCAGGACTTATTGATTAGATCTCTATTTTGTAAATTGTGGCAGGAGTAACTGGAACATACAAAAGTACACGGGAACATACACAATTCAAGAGAGGAACAGAGTGTGGAATTGAGGCAGGGAGAGATCTCACTGCTGTAGTATAAGAAGGCCGAGACCAGGGGTGCTCAACCTTTTGAAGACCAAGACTAAAGTGTTTTGGTAACCAGTTATGGGCCACAATGAGCTATGGGGTTTTACCAACCCTCAAAATCGCAAATGTAAACAAGTCCTTAATGTCCTGAGCCCTCTATAAGACGATGTGCTGCGTTTTACACACACTACGGGTGCAGCTCAGTGCGCTTCTCTTTGCACTTTGGTATAGATTTCTACTACATCTTGCGAGTGTGGTGTACTTTCTGGAAAGCACACCAAAACTCCTGTATACAGGAGTTTTGGAGCGCTTTCAGAAAGTGCACTAAACCCACAGGATATAATAGAAGTCTATGGCTCAGTGCAGCTAACCCACAAGTGCGCTGCACTGCATCTGCAGATCAGTGTGAAAGCAGCCTAATATTTGTTAACTGTTTTATATGTGTGAATATGCCCATTGTAAAGCTATTATGGCCAGTGTATGTGCTTTTTAATACACTGACCTACTTTTCCACTTGCAGCTGCTGCTGGCATCGTTCTCCAGGCTGCTAGAAAGGTTTAGAGGCGGAGTTCACTTGGTATCCCCCCGCCTGGGACAGGAGTCGGCGCTACAGAGGAAGCATCAGCTTATGTGACTCTTACACCTTTGGGGCCGCCTGCTCCCTTAGCTGCTGGTTTCCGGCTAACTGCACTTTGATGTTCTGGGATGGTGGGTCCAGATTGCCATCAACGTGTCGCTGACCCCAGGCATGTGCTTCCCAGGTTTGAGGTCACGGGCCACATCAAAGAGCTCTGCGGACACATGTGTGTTTAGCACCCCTGTCATAGACTGAATCAGCCAACACAATATTATTTGGGTATCTTGACCCTTCACAGGTAAGCTCCAGAAAAGTTAGCATGGAAATACATTAAAAGTTCCATCCATGAGTCAAGCGAACGCAGACCTAACTACCAATGACAAGGTCTAATGCTACATTACAAAGTTTTTTATTGCTATCTGTGTCTCCCTTAGGATTCACCCTTCTATTTGTTATTGTGACCATTGTTACTGAGACAGAAACTGTGAGGAATTTCCAAATCTCAGAGTTGCTATGAGAGCAAGAGGTCAGAGGAAGTCTTCTAACTGGGACAAATGTTCTGGTGACACCTAAAACAAGAATTTCTCCCCCTTAAGGCAGATTTTTTTTCTCTGTTCCTGTTGCAACTCCAAGACAGGAAGTAAAGCGAAATCCCTCCACCATGACACCTCACCAGGACACAGACCGTAAAAAATTACCTAATAGGAGTATCAGTACTCGTGCAAATGCTCCAATACCTGAAACCAATACTTTCAAGCTAAGTTCTTTCAGCCGTCAGTGAGATTCCCTCACTGACAGCTGACATGTATAAAAAAAAAAAAAGCCAGAAATTATCAGTTGTTAAGAAGCAGGGCCGCCGTGTCCTTAACAACCGATGACTCATTCAGCTGTCAGTGGGGTTCCCCTGTTGACAGCTGAAGGGTAAACAAAGTTCCGGCAATTGGACCTGTAAAAAAGAAAGAAGATGGCCAATGTTTATCAACCACACTGCTCAGCCGTGGAAACGATAAAAAAAAAAAAAGATTAAAAAAAAAATATTTTTTTTGTTTTTTTACTAAATGTTCCTCTGTTACCCCTTATTAATATTGCAAAAACAACCCTAGGATATTGGGAGCCTGGTCAATGGAAAAATAAGTAGAGGTGCCTCCCACTATAAGGGCTGGGTGTATATAGAAGAAACTACACCATAAAAATTGCAAAAAAACTAAAAAATTAATGCAAACACCCAAAGGCTATCTCCCCAAAAATCTATGTTTACTGAATAAAATAAAAGATCACAACATAAAGCAAAGGTTGCTATACCCTACAAAAACACCCACCCCCCCTCCTCCAGAAAACCCACACACTTCCCGCTCACATACCTACACCCTCCCACTAAGAATATGGATCCCCAACACCAACTACCCTGCAGGAGCCCAGAGCAGCCCTCCTGGAGTGCTAGGACAGTGCAACCACAACCCCCCCCCCCCCCTTAAAGATGGATCCCCTATAACCACAGAACCTGAACACTGATTGGACCACAAATATATAGAGAGAAACTCCGTGCTCAGGATGGCAACAATATTATAACAATATTATAACAGGTTGCAACCTCCGCTAATCAGTCCCTGAATGGGGCTGAAGAAAGAAATGATGTGCAGGTGTGGGGTTAGTGGCACTACCTACTGGCTATCATATAAGGATAAATAGAGTGGCAATGTGCATGCCAGTGGTGAATGCATGTACGAGAGGGTTAATTACCCTGATAATGCAGGCTCTATGCATCCATCCCAATGTGCAAAAAAGGAAAAATAGAAAAAATTGTACAATACACAAATAAAAATAAATATTAAGTGAATCCCAATAAACCTCACATATATATGTGTACATAAGAATAACATTGAAAAATAAGCCTCATGGGGTCCATGTACTATCAAAAAAACTAATGTCCAAAAAATAAAAATAAAATATATAAGAAAAAATATATATAATATATTAGTGAAGCTCCAAATTGACCAGCAAAAATCAAAAAAGCAAAAAACAAAAAAGCTTTTTTGATTTTTGCAGGTCAAATAGGAGGTCAATATTAATATATTATATATATTTTTTCTTATATATACTTTATATTTTTCATCTTTATGCTGATTTTTATTACGGTTTATGACTATACATATGTGCTACTGCACTTTGCTGGTTTTTGGTTTTATACATATATATTTTTGCACATAATGTATATATATTTTTTATTTTTATTTTTTGGACATTAGGTTTTTTGATGGTACATGGACCCCATGAGGCTTATTAGCTTGAATTCTGCTTGTTTTGCAAAACAACACTCGCAAACTGAGTCAGAATTTTAAAAAAATTTGCTCGGCTCTCAAAACGCTTGTTAACCGTGTTAGTCATAAAACAAGGTTCCACTGTAGGTAGCTCAGGGACAGAACTCAGGAGGGCAAGAAATTAGAATGGGTGGGCGCACACATATGAAGTTGACTCTCACAGTGACAATGACAGCAGTGTGCAGCAGCACAGATGATGATGACACCTCACCGTCACCCTCAGCACCATGACACGTCCCCTCCTGAGTCACAGTGACAGTCTCTCTCCACACCAGGTGGTCCCTAAAGTCCACTCCAGTCCAAACAGCACTGACGGTCCCGCTCCCAGCTTGCCTCGCTCCTGTCCCACAGACCCGGACACAAGGCTCCGGCCACTCCGCTCGGCTCCCTTGCACCATGACATCATGCAACAATCTCAGGCACCGCCTCCGCTAGACCTGCACCGTCCGAACACACTGTAGCAGGCACTCAGATGGTCACTGCCATATTTTTTACTGCCAATCTTTTCCTGTCACTGGCATTTAGGGCCCTTTCACACTGGGGCGGGGGTGGCGTCGGCGGTAAAGCGCCGCTATTGTAAGCGGCGCTTTACCGTCAGTATTCCGTCTGTATTCCCCCCGCTAGCGGCTGAGAAAGGGTTAAAAACCACCGCAAAGCTCCTCTGCAGAGGCGCTTTGCCGGCGGTATAGCCGCGCTGTCCCATTGATTTCAATGGGCAGGAGCGGTGAAGGACTGGTATACACTCCGCTCATTCACCGCTCCGAAGATGCTGCTAGCAGGACTTTTTCCCCGTCCTGCTAGCGCACCGCTCCAGTGTGAAAGCCCTCGGGGCTTTCACACTGGAATCAAAGCAGCGGCACTTTCAGGTCGGTTTGCAGGCGGTATCATTAGCGCAATAGCGCCTGCAAACCGCCCCAGTGTGAAAGGGCCCTTACTGGCAGGATAAAAGTGGCTGCCAGTAAAAATACGGTTGGCAACACTGTTTTAAGCCAAGAATCAATTATGATTAATAGCTGACTGGACGCAACTAAATTTCTAGAGTATGGCAGGCAAAAAATGAAGTTCGATCGATACAACTTGATGACTTCTAACTTTACTGGAACTTCAACTCTTAGCAAGGAAACAGGAAATTTGCAAAAGACAAACCATGTGGGCGACAGTGCGCCCTATCAGCTCTAGGGCCGGGACACACAGACCTTATTCCTACTGTTTTCAGGCAACAATCAACTCCTCCAGCCCATGCTTAAAGATAATATCAATCTCTGCCGCTCATTCTCCGCTAGAGGTCGGGTCTATTTGTTTTTCTGTATTACGACAGTAAACGTGCAAAGCTCACTCTATTAGCCTGTGCAGCATCAGTGAGTAGCCTTAATTAACAGTGACAGATAAAGCCATCTCATGTCCGTAATGAAATTAAAGAAGGTTGACATAGCACAGGGAACCGATACATGCATTACAGTCTAATTGAAGGCTTCTCTTTCATATCTCTGTACAGAGCTGAACACACGTCTCGGAAACAAACAAAAAAATAGAACGCCGGTGAATTGTAAATGCTGTATTTGGAGCGTAACTGGCAAGGAACAGACTCTGCATGGAACAATAAATAGGTGCAAAAGTAACGGTGAAGTAAAAACTTTTAATGGCCACCTCACCTGGAAAACAATTGCCTAAAATCAATCTTCAGGCACGATGTACAAATGAAAGATAAATAGCTGAGGGCAAAAAAACAAAAACAAAAAAATATATATATATATATACACACACGCTGTATATACACTCATCGGCCACTTCATTTGGTACACCTGTTCAATTGCTTGGTAACACAAATTGCTAATCAGCCAATCACATGGCAGCAGCTCAATGCATTTAGGCATCTAGACGTGGTAACGACGACTTCCTGAAGTTCAAACTGAACATCAGAATGGGGAAGAAAGGGGATTTAAGTGACTTTGAACGTGGCATGGTTGTTGGTGCCAGACGGGCTAATCTGAGTATTTCAAAAACTGCTGATCTACTGGGATTATTACGCACAGCCATCTCTCGGGTTTACAAAGAATGGTCCGAAAAAGAGAAAACATCCAGTGAGTGGCAGTTGTGTGGAGGAAAAGGCCTTGTTGATGTTAGAGGTCAGAGGAGAATGGGCAGAGATAATAGAAAGGCAACAAAAACTCAAAAACCCACTCGTTACAACCAAGGTATGCAGAATACCATCTCTGAACACACAACACATCGAACCTTGAAGCAGATGGGCTACAGCACCAGAAGACCACACCGGGTGTCACTCCTGTCAGCTGAGAACAGGAAACTGAGGCTACAATTCGCACAGGCTCACCAAATTTGGACAATAGAAGATTGGAAAAGCGTTTCCTGGTCTGATGAGTCTCATTTTCTCCTGCAAAATTTAGATGGTAGGGTCAGAATTTGGCGTAAACAACATGAAAGCATGGATCCATCCTGTCTTGTATCAACGGTTCAGGCTGGTGGTGGTGTAATGGTGTGGGGGGATATTTTCTTGGCACACTTTGGGCCCCTTAGTACCAATTGAGCATTGTTTAAACACCACGACCTACCTGAGTATTGTTGCTGACCATGTCCATCCCTTTATGACTACAGTGTACCCATCTTCTGATGGCTCCTTCCAGCAGGATAATGCACCATGTCACAAAGCTCCAATCATCTCACCACTGGTTTCCTGAACATGACAATGAGGTCACTGTACTCCAATGGCCTCCACAGTCACCAGATCTCAATACAATGGAGCACTTTTTGGGATGCAGACAAATCTGCAGCAACTGGGTGATGCTATCATGTCACTATGGACCAAAATCTCTGAGGAAAGTTTGCAACACCTTGTTGAATCTATGCCATGAAGAATGAAGGTAGTTCTGAACGCAAAAGGGGATCCAACCCGGTACAGGAGGTCCCCGGGTTACAAACATCCAACTTACAAATGGAGGGAGACAACAGGAAGTGAGAGGAAATCCACCCCTAGGAAGGGAAATTCACTCCTGTAAGAGGTATTGTGGGGAAAAGGTACCTCCACTGAAGCTTTATCACCAATCCTTGTTTCCACAACAACCCAAAATTTTCAAAACCCAATTGTCATTGGGACAGAAAGTGAGGTGAAATCTTCTAAACAGGGGCACAGACAACAAAACAAATGTTACAGGGTTGTTAACCCTTCCCTATGCTACCCAAAAAAATTATTTTTTTGGCTGGGGCTACACTTAAAAAATTTACCTGTTCCGACATTCAATTTAAGAACAAACCTACAGAACCCATCTTGTTTGTAACCCGGGGACCGCCTGTACTAGCAAATTGAAAATAATAAAGTGGCCCGTGAGTGTATATAAAAATGATATAGCACATAAAGCAGGCCATAGAAAACAGATGGGATTAGGGGAAACTATGATGGTTTGGTTCTATATACAGTATCTCACAAAAGTGAGTACACCCCTCACATTCTTGTAAATATTTTATTATATCTTTTCATGTGACAATACTGAAGAAATGGCACTTTGCTATAATGTAAAGTAGTGAGTGTACAGCTTGTATAACAGTGTCAATTTGCTGTCCCCTCAAAAATAACTCAACACACAGCCATTAATGTCTAAACCTCTGGCAACAAAAGTGAGTACACCCCTAAGTGACAAATTGTCAAAATTGGGCCTGAAGTGTCAATATTTTGTGTGGCCACCATTATTTTTGAGCACTGCCTTAACCCTCTTGGGCGTGGAGTTCACCAGAGCTTCACAGGTTGCCAAAGGAGTCCTCTTCCACTCCTCCATGGCAAAATCGCAGAGCTGGTGGATGTTAGAGACCTCGCGCTCCTCCACCTTCCATTTGAGGATGCCCCACAGATGCTCAATAGACTGCTATGGAATATCAAAAGAGACAGACCAATAATATATTTCCAATAAGGAATAAGTCATTCTTTTGCATGTATAGTTTTCAACTTTAGCTACTGAGCTCTGTAAACAACAGATTTTTTTCAACAGGACGTAAGAGAAACAGAGGAAAACACAAGAAAAGGTGCAAAGAGTTCTACTTGTTGACTGAATGTGAAAACACAACATATCCTTTGATTAACCTTTTGGGAGTATGAGCCTCACATTTTTGGGGTGTGGGTTTTGGGAGAAGTATGTATCAGGATAAGCAGTGAAGGGACTGAGCAAAGAAAAGGGGGAGATATAAAATAGACAGGGAGAAAAAGAACAAAAAAAGGTGGAGAGAGTAGGAAAGGTGACTTGGCCTATCATATACCATGTTGGTGAAGCAGTGTAGACTTTCTTTTTATGCTGAATAGCTGTTAAGTTTGCTGTGGTTTTTTTTGTACACCTTTCATTTTCTTGTTGCTGGAGCCATTTTTCTTCTTTCTTTGGATCGAGCGCAAATATGCATTGGAGGTCACTGAACGCATCTGGGCTTCTAGTAAGTTTCTGTACACATACTGAGGATGGGGCCACCTCCATTTCATTGCTAACTATGTCCCATTTTGGGAGCTTAGCTAAACTATAGGTAGGAACCACATTTTGCAGAGTTACCTTGGTGTGGCAGTTTGCCTTCAAATACATTTGCAAATGTATACAACAACGCAAGTGGTTGAAAGGTTTAAGACGTTTTGTGTGGGTTAGCTGGTATGAATTCTGAGGAATATTTGGTAATATCCTGTATTGTCCATGTGCATCATTCTCTTACTAGTTATAAATTGATCCGTGCACTTGCCATTTTTCTATTACATTCACAGTATAAAACCACGTATTTACAAAATAAGATAATAGAACGTGGTCTCACAATAATATTGCATGGAACCTACCAAAGACAGGAGAAAAAAAAAAATCGACATCTATACTTTAAGTATTACCTTGGGAATTGTTTTATTAAACTGTAGAGTTTAAATCAGGAACAGCTCATGAACAGCTTTAAACTGGCAGAAATCTACTACTCACTTGATAAACAGTTTATTATGAGCGGCTCAAGGGATTATATACAAAGAATTATTTTTTTTCCCCTCAAAGCAAAGCCAGCTGCTAGATATGTACACTGAGACTTCAATTGATTCTGAGAAAGCCACAAACAAGTAGAAATTGTGTTTGAATCAAATGTACACCTAGTTTTATGTTGAGATTTCTCTGTCTAATAAACGGTTCAAGGCTGGTTCAAGATGTTTTCATTTCTTTCTGTCTCTTAAAGAATAAAACAGATAGCTTTATTGAGCCGTATTTACCCTCCTTTGTCCTATAAGGATAAAAGGTAGTGCTAGTTTACTATTTAAAAAAAAAGAGCAACTGTACATAACCAGCTACTATAGGAAACTTGACTTGAAGAGACCCTATCACACGTAAAAACCCCTCGTGCATTACCATCACCACTGTTTATTGAATCCAAAAGACAAAAAACATACAGTGCCTTGAAAACATTCAAACCCCTTGAAATTTTCTACATTTGGTCATGTTACAACCAAAAACGTAATTCATTTTATTGGGATTTTATGTGATAGACCAACACAAAAGTGGCACATAATTGGGAAGTGGAAGGAAAATGATAAATGGTTTTCAATTTTTTTTTACAAATAAATATGTGAAAAGTGCGGCGTACATTTGTATTCAGCCCCCCGGAGTCAATACTTTGTAGAACCACCTTTCACTGCAATTAGTCTTTTTGGGGATGTCTCTACCAGCTTTGCACATCTAGAGAGTTAAATGTTTGGCTATTCTTCTTTGCAAAATAGCCCAAGCTCTGTCAGATTGGATGGAGAGCGTCTGTGAACAGCAATTTTCAAGTCTTGCTACAGATTCTCAATTGGATTTAGGTCTGGACCTTGACTGGGCCATTCTAACACATGAATATGCTTTGATGTAAACCATTCCATTGTAGCTCTGGCTGTATGTTTAGGGTTGTTGTCCTGCTGGAAGGTGAACCTCTGCCCCAGTCTCAAGTCTTTTGCAGACTCTGACAGGTTTTCTTCTAAGATTGCCCTGTATTTGGCTCCATCCATCTTCCCATCATCTCTGACCAACTTCCCTGTCCCTGCTGAAGAAAAGCATCCCCACAACATGATGTTGCCACCACCATGTTTCATGATGGGGATGGTGTGTTCAGGATGATATGCAGTGTTAGTTTTCTGCCACACATAGCGTTTTGCTTTCAGACCAAAAAGTTCAATTTTGGTCTCATTTGACCAGAGCACCTTCTTCCACATGTTTGCTGTGCCCCCCACATGGCTTCTCGCAAACTGCAAAGGGGACTTCTTATGGCTTTCTTTCAACAATGGCTTTCTTCTTGCCAATCTTCCATAAAGGCCAGATTTGTGGAGAGCACGACTAATAATTGTCCTGTAGACAGATTCTCCCACCTAAGCTGTGGATCTCTGCAGCTCCTCCATAGTTACCATGGGTCTCTTGTCTGCTTCTCTGATTAATGTTCTCCTTGCCCGGCCTGTCAGTTTAGGTGGACGGCCATGTCTTGGTAGGTTTGCAGTTGTGCCATTCTCTTTCCATTTCGGCTGATGGATTAAACAGTGCTTTGTGAGATGTTTTAAAACTTGGGATTTTTTTATAACCTAACCCTGCTTTAAACTTCTCCACAACTTTATCCCTGACTTGTCTTATGTGTTCCTTAGCCTTCATGATGCTGTTTGTTCACTAAGGTTCTCTAACAAACCTCTGGGGGCTTCACAGAAAAGCTGTATTTATACTGAGATTAAATTACACACTAATTAGGTGACTTCTGAAGGCAAATGGTTCCACTAGATTTTGGTTAGAGGTATAAGAGTAAAGGGGGCTGAATACAAATGCACACCACACTTGTTAGATATTTATATGTAAAAATCTTTGAAAAACATTTATAATTTTCCTTCCACTTCACAATTATGTGCCACTTTGTGTTGGTCTTTACAAAAAATCCCAATAAAATACATTGACATTCTTGGTTGTAACATGACAAAATGTGGAAAATTTCCTTGTCAAAAGAAGTTTATTGAGTATACAATGTTATAAAGATACATAAAGTAAGTTTACAAGGATCTATAAAGTAAGCTAAAATGTGGAAAATTTCAAGGGGTATGAATGATTTTTCAAGGCACTGTACTTACAAACATAAAAAAAGGAACAGGCACATCAAATCCCAACTCCAGCCATAAGGCAATGTCATTCAAACACCTCCTTTGTGTTTTTACAGTTCTTTTTGAGATTTCCCAGCCTGAGGTGGGCTGCATTGGGTAAAGCATTACGAACTGTGACAACTTTTGGTGCATAACAATCTGAGCGCTGAAGTGTTTGAACTATTTTGTAGACACCTATCACATAATCAAAATCCTGCAGCAGAGCCCATACCTACAAAGCAAAGGCTAAATACTTACTTCTCCAGCCACCCACAGTGATCAACACTTCTTTACTGCAATGGACTGGTCTCCTGAAGTCCACTTTCCCATTCCCATAGCTCTCATTGGTTCTTCCCTCTAGCCTAGGATACAGGAGTGATGTGAGATCAAAGGGAAGAACCAGTGGGAGCTGCAAGTGACCATGGAGGACAACACTCCCAGTAGTGTTAGTTCCTAAGAGGACTTCTGGGGACCATTTAGGGTATGTTCAGACTTTTGCATGTTGGATGGAACGTGCACAAAATGTAGTGCTTTCCTGACAGACGTGCAGAGGCACAATTAAATATTTTGTGTTTTTATTTATTGCATAGGGGACAGGCTCAGCTATTATTGACAGTGGTAATGCAGGAGGGATTTAATGCAGGAGGGCTTTGTACGGCAAGTCCGAAGAATAAAACAATCAAAACTTTTTGCCCAAGCCACTAAACTCAGGTTAGTTCATGACTATAAGGGTGCCCCCTAATGGGTCCCCAAAACAGACAGGCAGCACTTGTATCTTTTCTATGTTCTGTCAGCAGTCAATCTTTTCACCCAGCAGCAGAGAGAGCCCTGAACATCAGTCAGCTTACATATATAAAGGCCTGCGGATAGCTGAGTCAAACAATGGGGTCTGGCTATCAGGTAAGATGTGGACCAAGGAGTGAAGGCTGTATTCCACCCAAAGCTCTACAAATTCTCCAGGCTACAGGACCCAGAACAGAACGTATTACGATTCTGAGAAAACAACAGTTTTTTCTACATCAGCCATAAACCCTGGAGCAACTCACCATATGTTCACAGTCCTGTGTGTGTATATATATATATATATATATATATATATATATATATATATATATATATATACACATACACATACACACACACACACCTGGGTATTATCTACAGTGCTTATACTGTGTGTACATGAATATATATATATATATATATATATATATATATATATATATAAATATATTACAGGCAATGTGTGAAATTCGCCACTGTATACATTGCCTATTGCCTAGACAGTCTATAAAATGCTTGATTTCACACATTGCTTCTAACATATTTACATACAGTATTCTCTCGCTCTCTCTCTCTCTCTATATATATATATATATACACACACACACACACACACACACACACAGTGCCTAAAAAATATTTCCCTCTTGGAAGTTTTCATATTTTGTTCTTTTATTTTCAAATATAATTGAATTTCAGTGGATTTAAAGCAGTATTAAACCCAAAGCCAAACATGTAATACGCTGCAGCTTACCAATCATTAGATGTATTAGCTGTACTAGTTTTCATTTTTAGGCTTTTTTTCCCCTCTGTGTTCCTCTGGTGATCTGGCCACCTCCTGTATTATACAGACACCACTCTGGGTGAATGAGCACAGGTGACAGATGTGAACAGCAGCATTGTTCGATTCAAAAATGCTAACAAATTGAAGCTGAACTCCAGATAATACTTTATAATCAGTTACAGCAAACAGTTTTTTCATTTTGGGATAGAGGTTCCATGTAAAAAGCTGATCATTTTAAACACCCCTGCTAGTAAGGAGAAGTACAGCCAAAGCTTGGTTCTTTCTGCACTCCTGTGACCCGTTTTCAGTAGACTGCGGGCTGAAGTCCACTGTCTGCTGACGTCACAGAGCAGGTCCAGGCTTAGGCAAGATTGCAACAATGGAGTTGGGATCCCGCCACATGCCTGAACCTGCACCCAGCTCAGCCTCTCAGCAAGCCACTGAGAGCCTAAGCCGGCTGCTCCCGCCTTCTCTACAGCCCAGCCCTCCAGTGAGCGAGGAGAGGGCAAAGCATAGAGTCACTTACTGACAGTCACCAGCTCTCTGCTCGGGGAGCTGTGAGAACGGAGCGATCTGCGGTGTTAGAGGCGTTGGGGGACAGACGCAGCATCAGACCAATGCTGCATCAACATAAGTATGATCCTGGAAAAAAATATAACCCCATACTTCTTGTTTAAATGGTCTGTCTCATCACTGTAAGGCACTATTCACATATGGACGATTTGAAATCGATTCCAAATCATTGCAAAATGCATGACGCGCCTTTGGATGACGTTCATATTGCTTGGCACCCCAAACAAAGCACAAATTTGCTGCGATTGTTCAGTGACAAAATGTGTGGGTATCACAAGGGCAAAATTGCTCCTGGCTCAGGGCCACAATTTGGTCCCTGAGCTTCTTTGGAGTGACAATCACACATAGGGCAGCCCATTCAAGTGAATGTGCTGGCCTATGCGCAAAACACGCGGTTCCGCTAAACATAGTGTGAACGAGGCCTAAATGCAAAAGAGCTTTTCTGTTGAAAAACAACAGAGTTACTGGCCAGATCACCAGGTAAATATAGAAGAAATACAAACAAGGCCAAGGATAAATCCAAGGGAAAAAACAAGCTTAACCACCAGCCCGCAGACAACCAAATAACCTGTCTAACAGTATGTGTTAAAAACAGGGGTTTAGTCTGCACACATTTGCAAATGCATGCGTAAGCCAAAGAGCCTTGTCAAGGCACCTTGGCATCTGTGGTACCTAACACTAATTTATATTGTGTCCCAACAGTGGAGGCTCATGCATTCTGATGGATAGGTGAGGGCATGTGGACTGAAGGGGAGCCCCCCTTCTTAAAGGTACAGGGGACACTGAACACCCAGCATATAGCACAATGGCTGCAAAGGTGTCAGTGCGTTGCCTGACCAAAAAGCACGACAGTGATACAAAAAAGACGCCGCTTGCCCCCATCTAAATCTGGCTATCGAAGTAAGAAGCATTGGAAGGCTAACAACAGGTACAAACAAGGCCAAGGATAAATCCCAGGGAAAAACCAAGCTTAACTTACCACCAGCCCGCAGATAACCAAATTACCTTTCTAACAGTATGTGTTAAAAGCAGGGGTTTAGTCTGCACACATTTGCAAATGCATGCGTATAGAAGAAAGACAGCTTAAAAAGGAAACTAATGCAATCATCACATCTAAAAATTGGTAACTGCAATATAATGAATGTTTGCATTTGGGCTCAGTATTGCTTTACACCGTTTTAACATATTTAACATATACTTTTTACACTGTTTTAAAATATATCAAATAAACTTACTAAAAGAAAAATACTTTTCGGTCTCTAAATAAACACAGATCTCCACAAAGTGATATAAATAAATTAATATATATATACACAATGTGCGTTGAGTAGTATAATAGTATATTGCACTGAACAATATTATATGCAGTTTAAAAATAAGCCAAACAGGTAAAAAAAAAGAGGAAATAAAAAAAACGGAATTTCAGCTGGCAGCATGTACCTGTGATATTAATATTACAAGATACCATCTTTGAATTCAAACAGCAGAATCATATGAAAGAGTAAAAGGATGAAAACACTGGAAGGGGATCTAATGGGTATAAAGGGCCTCCTCAGCTAAACTAGAAGTCTTCAGAGATTAGCTTTATGATTTAAGTCTACTTCAAAATGAATTCAGCCTTATTAAAATTACATTAAACGTAACCCTGATGCATTTCCATTTAAAGGTTAGCATGACGCAGCTTAGCAAGGAACTTAATTTACTTTATTCTGCGGCGCTGGAACAGCACAATTACAAAATTGGAACAACTTCTCTTATGTGATTTAACAGCAGAACAATAAAAAAAATAAGACACTTTGCAGTCATAATATAAAAACTACAAAGTAAAAACATTTCTCAAGAGAACCTTACAGTTTGAAACAATGAACACAAAAGCCCGTGTACTCTGAAGTCATTGAATGCCAAACAAATTATCTGATTGAAAAGAGATGTCAGGGAAAATTAAAAAGGAAAAGCAAACAAAAAAACAAAATGGGTCTTTCTCAAGAAAATAAATTAACTATTGTATTTTTCTTAGTTTTCATTATATAAACCACGGCAGTGTGTAAACATATTTACATAGGTGTATTAAAAATAATTAAAGAATACAATTAAAAGGAACCTTGCTAAGCAGTAACTACTCTCAAGCTGGTTATGGCATCTCCTTCTCAGCGTGCCATAACTGAGCAATTCCAAAAAAATAAAGAAAAATGTCTGTCCCCAAGAACCAACCTGAGTTTCCATTCTTTTGCATTCAAGCCAGAGGGTCAGCATACCACGCAGGCAACTAGTGCATTCAGAAACAAAAGTCTGGAATGGACTTCTCTTATGACAGATTTTCTTTAAAGTGTATCTTTAGCCAAAACTTGTAGGTAGGGAAGGGTTAGACCCACCATTGAGTATTTATCGCTGAAAGGTGTAAAGAGAAGATAGCTGCTGAAGCACACTTTTCAGGTTGGAAAGCATGGTGGCTAAGTGGTTAGCACTTCCGCCTGGTAGCACTAGGGTCATCGGGTTTGAATGCCAACCATGGCACTAGCTGCCTGAAGTTTGCATGTTCATCCGGGTACTTCGGTTTCCTCCCGCACTCCAAAGACATGTTGGTAGGTAAATTGGAAAACGAATGTCACCAGCACACCAAGGATCTCCAGAGTAGGTTGAGAGCGTTAATCAGTGATCACATCATTACAGCAGATTGCAACATTAAGGAGCCACACAGGACCCCTTCATCGGGCATGTGACAAAGTGTGATTCAAAACGAAAAAGAACCATCCACCAATCAGTGAAAAAGAAACAACATAAGCCAAGCCCCCGTCATATTCCCACCATCTAAATAAACTTTTAAGATCACGTCATAACAAAAAGCATATTTTGCATCATGAGATGATAAAAGCAATCAGGAAACACATACCATTTATAACGTCATAGATCCATCTAATGGCCATGTACTTGTTAAAGAATGAATGTGTGCTGTGCAGCGGGGGGGGGGGGGGGGGGGGGGGGTGTTTGACTGGTAACATATGTAGAGATCGTTACAGATGCGCGGGAGGCCGATCACAGCATTTCAGATTAACTTGGTTGCTAAGGTGACAGTGGAGGCTCGTCAATGGCCTCCAATGTACAGCCCCACTGCATGCATGTGCTCTGGGACTCGAGACGTCAGTACACCGGCGTCATGCCAACGCATGATGTCACATGCCTGATGAAGGGGTCCTGTGTGGCTCCGAAATGTTCCAATTTGCTGTAATGAGGTGATCACTGATTAAAGCTCTGGACCTACTCTGGAGATGCTTGGTGTGCTGATGACATCTGTTTTCCTTGACTCGACACAGTTCACAGAGAAGGATCTTGTTGAAAAAGGTTTCCAGCTACAGCTCCATTGGCACACCAGCAAGCCCACTGATTTATTCAAACAGCCTGTTGTGACATTCTTTTTGGTTAAAGATGTCATGTCCATTTGGTGAGTAGGCAATTTACTCACACTCATCGGGTGAGATTCACAAAGTTTTGCCTTGGCGACGGTGTATGGATAAGAACCACAACACTTATGCCGCGTACACATGGGCGGACTTTTTGACCGGACTGGTCCAACGGTCTTTCCGACGAACTTTCGACGGACTTTTGAGCGAACGTACTTGCCTACACACGATCACACCAAAGTCCGATGGATTCGTACGTGATGACGTACGACCGGACTAAAATAAGGAAGTTGATAGCCAGTAGCCAACAGCTGCCCTAGCGTCGGTTTTCGTCTGTCGGACTAGCATACAGACGAGCGGATTTTTCGACCGGACTCGAGTCCGTCGGAAAGATTTGAAACGTTCCAAATCTAAAGTCCGCCAGATTTTCGACCGAAAAAGTCCACTGCAGGTCCGATGGAGCCCACACACGGTCGGATTGTCCGCCGGATTAGGTCCATCGGACCAGTCTGGTCGAAAAGTCCGCTCCTGTGTACGCGGCATAAGAATATATATGGATTTTGGATTGATTGATTATTTTATTTATGAATTTATCAAAAACATTATGCTTTGTTAATTTTTGTATTATTTTATTTTGATTTATCAAATAGCACTATGCACTTTATTATGTTTGTTTAATCACAAATGTATATCATTATTAATAGGATTTCTGCATAGCACTTTCACCAGCGCCCCCTACCACCTATCACTTTTACACTAAAGTCAGCACATTGCACTTTAAGGGGAGCAGCTTTCAACAATATTAAATTTGCACATTTTAATTCCTGTAGCGCTAGGTTCTTACCATTAACATAACACCAAAGTTTTGCCAAATCCACCCTGACTTGACTAATCTACAAATCTCTACCATGCAATTGTACAAGGCAAAAAATATGAAAAAGCAAATGTAAAATACTGAAACTCAAATTAAAAGTTACATTGAGGTGCATACTGCAATAGCGAATTAAAATATGCATGCACTAAAAAACAAGCTTTCCCTTTAAGGCCCATTTCACGTGGGGCGGATCTACTTTGCTCTGTCCACTGGTTACCCACTGAGCTAAGCAGAGCAGAGCGAGTGGATAACAGGTCCCTGTCTGCTCCACACGGACACAGCTTGCTCTGGTCTACAACTGACTGTCCTCCGATCTGTCTATATGGAAAGGAATAGATCCCATTCCATTTCTTTTTTTAGTGGATCAGGTCTGATTGGAGGTAGGAGGTCCGTTTGCACCCGGCAGTCCATAAAGATACAAGGACTATTCGATCACGTCTGCCTAAAAAACTGGCAGGCGGACCTAATTGGATCGACCGTGTGAAAGGCGCCTAACACTGGCTAATGTAATAGAGAATATTCTGCCTAAAGACTCAGTAGACACTTCAAGTCTCTTAAAGAGACAGTAAACAATGCCCTTATTCTCCAAGGATAAATGTTTTTACTATGTTTCTCTGCCTCCTTGTAACTTGCTCTGTAAGTTTGCGAACATCTCCCCCCTCCCCCCCCCCCATTTCAATTTGGTTGGAACGAGAAGTACATGTTAGTGGTGGGCAAGTGCACTGCTCTATGAACACTACATATTACATAGTGTCTTGTTCATATCAGGAGCGAGCAAGAAAGGGCAACAACATTCCTACATAAAGTAGGACCATGGAGAAAGAGTGTAGCAACCCCCTCTAACAGGAAGTCGTATCACAGCAGAAAAAAAGAAAAGAAAAAGGAATTTAGAGAAGGCTGAGAGTAATAGAAGTTATGTTTTTGAGTTAATATTTCATATTGGAATACATTTTTTTTTAAACCAGTACTTCTATTCACAATAAATTCAGTCACTCAAGGGGGTTTAGGTTTGCCCAATCTCTGCTTATAATACCTCTCTGCTAGGTTGGTCCAATTAGCGCAGTGGCATGCCCCCCCCAACCCATATTCCATGGCTGCGCTTTGAAGGCTCTTCCATTGCACCATACTATTTCCCAGGTCTCCTGTGGGCAAGCACAGTTCGTCCCAAAGAAGCAACCCCCTAAATGAAGTAGTTAGCCAATCGTTACATCTATGGTCTTTATATAAAGCAAAAAATACCCTGATGTCTTCAAAAGCTTACTTGTCTTCTTTCTTGTGTGACCCTAGGTTCCCTCCTGCTTTTAATGCTGAAGGTGATTTTTTCTAAATGGATTGAGAATTACATAGTTACCTTGGAGTCCCTAACCAGAGAGCCCCCATTTCACTCCTTTTCCTTTCTCCAACTTAACTATGCTCTACCCCAGATGGAATTCTATAAATATTTGCAGATCAGACATTTTCTTTCCCGCCCACTACTCTTTGGGCTCTGGTAGTGTGGAGACCACCTTTGCAGGTCTTCATTTAGAGAAAAGGGCAATATTTCTATTATATATAAATGCCTTAATGAATAAGATCTTCCCGCTAAGTCCTCAGCGATGCTTAGTTGGGAAGCAGAAACAGGTCAGGACATCTTCCCAGAAGACTGATTAGATATGCTTTCCAACATGCATAGATGCACAAAGCCCATGGCAGTGAAGGAAACAGTGGTCAAGCTTCACACCAGATTGTATTATACACCTTCCAAATTGCATAGATTCTACCCCTCGGTGCCGGAAACCAACTTTAGAAGCTGCCCAGACAGGGTCACACATCTCCACATCTTCTGGAGCTTTAAGGTAATCATATCAATATGGCAGAGTGTCTACTAGAGTCACCCAAATTACAGGCATGCAGCCTGTACATCTGACATTCCAGATGTGCCTATTTTTCGCAGATCTACCAGAAGTGGCTTCTCCTTGCCAAAGGTTAGCTCATACACTATTTAGTGCTGTTCACTGGGCAATTGCTGTACATTGGAATTCCCCTACGGTCCCTTGGGACCAGGTGATGAGGCGAATGGAGGCAATAAAACACATGGAACATGGAACTTATTCACCATTCTATTATGGATACTATGCCTGTCTTCAATAGAAAATGGGAATCCTGGTCCTCCTACGGATATGCTTTTTTCTTTTCTTTTTTCAAAACGCACTATATCATATATGCTTGTACAGGTATATATGGGCAATCAGTTAAGATTATGTCCATTTGACTATGATTGCTATATTCCTGATGGAATTTAGCCATTATCATTGTATTTTTGTCTTCTTTGAGATATGTTTATGCCTGACTGATATTCGCTATGTAACAATAGTCATTTATGTATTCTTTGTATCTGTTCTTTTTTTTTGCGACAATAAAAATCGTTGGTATACAATTAATTCAGTAATCATATGAATAGTGGCAATAACTCTTTGCTGCATCTTTTATTAAAACATGATTAAAATTACTGAAATAGAGAAACTAGTGGCCATATTCCATTTTGGCTGTTGAACACAGCTTGTGCTACACAGTTTAAAGATTTTCTCTCAAATATATACTTTACCATCTTTGATACTGCAGTGTGAATGGTGCAATCCATGAGATATTGTTTGCAGGCTAAACCAGCAAATCAAATACTTCTGTTTTCACCCCACTGATGATGCAAAAATTATTTTCAAAAATCTTAAAAGTTCTGCTTAAATGGATAGTAGACTCAAGTTCCCTTAAGCTAGCGGATTGAAATTCGGCCGGGTCAGCGGGAACCATGTATCCTTGTTCCCATTTGACAGAAGTTGATCTAATGATCGACTTCTGTTAAAACAGGAATATTGGAAAACTTTTTTGTGTGGATGGAGAAATCAGACCACTGGCTGATCAAAAAAAAAAAAAAAAAAAGAAGCCATCAATGGCCAGCGTTAGTCTCAGTTCTTTTGCACAATTCCTTGTTTATCCCTCTTGCTATAGATATTCCCTGCTTTATACCCCCAGATCTTTATGATTTAGTTAGCTGTTATATGGAATGTTCATGTCAATAACTCTAGGCTGTACCTCTTCAGTAGATTCAGGATCTGCTATGTTCAGGCTATGCCAGTAAACAGTATACTTCTTCTTTTACTCCACTGATGGTGAATAATTCTTTTGAAAATTCTTAGAAATAGAAAGACGTACGTCTCCAGGATTCCTGCTCGGTCTCTCTGCCAACTTCTGCTGTCTAAGGCAGAAAGTTATGGGCCTCTAACCAACCATATTTAACCAGTGAGGATGGGAAGATGTCTTCACTTACATATATACGTAAAAGGTTTATTGGTCTGTGCACACAGTTAGGGGTGCTTTGGAAGAGTGTTTGTTCTTCGGAGGAGCAGGCAGAGCTTCGGAAAAGGGCAGGGAGGATTTTAAAAGAGACAGATATGACCTGCAGGGAACACATTTTACAATTGCAGGATAAACGAAGAAACTGTTTGCAGATTAAAAACTCTTTAAAAAATAAATAAATAAATAAAAGAAGCATCTTCTCCGGGGGAAGGAAAAAAGTGATTGCAGATGAAAACAGCTGGAAACAGGAAGCCTTTGAGCTTTCATCCTACCTTTGATAATAGCGTATCACGTATCATAAAAAGAGAGAGAAATTGATGTCAGTAGAATCTTATTTCAGAGAGAAGAAAGACATTGTCAGGATTTTAAGGCCAGGCGCAGAGGGGATGAGCGAGGCACACAAATAAAGTAATAGGTTCATTCTGGAAATTACTGCTACGGGTCACAATTTAACTTGATGTTTTCTCTGGGAAACAAAATACTAACAGCGTAAAATAATGCAAATTTCTCTACGGAGACGTAAGTCTTAAAAAGCAGAACCCCAGCTATGCAACTACATACAAAGCTGAACTGTTTCACCCGCCGATAATATCTGTTTTCTGCTCAGCTGCTCTTGTGATTTATCCACACCAGAGGCAAAAGGTCCCATCATCACTGTCCTGCTTTCCAAAATCTTTATTAGCTGTACTTGGTAATTGGCAATACCAGATCAGATAAAAGATCCACTTAAAGTGTATGTAAACATAAACAATACATTTTTTTTTTCTCCCTTTTGGTTTGTAAAATATACCACTGAAAGTGTATTATTATACACTATATTATCAAAAGTATTGGGACTCCTGCCTTTAAACACACATGACGTTTAATGGCATCCCAGTCTTGGTCCGTAGGGTTCAATATTGAGTTGGCTTACCCCTTACAGCTATACCAGCTTCAACTCTTCTGGGAAAGTTGTCCAGTGTGTCTATGGGAATGTTTGACAATTCTTCCAGAAGCGCATTTGTGAGGTCAAGTGCTGATGATGGACAAGAAGGCCTGGCTCGCAGTCTTCGCTCTAATTCATCCCAAAGGTGTTCTATCGGGTTGAGGTGCAGGCCAGTCAAGTTCCCGAAACTCGCTCATCCATGTCTTTATGGACGTTGCTTTGGCAGGTGTCCCAATATTTTCACAATATAGTGTATATCCTCAAGAAGTTCATACAAAGGGGTTGATTTACTAAAACTGGAGCCTGCAAAATCTGGTGCAGCTCTGCATAGAAACCAATCAGCTTCCAGGTTTTTTTGTCAAAGCTTAATTGAACAAGCTGAAGTTAGAAGCTGATTGGCTACCATGCACAGCTGCATCAGATTGTGCACTCTCCAGTTTTAGTAAATCAACCCTAAAGAGTCTACAGGATGTGCACAGCGCAGGGAGAGAAAACATGAAAAAGTATGGAGAAAACTATATTCCTTTAACAAAGAAATCCTGCAATACTGTTTATATCACAGTGCCCAGGAAAAACTATTCTTTAGTGCGAGTTTAGTTCCACTCTAATCTACCAGATGTTTCTTGCACAAAAAGTTCAGCGCGGATAAGCCTGCATAAACTCCACAAATGTCCTTCATTATTCCTAGAGCTCTTGCTCTTGACCATCTGAATTGTTGAATGTGATCCTTAGGGGATAGTGTATTGTTTTCCTGACTTAGTATTGTCTACATGTGCTAAAAAAACAATAAACAATAGAACAATTCCTGCATGATATGCAATATTTAACTTGCCATGTCAGGTCTCCAAGCTCCACAAAATGATCCTTCTCCATAAAGCATTTCACCCTCTGACCCCTTTTGACACATATTACATCTTGTATGTCAGACAGTATAGATGTGTTGATCATCATTAAAATGATTGACAAAAAGAAAGAAAATAGTTTATCTACCATAAACACGATGACACTATGCTGTAGGATGCCCAGTGAAAAAGGCTTGTAAGCCATTGTACAGACATTACAGTAATCACATAAATTGGATAAGTATAATGTGTTTATCTTTGACTGCCTCCAGTTTGCACTTACTGACAACCTTTTTTTTTAGTTTAATGACACCAGGTATCACCAGACGTCAGGTACTTCAATGGGCACCCCGACAGCCCCATGTGTTCAAACAGGTTACAATGATTCCCCTTGTCAGCATGTGAGGGTAAATGCTGTAAAAATTTGTATCTTGTATTATGCAAACATATTTACTTTGAAAAGACCAATACAAATTTTGTACAAAATTTCAGAGTATATGACACAAGCACATATACATTTTGGCAGATTGTATGGGGCCATCACAAAGGTCACTAAAGCCAAATAACAAGCTGATTTATGTAAATGATTTGTATGAAGCACTTTAGTTGTGCAAGTGGACATGTACATAGTCATGCAACTTTTTTCTCCTAACCACTGGGGAACCAGCAGATCACAAACCAATATGTTTACAGGCATTGAAAACTTCCAACTTACATACAACTCATACTTACAAAAGGGGGGAGACAACAGGAAGTGAGAAGAAATCTACCCATAGGAAGGGAAATTCACTCCTGTAATGCCGCGTACTAACGAGCAGATTTCTCGTCGGAAAAAGATATGACGGCTTTTCCGACGGGATTCCACTCAAGTTTGTCTTGCATACACACAGTCACGCAAAAGTTTGCTGAAATTATGACCGTCAAGAACGCGGTGACTTACAACACTACGACGAGCCGAGAAAATGAAGTTCAATGCTTCCGAGCATGCGTCAAATTGTTTCCGAGCATGTGTAGGGATTTTGCGCGTCGGAATTGCCACAGACGATCGCATTTTCAGATAGGAACTTTTCCCGACCGAAAAATTGAGAGCATGCTCTCAATCTTTTGCTGGCTGGAATTCCACCAGCAAAAGACTGATGGAGCATACACAAGGTCGCATTTTCCGACGAAAAACTCTCATCGGTCTTTTGCGGGCCAAAATTCCGATCGCGTGTACACGGCATTAGAGTTATCATGGGAAAAAGTGTCTCCGCTGAAGCTTTATCACCAATCTTTGTTTCCACAACAATCCAAAATTTTCCAAATCCAGTTGTCATAGGGACAGAAAATGAGGTGAAAGCTTCTGAACAGGGGCACAGACAGCAAAACAAACGTTGCATAGAAACGTAGAAAAGTGATGGTAGAAAAAAGACAGAGTAGTCCATGGAGCCCATTTTTGTTTGTATTTTTTAACCCTTCCCTATGCTATCCATAAAACTTAAAAGGAAAAGTACAGCTTGTTTGGCTGTAGTTCTCCTGTGGATCACAGGAATGCAGTACGTTCTGTACTTCTATGACTCTCTATTGACTGACGTAACAGAGCCGGTTCAGGCTCAAGCAAGATCGGGACAATAAAGTCGGGATCTGCCCACCTCTCAGCGAGCCACTGAGATCTTGATTCGACTGCTCCCGCCCCCTTCACAATCCAGTGCTCCAGTGAGCGTGGGCGGCAGAGCAAAGAGGCGGTAACTGACAGTCACTAGCTCTCTGCTCATGGAGCTCTGGGAACCGAGCGATCAGCGATGTTTGATCGCTTGGTTCCAAGTCTTAGAGCCATCAAGGGACAGATGCAGCATCGGACAGATGCTCCATCCACCTAGGTATGATTTTTTTTTTTTAAAAGCCCAACTTCTATTTTAAAAATTATTTTTTGGGCTGGAGTTACGCCTAGAAAATGTACCTGTTCCAACTTACATTGCAAGGCAGCAGACCCCTAAAATAATCATCTAAGTTCTATGTTACATATAGAAACTCAGTAACATGAACAGAAACAGATTCATAGCTAGATCACCTTGACTAGCACATGCAGTTACCTCTTAAAACCTCAAACAACAGATCACATTACTGAATGCATAATATAGTTATGTTTTTGTTGCTTTAGTGATGGCACAACTAGCTCCCACTGCTAAAAGAGTAGCTCAAGAGGTGACAATTTAATTTAATCTATAAGGTTAAACCTTTTTGCACTGGCAATATACACACTGATCTATCACGTGACTGACTGATTAAAAGCAAGTTCAAAAGCAGTAAATTTTCCCACATCAATCAGATCACTTTCAATAAGAAAAGTTTATTGAAAAAAATCGAAAGGGACCATTTCAGAATCAGTGCTTGTAACGCCATATAATCAGCTGGAAAAAAAATAGAACTTTTCAACTTTCAGCCTTGTTCTGATTCCTCAAAATCAGTAGAAAGAGATAACAATGCTAGTTAAATTCAACAGACTACTAAAAACTTTTATTGAATGATCAATATTCAAAGGTAAAACAACATTTTCTGTTTTCTGTACCCCCATCACACTCTTTACTAGAAACAAAGTTAAAGATTGTTGTAGCCACTGCCAGCTGGTCAATGTGTCCACCCTTTCACTAAAAATCACAGCAGCATACGGCTGTAATTATTGTACATTAACTAGTTAAACAAACATTTTTTGCCTTTCCTTAAAATTACACTTTTCCACTTCCTGGTTGAATGAGGCACCGGTGATGTAACCAGGACCTCACAGATGCACCTTGGGAGAGCTACAATCATCAGCATTATCTCAGACTTCTGCATTTGAGTTCTTGAGTGCTTCACTTGCCTGATGTGGCAATTTTTTTTTTATTTGACACTATAGAGATTACACTAAAGCTGACATTTTTGTATTTAGAGTCTGCTGGAGATTTAAGGAATATCGAAACCCAAATTTCTTTGGAGACTACTTGTTAATTTTTTTTTTTTACTTTGGAGTGGAAAATGTTCCATTTTTAATTTACTGTGTCCCCGCTGGGGAGCTTCTCTGTCACTCTTTGACATAGCGGCCATTGTCATTGTAAAAGAAAATCATGGGAAGTCCAAAAATTCCCCATTGGGACATATGTCTAATAGGACATTTCCCCTCATTTTTTGTTAAACCTCTGTGTATCTGTGCTGCTTGGGCCTAGAAGAGGGGAATAGACCCCTGAAAAGTGTCCTTAACGGATTGTGCAAATGGAAAAGGAAAAGGCATCATGAACAGTACCTGTGCACTAATACAGCTACAACCACCTTTAACATACCTAAATTTGGAGAGATCTCCTCTTAAATTCTGTTGTATCTCCAGGACAGAAAGTAAGCACAATCCTGTAATATTTTCAAAAATATACAAAAAGAGATGTTCTAAGTGTTTTAACTATAGTTTAAACCACATGCTACTGTCTCTAGATCAGGGTTTCTCAACCAGGGTTCCATAGAACCCTGGGGGTTCCTTCAGAAGTTGGTAGGGGTTCCATGAGCAATGAGCAACTTTTGCCTCTATGATACCATTGATCTTTTTAGCTAAGGGGGTATATCTTCCCAATGATCACATGTGTAAGGCGCATTCTTCCCATTGACCATCACACTAATGTATCATGACTTGTAGATATAGTAATTTTTAACAGAGGTTCCCTGAGGCTGAAAAGTTATTTCAAGGGTCCCTCTGTGTTGAAAAGGTTGAGAACATCTACTCTAACTATAATGGTGAAATCTCTCTCTTTGAGTTACCGGGTCCACACACCTGCTGTGGCCATTAAGTGGGGTCTCAATCTGCTTAATCAATTTTTAAATTTACATTAGGCAGAATGCAACAGTAGGAGCTGGAACACACGAGGGTGGGAGGGTGGTTGGGAGCAACCAAAACTCCTAGGTAGACATGAATAGTGCCAGATATTAAGCCAGGGACAGACTCAGCTCACCAGGTTCCATTTATAAAACCTAAATATCACACTTTGGGGTGGAATAATTCTTTAATTCCATAAGGTGTGTTACAGCAAAGAACACAGCACAAAGACAAGCCCTACAGCATTTGTACAGGGAACCAAGATGTCATGTACAGGTCCTGTGTTTAGAGTCTCACAGAAAATAAGGCCTTTCTAGACCACATTTCAGCAGCCCAGACACAATGCCCAGTGGGACGCAGGTGTAAATCTCAAACAGCTGCGAATGTCTTGAACAGATCTGGGAGACAAAGAAACCATTCTGCCCTGCCATGGCTGGCAGAGGAAGGGAGCGAGGAAATTCCTGCACAGGTCCTGCGGCTTGTTGTGTGGGGCGGTTTTTCATCTCCACTTTACGATGATTATTAAAAGTAAACTTACACCGTGCCATTTGAAGAAGCAGCTTAAAAACTTATAAACTCAGGTTAACGCTTCCAAAAACAAGACTTCCTGGAGTTTATGCTTTAGATTTTGAATTCATAACCAGCCAAATCCCTTTTCAAATCGACTTGTTTTAATGTAGTAGTTATATTATTTAAACTAATAGCTTGTAGATTATTCCAGCAACCGCAAAAAGCTGAACGATATATTTTCTATGGCTTACTACACTTTTAGAGTACAGCTATCTGACAGAAACATGAGGGCTGCCAATGATGTTCATTCCTGAAAATGCTTCACGGCTGGCGAAAATGCCTTACTCCATATAATTATGTAGACAAAGACTTCTGAGATTTGGCATTTTTGTTATAGGTTGATGACTCAAAGTATGGAAGCCAGAGGATTGGCTTAACAGTCAGGCAACTAAAAAATTCTCACAAACGTTTTCCAACTTTCTCCTTGCTTCTTCCATGACAAGCTAGTAGTACGACTTGTCTTGTTAGGTTACTTTGCCGCTAAGTTTTGAATTTTGCATGTCAGACCAAATCAGAATGAAGCTTTAAATGGTTAGCAAACTAAAGGAATAATGGTGTCCTAAAGTCAAAACTAAATAGTTCACAAATTTGCAAGGATCACAGTACACCCGCAGAAGGCTTCAGTTTCACAATCTTGTATAGCTATAATGCAGAAGGCTATCCCACCTACTGCCTGGGAATCTGTGTGTTTACCCCTTTGTAATGCAGGAAAGATATTTCTCAACAATATACAGTATATTAATATATATATATATATATATATATATATATATATATATATATATATATACACACATACACAGTATCTCACAAAAGTGAGTACACCCCTCACATTTTTGTAAATATTTTATTATATCTTTTCATGTGACAACACTGAAGAAATGACACTTTGCTACAATGTAAAGTAGTGAGTGTACAGCTTGTATAACAGTGTAAATTTGCTGTCCCCTCAAAATAACTCAACACACAGCCATTAATGTCTAAACCGCTGGCAACAAAAGTGAGTACACCCCTAAGTGAAAATGTCCAAATTAGGCCAAAAGTTTCAATAGTTTGTGTGGCCACCATTATTTCCATCACTGCCTTAACCCTCTTGGGCACGGAGTTCATCAGAGCTTCACAGGTTGCCACTGGAGTCCTTTTCCACACCTCCATGAGGACATCACGAAGCTGGTGGATGTTAGAGACCTTGCGCTCCTCCACCTTCCGTTTGAGAATGCCCCACAGATGCTCAATAGGGTTTAGGTCTGAAAACATGCTTGGCCAGTCCATCACCTTTACCCGAAGCTTCTTTAGAAGGCAGTGGTTGTCTTGGAGGTGTGTTTGGGGTCAATATCATGTGGGAATACTCCCCTGCGGCCCAGTCTCTGAAAGGAGAGGATCATGCTCTGCTTCAGTATGTCACAGTACATGTTGGCATTCATGGTTCCCTCGATGAACTGTAGCTCCCCAGTGGCGGCAGCACTCAAGCAGCCCCAGACCATGACACTCCCACCACCATGCTTGACTGTAGGCAAGACACACTTGTCTTTGTACTCCTCACCTGGTTGCCACCACACACGCTTGACACCATCTGAACCAAATAAGTTTACAGTATCTTGGTCTCATCAGACCACACGACATGGTTCCAGTAATCCATGTCCTTTCTTCTGCATCATCTTTAGAAGAGGCTTCCTTCTGGGATGACAGCCATGCAGACCAATTTGATGCAGTGTGCGGCGTATGATCTGAGCACTGACCCCCCACCCCTTTAACCTCTGCAGCAATGCTGGCAGCACTCATACGTCTATTTCCCAAAGACAACCTCTGGATATGACGCTGAGCATGTGCACTCAACTTCTTTGGTCGACCATGGTGAGGTCTGTTCTGTGTGGACCCTGTCCTGTTAAACTGCTGTATGGTCTTGGCCACTGTGCTGCAGCTCAGTTTCAGGGTCTTGGCAATCTTCTTATAGCCTAGGCCATCTTTACGTATAGCAACAATTCTTTTTTTCAGATCCTCAGAGAGTTCTTTGCCATGAGGTGCCATGTTAAACTTCCAGTGAACAGTATGAGAGAGTGAGAGCGATAACACCAAATTTAACACACCTGCTCCCCATTCACACCTGAGACCTTGTAACACTAACGAGTCACATGACACCGGGGACGGAAAGTGGTTAAGTGGGCCCAATTTGGACATTTTCACTTAGGGGTGTACTCACTTTTGTTGCCAGCGATTTAGACATTAATGGCTGTGTGTTGAGTTATTTTGAGGGGACATCAAATTTACACTTTTATACAAGCTGTACACTCACTACTTTACATTGTAGCAAAGTGTCATTTCTTCAGTGTTGTCACATGAAAAGATAGAATAAAATATTTACAAAAATATGAGGGGCATACTCACTTTTGTGAGATACTATATATATATATATATTGTACAGGACGCCGTGGCTGGGTCCTGGAAGGACGCTATGTTTCCCCTCTGTTTGGACTGTGGTCCCTTTAAGGGAACAAAAAGGGTTAACCCACCTGTCAGAGGAAGTGGGTTTAAAACAAGACAGGAAGTTGGAGAGGGGGTGGAGGAGTGTAAAGGAGAATGTGGATGGTGGATGGTGTTTGTTGTGCAGCAACAAAAGTGAATAGCAGTGTCCTGCCTGGAAGTCTCCTGCCAGGGGAAGCTACCTGCAACAGAAATTAAGGACTGTTTAACTGCGATAGCAGTTCTGGACTTTGCAAGTCGGTGAGACTAAAACCTTTTTCTTTTGTTTTTGCTGCTGTAAAGCTATTTAAGTTCAATAAATCTCCTTTTGAGTGAAAAGCCTGTGTCCTGCGATCTAGCTGGTCCCCCAAACATTACAAGTGGTGCTCGAATGCGGGCAGGACAGAGTAACAGGCATTTTTCTTGCTGTTTTTTTTTTTGTTTGTGTATTGGACTTAAAACTGACATTTAAAGGGACAGTACAGTGGATTTATGTCCTGGGTTAAAGCCGCACAAACCCTGAAAGCTGAAGCAATGGAGGAGCTAATTAAACAGCTGTCCTTGGCTAATATACAAGCGCAGACTCGCCATGAGGTACAGCAAGAAAACACTCGCCTGTTGGTGGCCCAGTTGGCAGCCCAGCAAGCGACCCAGCAAGAGGTTATGCAGGCTCAAGTGACTGCCTTAAAAGAAGTAGTGCAGCAGCTTTCTCAGGGCCGTGAGCAAGCGGCTGTTGCCCCTGGCAACCAGGTGACCGTGAGGGCAAGCCATTTTTTGCAGAAATTGTCCCTGAGTGATGATGTAGAGGCATTTCTTGCTACATTTGAGAGGACGGCAGAGAGAGAAGGGTGGCCCCAGGACCAGTGGGCCGGCCTAATTGCTCCTTTCCTAACCGGAGATCCGCAAAAAGCCTACTTCGATCTGCCACCAGATCACGCTAAAGACTATCAAAAATTAAAGGCAGAAATATTGGCTCGTTTGGGGGTAACTACAGCTGTTCGGGCCCAACGAGTGCACCAATGGAAGTATCGTCCAGATCGTCCACCACGGTCTCAAATGCATGACCTGGTGCAACTGGTAAAAAAATGGCTGCAGCCCGAAATGTTGTCTGGCCTCCAAATCGTGGAGCGGGTCGTGCTGGACCGATACCTAAGGTCACTGCCAGACGACCTTCAACGGTGGGTCAGCCATGGAGACCCCAAAACAGTGAACCTCCTTGTCGAGATGGTAGAACGATACACAGTGGTGGAGGATCTGCTTGGCCCTACCAAGCGCCAAGGACCCAGTCTGCCACGGCCTATTCGTTCGACTGCTGCCCTTCGAAAGGACGTTCCCCGGAGCCCTGGAACCAACACCCCAGAAGGTCAAGAGTCACTCCCGATACCTTCTCAGCGACCTGTTCCTGTTCGGAGAGGAGGGGATGTACAATGTTGGCGATGTCATTCCTGGGGCCATACCCGGGCCCACTGCCCACTGCAAGAGGAGCCCATGGAATGCGGGGTTCTTCGGAGGGGGTCTTTTTATGCCCATAAAGCATGTACAACACATATCGATCTTGGAGAAGAGAAATTCGAGTGTGAAGTCCAAGTAAACCACCTCCCTGCCCGGGCTTTGCTGGACTCCGGAAGCATGGTAACCCTGATCCATCCTAGAGTAATTGGGAAGATCGGTCCGGTAAGAAAAACTTTACGGGTGGTGTGCATTCACGGGGACACTAGAGAGTACCCTCTCATCTCGGTGACCATCTCCGCAGCATGTGGCACTGGTACTCAAGAGGTGGGGGTGGTAAAAAACTTGGTACATGATGTTATCATAGGACGAGACTGTCCGTTATTTGCAAAACTGTGGGGACAAGGAGAACTACCTGAACGGTCCAGAGACTGGGGAGAAACTAGTCCCTCTGTTCCTGCGGTTGAGAGAAATAACCCTGAAATGCCGAATGTTCTTGAAAATGCTAATGATTTGGTTAATGGTGATGAAAGTAGTGCTGATGTTATTAAGGGTGTCAAAATGTGTGGTTCACAGACCTACCTGAACACTGAAGAGGGGGGGGAACCTTTCCCACTTCAGGTAATGCTGGGGGAAGAGGATGAGGAAGTGGCCGTTACCCCTGCCCTGCCGGATTTGGGTGTTCCGCAGGGGGCATTTGGTACTGCCCAGATGCAGGACCACACTTTGGCCCATGCACGGGAACAGGTGGTAGTATTAAATGGGGTTCCCCAAGAGCCAGGTGCGAATGAGCGGTGGCCACACTTTGCAATATGTAATGAATTGCTTTATCGGGTTACCAAAGTGAGAGAAAATGTGGTAGAGCAATTATTGGTACCCCAACAGTATAGACGCAAGGTCCTGGACCTGGCCCATGATGATGTTTTAGGGGGACACCTGGGAGTTGAAAAGACGGAGGCACGGATCACCGACCGGTTTTACTGGCCAGGTCTGAAAGCAGAGGTAAGGAGATACTGTACCTCTTGTCCCACCTGTCAGTTGACCGCTCCGGTGACCCACTTCCGGAATCCTTTGGTCCCTCTGCCCATAATTGAGGTCCCATTTGAAAGGATAGCCATGGATATAGTAGGTCCCTTGGTGAAGTCGGCTCGAGGTCACTCCTACATACTGGTGATTCTCGACTATGCCACCCGATATCCTGAGGCGCTACCCCTGCGAAATACCTCCTCTAAGGCTATTGCCCGGGAATTATTCCAGTTGTTTACACGGACTGGTTTTCCCAAGGAAATACTAACGGACCAGGGCACCCCATTTATGTCGAGAGTTATGGCCGACGTGTGTAAGCTCTTCCGGATTAAACAGCTGCGCACATCGGTCTACCATCCCCAAACGGATGGGTTAGTGGAACGCTTTAATAAGACCCTTAAATCTATGCTTAAGAGAGTTGTACAAAGGGATGGGAAAGACTGGGACTGTCTGTTACCAGCTCTCCTATTTGCTATCCGGGAAGTGCCCCAGGCCTCCACTGGGTTTTCGCCCTTCGAGTTGGTATATGGGCGGAGACCTCGCGGACTACTGGATTTTGTTAAGGAGGAATGGGAAAGTGAACCTAGTCAGCATAAGAGTGTTCTTGAATATGTTTCCCAAATGCAGGAGAGGATCCGAACTGTGTTGCCACTAGTCAAGGAACATTTACAAAAAGCTCAGGAGGCTCAACGACGAGTCTATAATAGGGCTGCTAAAATAAGGAATTTCCAAGTGGGGGATCGAGTAGCGGTGTTGATTCCCACTGTGGAAAGTAAATTCTTAGCCAGGTGGCAAGGCCCCTTTGAAGTTGTAGAAAAAGTGGGAGAGGTGAATTATAAAATCCACCAACCGGGTAAGAGGAAACCCTATCAAATATATCATGTAAACTTGTTAAAGCCCTGGACAGAGAGGGAACCAGTGACCTCCCTGGCTAGTGCAAGATTGGAGCCTCGGGTTGGGGTGGAGAGTGTCCAAGTAGCAAATACCCTGTCTAAAACCCAAAGCCAGCAGGCAAAGGAGTTCTTGCAGAGAAATAAAGAAAAATTTTCAGACTTGCCAGGGCTCACGAGTACCATAGAGCATGATATCATCACGGAACCAGGAGTCAAAGTTTTTGTCCGGCCCTACCACATCCCAGAGGCCCAAAGGAAGGCTGTTTCAGAGGAAGTGAAGAAGATGTTAGACCTGGAGATTATTGAGGAATCGCAGAGTGAGTGGTCGAGCCCGATTGTGTTGGTACCGAAGCCCAACGGGACTCTGCGATTCTGCAATGATTTTCGGAAACTTAATGAAGTTTCACGGTTTGATGCCTACCCCATGCCCCGGGTAGATGAGCTTATTGAGAGACTAGGTCCAGCCAGGTATATCACTACATTAGACCTTACCAAGGGATATTGGCAAATCCCGTTGACTAAGGCTGCTAGAGAGAAAACTGCTTTTTCTACCCCAGAGGGGAGTTTTCAGTACAAAAGGATGCCTTTTGGATTGCAAACTGCTCCAGCCACATTCCAGCGAGCAATGGATAGGATTTTACGACCTCACCAGAAATATGCCTCAGTGTACTTGGACGACATAGTCATTTTTAGCAGAGACTGGGAATCACACTTGCCCAAAGTCCAGGCAGTGCTGGACTCTCTTTGGAAGGAGGGGTTTACAATAAACCCTGAAAAATGTGCTTTGGGAATGGAGGAGGTGAAATACCTGGGCTATATCGTGGGTAGAGGGGTGGTGAAACCTCAGGTCAGCAAGGTAGAGGCTATACAGAGTTGGCCCCGTCCCCTCACAAAAAAGCAGGTACGTGCATTCTTGGGCATGGTGGGATACTACAGGAGGTTTGTACCCAATTTTGCCACGTTGGCGGCTCCATTGACCGATCTGACTAAGGGTCGGAAATCGGTCATGGTGGAGTGGAATGCAGACGCTGAGAAGGCCTTTTTGGAGCTCAAGTCGGCACTGTGCCAACACCCTGTCCTGGTAGCACCCAATTTTTCAAAAGAGTTTGTTGTCCAAACTGATGCTTCTGATGTAGGATTGGGAGCGGTGTTGTCACAGGTTATTAATGGAGAGGAGCACCCGGTAGTCTTCCTCAGTAGGAAGTTAACACCAGCGGAAAAAAACTACGCTATAATTGAACGAGAGTGTCTGGCCATTAAGTGGGCTCTGGAATCCCTCAGATATTACCTTTTGGGGAGGAAGTTTAGGCTGATTTCTGACCATGCCCCTTTAACATGGTTGAGACAGGGTAAAGGGAATAATGCCAGGGTTACTCGGTGGTTCCTGGCACTCCAGGAATTTAAATTTGTAGTGGAGCATAGGCCCGGGAGACTGCATCAAAATGCAGATGCCCTCTCCCGAGTCCATTGTTTGAGCTCCACTGTTGCCTCCACCTCCATGGCGTTGGGGCACAGGGGGGGGATATGTACAGGACGCCGTGGCTGGGTCCTGGAAGGACGCTATGTTTCCCCTCTGTTTGGACTGTGGTCCCTTTAAGGGAACAAAAAGGGTTAACCCACCTGTCAGAGGAAGTGGGTTTAAAACAAGACAGGAAGTTGGAGAGGGGGTGGAGGAGTGTAAAGGAGAATGTGGATGGTGGATGGTGTTTGTTGTGCAGCAACAAAAGTGAATAGCAGTGTCCTGCCTGGAAGTCTCCTGCCAGGGGAAGCTACCTGCAACAGAAATTAAGGACTGTTTAACTGCGATAGCAGTTCTGGACTTTGCAAGTCGGTGAGACTAAAACCTTTTTCTTTTGTTTTTGCTGCTGTAAAGCTATTTAAGTTCAATAAATCTCCTTTTGAGTGAAAAGCCTGTGTCCTGCGATCTAGCTGGTCCCCCAAACATTACAATATATATATATATATATATATATATATATATATATATATATATATATATATATATATATATATATACACACACACACATAGTAAATTGTAATAGGGACAGGCTAAACTGGGTCTAAGCAGGTTTTCCCTGCACACTTATTTAGCAAACAAACATAGGGGGGCTTTGTAGAAAGTGCATAGCATAAAGCAAACAAAACATTTGCTCAAAACATCGGACTAACAAAATATACAGGCAGCTCCTGTACCATTTTTGTATTCTGTCAGACCTCAGCCCTTTCACTCAGCAGCAGACTCCCACAGCAGAGACAAAGAACCTTGAGCATCAGTCAGCTCACATATATAAAAGCCAGTGTACAGTTAAGAATAATAATGAAGTCTTGCTACCAGATAAGACGTGACGTAGGAATAGAGCTTTTATACCACCCAAAGCTCTAAAAAGCCTCTGAGCTCCAGGATGTTTTTAGCCCTCATTCACACAGGCTTTTGTTTGATTTAACCCCTTGACATTGCCTTCCACTGGTCCTTCAAAATGCTGAGATTTTCAGGCAGAATTCCAATCATGTGATCGCTGTGATTGGCTGTCACAGTGTTCACATGAACTGGAGAAATATAGAAGAGCAATATACTCCAGTACAAAATATACTACAAAAGAACAGTATAGGCAATTTATACAAAGCTTTACTATATTCTAGGACTATACGGCTACAGAAGTTCAGTATATCCCTTAAGAATATAACTATAGAAAAGCAAAATGTCCCAGCAAATAAATATGGCCCCATTCGATCAACTAAAGAGCATGTTCTCACATTTCAATCATAAAGCCCCGTACACTTGATCAGAAAATCGTACGAAAAATACCGCTTTCGGAGCGATCGCATGATAATCGGATTGCTAGTACAGAGCTTTCTCAAGCTGATCATGACAGTTCTTCTGATATTATCCGATCGGATAATGACATGACAGTGAAATTAAAACAAGGGTGACTTGATCATACATAGTACAAGTTGAAGTACTATGTACATACATAATACTATGTATGACCAAGTCACCCTTGTTTTAATTTCACTGTCATGTATTTTGTATAAATACATTTTTCGTAATTTTTTTACAATTGTCTACATACTCTATTTGTACTTTTCACTGTACCAAGATAGTCCACTTGCCTCTTGCCCTTGGTGAACCTTGGTTGGGGACCAGGTTCCAAAACTTCTATTCCACTAAGTCTTGGATGATGGTACACATTGCTGCTCTAAATTGTTATACTCATGGTTATTATCTTCAGAGGCCACCCATTTTCTTTCAATACCCTCTGATCAGCCTGAACCGAGGAGGACAGATCCCTTTCTGTTTTTTTTTTTAGCGGACCAGATTGGACCCGGAGGTAGGCGGTCCATTTAAACCCACCTGTCCATAGGAATGCATGGACCTTCCAGTCAGGTCCAACTGAAAAACTGAGAGGCGGACCTGATAAGATCACCCATGTGAAAGGGCCCTAACGCTGTGTGCTAGTGTTGAGGTATAGAAAGCCACATAGAAACTCACCAAGCAAAAAAAGATGTTTCCAAGCAACAAAGTCATAGTCACGGTTAAATGAGCTGTATTCTTGTTAGCCGAAGCAGTCCTGAACAATGCAACACATAGAGGAAGCTACCCTAGCCATTCTATGCAATATTATTAAGGAAAAAGGAGTGAGAAGGTTTATACTTTACTGTCAGTATATACATTTTATTTTATTGAAAAAAGTAAGTATAACAAGATTACAGAATTGCATAATATGCCCAAGCCTTTTAATGACGCCCATGGATGGCTTGAATTTCAACCAATTCCTGCTGAATCGATCAAAATCTGAGCCATGCATGGGTGGCCTTGCAAGCTCCACTCGGTCTGACAAAATTTCATTTAAAAAACCGACTCATATAATCAGATTTCAGCCAAATACATATTACAAAATGAAGTCCATGAAGGTTCTCACTTATCCAGATCATGGTATAGCTGGTAGAAGTTGATTACACATCTGCCTATTTAAAGATGAATTTCCAGGCATAGTACATTTTTACATAGTTACATTGGTTCAGCTTGGACCAATATACATGTATATACTGTACCCGGCCGATCCCCCTGGAATCTGAAAATGACTGGCATAGACACCACAAATTCAGTGATCTCCACTTGCTTTACGGGTCCTGTGCTAAGTGGCCAGCCTGATGCATTGTAACAACAGAAAGGATCAGGCACCTGCTAGGAAGACCTGTGCCAGGGGATAAGTGACGGTCCTATGAGTCTTAGCTGCTGGGAATAACTCCTGGGAGGGAGAGTATTGAGAGCTGCAAGTAAAATTCCATAAAGTATGATCAGTCTCTCAATATTGCATATGGGAATTAACCTCTATGAGTTCCACAGTTAAAATGGTTTCTTGGAAAATCATATTAAAACTTACAAGATGACTGTCAACCCAGAAAGCCAATTGTTTTACCCACTGGTCTCAGTGGCCATGAGACCATGCCTGTCCTCAGATGGAAGGGTCCTAGGTATGTCACTGTACTTGCCAATGATGCCTAGGACCCTTCCATCTGAGGACAGGCATGGTCTCATGGCCACCGAAACCAGTGGTAAAACAGTTGGCTTTCTGGGTTGGCAGTCATCTTGTAAGTTTTAATATGATTTTCCAATAAACCATTTTTAACTGTGGAACTCATAGAGGTTAATTCCCATATGCAATATTGAGAGACTGATCCTTCTCTGACATCTACATTGAGCAATATCCCAGAGTCTAAGCGCTATATGGAATTTTTGTTGCAGCCTGATGCATTGTGAACACAGGAGGTGGGCCGCTCCGCACAAGCGCTATTCAGAGAATGCTTTGCAATTACTTATAGATTACATATAAAATAATGTATTAGAATTCTTGCTCAGATGAAGCCCCGGCATAATGACCTGTTACAATGAACACACTTATGCCGCGTACACATGGTCGGATTTTCCGACGGGAAATGTTGGATGTGAGCTTGTTGTCAGAAAGTCCGACCGTGTGTATGCTCCATCAAACATTTGCTGTCGGACTTTCCGCCAACATATGTTTGCTAGCAGGTTCTCAAATTTTCTGCCAACTAAACTTTGTTGTCGGAAAGTCGGATCGTGTGTACACAGGTCCGTCGCACAGAAGTTTGCGCATGCTCGGAATCAAGCAGAAGGAGCCGAACTGGCTATTGAACTGCCTTTTTCTCGGCTCATTGTACGTCTTGTACGTCACCACGTTCCCACGTTCGGAATTGTTGGCCAACATTTGTGTGACCGTGTGTATGCGAGACAAGTTTGAGCCAACAACCTTCGAACAAAAATCCATGGTTTTGTTGGCGGAAAGTCCGATCGTGTGTACGGGGCATTATTGTAAGTGAATTAAAGGCTCGCTTTGCTTGGAGGATCTCCAGCCAGTCCTTGCAGTTCAGGTGCCTGATGCCAGATAGATCTTATCACTACTGGTCATGTGAAAACCACTGTCAAGAGCACATTTCGAAGAACCATCCTACTCATTACAAATCTGTCAGTTGTCTACTTAGTTTACTATGGATGGTGCTGGTCGGGAGAGGTACCAAGCTAAGGGGGCGTCAGTAAGAAAACACCAGAAAAATATTCCCAACGCACACACTCCTGGAATTTGCTGTAACGATAGTGGGTGCCGAGGTGACCACCAGCTGGGGACCTGGAAACAACACAGATTAGGAGACATGCCGCCAGCATCTCTCAGATAGCATCCATGGTGATCTTTGTTGTGTTGGCAATATATCTCTTAATTTATGTATGAAAAATGCACTAAGAACAACATTTTATACTTCAAACAATCAGCATTCAGCTGTCATTTCGGCAGAGCAGTCCTTACAAGAAATCAAGGATTCTAACCAGTTGCTGCGGACAACAGAAATTTTCTTATACATATGCAGTATAAAATTTACAGAACTTGGCCCTACTAGATGACAAAGAGGACCTGTCTAATCAGATCCTAATTTGAAATAAAACAAAGGCCTTAGTTACGTTTATTTTCAAATACATGTGGAAGCTCCACAAGGTGCCTCTGCAACACGCTGTCGTGCTATCATCAATTAAATTGACAGTAAGATAAACTGGGAAGGTCACCCTATTTCTTCTTACACTGCTGGCTGAAGGCAACTGAAGACTAGTCTTGACCTAAATATAACAATCTGAAAAAAGCCACTAGATCAGTCTTACACTAGTGTGGGTGGTGCACACTGAATGAGCTAATTCATTATATGCACAGTAAGAAGGGATGGGGAGTAACCCAAACCAATAACCATAAACCACACACTCAATCTCTAATCCTACATTTATTCTTCAACCTAAACCCTAAACTTAAAGGGTAACTCCACTTTTATGGGGGGAAAAAAATAGCAAATGAAGAAAAAAATAATATAGCTCATACAACTGAGACACAAGTCATACTGTAATTGAATGTTTCCCTTTCAATCTGCAGCTCTGTTATTTTCTGTAAAGTGCAATGCAATATGGCTATGTGGAGGTGTTCTGTACACATTCTGTGTACAGAATGCCCCCCAGGAACATCATTTTCTGCTTGTGTATTGGCTCATAGATTTTCCCACCAAGTCAGATTTTTGGCATCCCCAGCAAAACAAAAAGTAATTTTTAGTAAGATACTCCCAATAGGAAATCACATCTAAAGGAATGCAGACCCTGCAATTTTCCTCATTAGTGCCCTGCAGGCGCAGCAGCTGATTGATAATTATGAAACCACTCCCATTTATACAGGCACACTGAGCACATGGACACACACAGTGATTTCTTCAGAATAACAAAAGGTAGGAATCTGCAACAAAGTTTGTTAAAATCCTTGCAATGTACATAGATCACCCAGAGGGGAATGTTTTTTTTCTCAACAAAAGTGGAGTTCTTTAAGGCAAACCTTTGCTGCACCAATGGACAACTGTTCCACTTTGCACATACTAACCTTCTCTGTTCTACTGTCCATTCCATGACATCACCGCTCAGTTGGCCTACTTGGAGTGAACATACCAGGTACTTCAAGATATGTCACGTAGGGGTGGGGACAGGGTTCTCAGGGTTTACTTATTTCCCTCACTGCTAAACAGAGAAGCATGGAAACACAGAGAGGTCAAGTGTAATTTGCTTATGTCCAAAAGATAAACGCAAAGAACCTAAAGGACAACTACACCCTTGGTGCACATTGGCCTTAAAGGCATGCACCCCTTTAGTGAAGTCCACCTGGTCCAATACTTCTCTGCGTCCCTGTTCCAGCAATCTTTACTGTGTGGAACTTCACAGCCTTTCTTTCAAAAGTATCCCTGCCATGTCCTCTTCATCCTGCGAGCCTCATTCCTATCGATATCTGTTGGGAAAGCTATACTCTGCAGGACCACTGGAAGCTACCAGCATGCATGCGCAGGATCAAGATGGGGTGGGTATGCTTTAAAAAAAAAAAAGCCTGCAAGAATCTGGCCAGGACCACACAGCGACAGTTGCTGGCATGAGGGTAGAGTTAAAAGAGAACTATAGCCAAAGCTTTTTTGGCTGTACTTCTCTTATAGATCACAGGAGTGCAGTTCGTTCTGCACTCCTGTGTCCCTTCTTTAGCCAACAGTGGCTAAAGCCCACTATCGGCTGACGTTGCAGAGGCACAGATGCCTGGACCGGCAACTGGCTCAGCCTCTCGGCAAGTCCTCCTGCCCCCTCCACAGCCCAGCCCTCCAGTGAGCAACGGACGGGCAGAGCAGAGAGCCAGTGAGTGACAGTCACCAGCTCCCTGCAGCCTGAAGACAGAGAGTTGAGTGATCAGCGATGTTCAATCGCTCAGTTCTCGGTCTGGAGCAGGCGGGGGACAGATTCAGCATCAGACCGCTGCTGCATCCAACTAGGTGAGTATAATTATGTTTTTTTTCTCAGGTTGGTGGGAGCATGCCTTAAAGGGGTTGTAAAGGTAATTTTTTTTTTTCAAAAAAATAACAAACATGTTATACTTACCTTCACTGTGCAGCTCGTTTTGCACAGAGTGGCCCCAAACCTGGTCTTCTGGGGTCCCTCGGCGGCTGTTTCAGCTCCTCCCCGCAAGAACTAACCACCTTAATGCGAGCCCCCTCGCATGGTGGTTAGTTCTTGCAGGCGCGCTCCCGTGATACAGCCGGCGGCTATAGCCGCTCACTGTATCACTCGGCCCCGCCCCCCGGCGCGCCGCATCATTGGATGTGATTGACAGCAGCGCGAGCCAATGGCTGCGCTGCTTTCAATCCATCCACTGTAGCCAATCAGCAGCCAGGCTGAGTGGCAAAATGGATGTCGGGATCGAGCGGCTGACTTTCGAAGGGTCAGGTAAGTAAAACGGGGGGCTGGGGGCGGCGGTATTGTCGGAAGTTTTTTCACCTTAATGCATAGAATGCATTAAGGTGAAAAAACTTTTACCTTTACAACCCCTTTAAAGGTCAACTTGCACCAAAGGTACAGTTGACCTTAAAACTTGCATAGCTTATTTTAGCAATTTAGTTAACTTTTTAACATCCGTGCAGTTCACAGGATCCAACATGGCAATTAAACAGCAGTGGCATACAATAGCATATCAATACCATGGTTTCATGTTCCATCACACTGCAAAATCTTGGGCCCACCTGACCCTTTCTTAAAACCAGAGTCATTGTACTAATATGCCATGTACCCTGCTGTTTGCTTGTGCTGTTGGATCGTATGAACTGCTTGATGTTTGGAAGATGGACAAAGCACAGGCTTATTTTAACTTTTCATAATTCTAATACCAATATTACTTCTGCACTAAACCTAGATTTTGTAACAGATTAGATAATCCGTCGAATGATCAGACAGAGGGTTATTGCAACTTGCAGTTTACTAAACAGGTGCAAAGTTAGAATCAATAATGCAAAATGGGTCAGGACGGCAAAGAGTATGCATACGTTGAAGAATAATACATAACAGACTATGAAAGCCGCACAAACATGGACTCTTCAAAGTAATATCCCTTTGGCTCAATCAAGGTAACTCCATATGGAGTCCATAAGAACAGAAACTGTAGCTGAGAATCACTACTTCAAGTTGTTCCAAAGCCTAAAGGTTTTTTACTTTAAAGGATCACTAAAGATATATATATATATATATTTTTTTTTTTTTTAAATAACAAACATGTTATACTTACCTCCACTGTGCAGCTCGTTTTGCACAGAGTGGCCCCGAACCTGGTCTTCTGGGGTCCCTCGGCGGCTGTCTCGGCTCCCCCCCCGCAAGGACTCAACACCTTCATGGGAGCTCCCTCGCATGGTGTTGAGTGCTTGCGGGCGTGCTCCCGTGATACAACCACCCGGCGCGCCGCATCATTAGATGTGATTGACAGCAGCGCGAGCCAATGGCTGCGCTGCTTTCAATCCATCCACTCTAGCCAATCAACGGCCAGGCTGAGCCGTGAAGAGGATGTCGGGGGCGAGCGCGGGACTTTCGAGGGGTCAGGTAAGTAAAACGGGGGGGCGGTATTGTCGGATGTTTTTTCACCTTAATGAATAGAAGGGATAAACGGCCCTTACTGTGTCAATAGACACAGACAGGGTGGCTCGGGAGTGAGCCCCCATAGAAAGCCATTTTCTATGGGGGCACTCACCGAAGAGGAAAAGTCAGGAGCCCTGGCGGGGACTCAAGAAGAGGATCGGGGCTGCGCTGTGCAAAACCACTGCAGCAGATAAGTATGATATGTTTGTTTTTGTTTTTTAAAGTGAAGCTTTAATATCACTTTCAGTAAAAAAAAAAAAATTTAGAACACAACAGTTACTTTTGATCATCCTCAGCGGGACGCTCAGAGGGACTCTCAGTGAAGTCCAGGGTAGCTCTGGTAACACAGGCAAAGAGCTGGAGGGATCCAGGGACACGAGGAGGCTGTCAAACTGGAAATGAAGTACTCTGATAGCAATCAGGAAGGGGCTCCCCACCATAGTTGGGTCTTCCGTTGAAGCTGTGTGCTATTAGGCTATGGCCTGGCTACACGCACGCTGGTTTTGATAGTGGAGGGGTCGGGGCTGCGCTCAGCCCTTCCTTCTCTGAGCTGGCCACTCAGCTGTCAGCTAATTGCCAGCTCCCATCTCTCTCCACAGTTACTCAGCTGTTGTTGATATCCTGCTTGTCAGTCCTGCCTACTTACGACGTCCAGTCCAGAGGAGCTCTGCCTTTGCCTTGGTCACATCACAAGAAGCTATCTCCTGCGTTCCTGTTTAAAGACTGGCTTTGCTGACATCCCTTCTGGCTCCAGATCCTGCTTGCTGTTCCACTACATTGATCCCTGACTTCTGGCTTGGCTGACTATCCGTTCCGGTTACTGAACTCTGGCTAAGTTTTGACTACGTTTGTTCTTTTTACTTTTATTATTAAACAAGTGTGATTTAACTGTACTTCTGTCTAGGTCTGATTTCATGGTTTCTGACAGGAGGGCCTCTCACCTGGCTGCAAATCAAGTGCCCAACAACCTCTGCCTCATCAAGCAGAGAGGGAAGCCAAGAAACATATCTTCCCTTTGTGTGTCCAGAAAATCAGAAAGCTGTAGAAAATGAAGTTAAAGTGGTCTGAGCCTGCATCTGAGTGTGGTGCATATATGGGAACCCTGCTACAACTTTATTATATCACTGACAGCAATATACAATACACAGAAAAAAAGAAAAAAGGTAAATCTTCTGCTGCAAAAATGTTTGCACCAAATACAAGTAACCTGCTTTATGAAGCAGTAGTTTTGTACTGGTATAAATGTGGAATTCCCCTTTAACCTTCCACTCCAGAGAATATGCTCTTCCTGTCTAAAACTAGGGATTATGTAAGTGCTGTTTGCACATCCGTTAATGAAATGATCTCTGTAAGTTCTAGGCTCTGTGCCCACTGATAACCTCCTCCTCCTCCTCCTCCTCCGCATGTTTTGTTAATGCACAAAAAATGTCACTTTAGGAAAAATCGTGTGCTGGGGGTTATCTGGTGTTTGTGTCCCCCCTGACCTGTGATTAATGGCCCTCAATAAATCTTCATAAATATAATGATGAACAGTGTGAAGTCACTAGCAGTTCCTGCCTGGAAGCAGCACAGGATGTAAAATCTATCAGCGGTGTGCAGGACACTACTCCTTTAAGGCACAACTCCAGCTTTAGTTCATTTAAAATCGATCACTGTATACTTACATACTGCTAGTATATAGGAGGCTGAAATTAGTATATTATTCTTCCAAATGTCCACTTTGTAAAAAAAAACAGAATAAAACTGGGAGGTTATGATCTTTAAGCAAGGCAGGCGCTATTGCAAAGCACTAACATGTTTTGCATATTGGGGATTGTGGTTGCTTAAAGCTGAACGCTAAGCAAAAATTAAAACAAGAAATTCAAGTATGTGCTTATTAAACCACAGAGTTTATTTTTGAAAGCAGCTAGTGTAAGTGTAAGTAACTGAATTTGACCGGTTATCAGACTCCTGTTATCACCTATATAGCATAGCTCATATGCTAACAAGTAACATGCTGATAGGAGGAGAGAGCAGAATGACAAGGACATGTGTTCTGCTGTTTCTCCTTCACTGCCCAGTAACAGGAAAGGTCCAGGAAGGAGACCAAGTTGTATTACTTGAAGTGAAGTCAAAAATGTAAGTCCTGCTAGATGACTTCAGGCTGGCCTCTTTTTGCAGGTCTACCCGCTATACTGTCGTTTTAGCGGCGCTATTCGGCCACTAGCAAGCACGGTTTTAACCCCCTGCTAGCGGCTGAAAATGGGTTAAATCCGCCCGCAAAATGCAGACGGAGTGGCGTTTTGCTGGCAGTATCGCAGCGCTGCCCCACTAATTTCAATGTGGAGCAGCAGTGGAGGAGCGGTGAGTTCACCGCTCTTTCACCGCTCCAAAAAAGCTGCTGGCAGGACTTTTTTTGACGCCCGGCCAGCGCACTGCTCCAGTGTGAAAGCCCTCGGGAATGGAGCCGCTTTTTTCAGGCGCTATACAGGCGCTATTTTTAGCGCTGTAGCACCTGGAAAACGCTGGCAGTGTGAAAGGGGTCTTAGGCACTGATGAATTCGTAGAGGCCAATCTGCTGACAGCCTTAAAGTGGAATTAAACCCTCCTATCCTGTACAGCCAAGGAAGCTGCTTCTGTTTGATCTGCAAATGCCATGGTGCAACACGTGTGATCAATTATGATACCAGCCATTTGATGGTTTGACAGTTTGGTTAAAGACACACGCAAATGTGACAGTTAGCATTCCCAGCATGCCTTGAACTGTTTTTTAAGACTGTTATATCAATGGGTTTAGTTCGGCTTTAACCGCTTGCTGACCAGCCGCCGTCATTATACTGCGACAGATCGGCACGACCCCGCAAACCATCGTAGCTGTACGTCAGTCTCTTTAAGTGGGATAGCAGGCGCTCGCCCACCCGATGCACTGAGGAGGGTGCCGATGCGCGTGGCCAGCGGTCGCGATGACCCCTGGCCACGCGCGATCACGTGCACGAGAGCCAGAACAGGGACGTGTGTGTGTAAACACACAAATCCTTGTTCTGTGAGGAGAGGAGAGGCAGATCATGAGTTCCTACTAGCTAGGAACAATGATCTGTCATCTCCTCTAGTCACTCCCATCCCCCTACAGTTAGAATACACACTAGGGAACACAATTAACTCCTTGATCACCCCCTAGTGTTACCCCCTTCCCTGCCAGTGAAATTTACACAGTAATCTGTGCATTTTTATAGCACTGATCGCTGTATAATTGTCAATGGTCCCAAAAATGTGTCAAAAGTGTCCGATCTGTCCACCATAATGTCGCAGTCCCAATAAAAATTGCTGATCACCGCCGTTACTAGTAAAAAAAAAAAAAATAATAATAAAAATTACATAAATCTATCCCCTATTTTGTAGACGCTATAAATTTTGCGCAAACCAATCAAAAATATGTAGAAGAATACATATCGGCCTAAACTGAGGAAAAAATTTGCTTTTTTAAAAAAAATTGGGGATATTTATTATAGCAAAAAGTACAAAATATTGTGTTTTTTTTCAAAATTGACGCTCTTTTTTTGTTTATAGTGCAAAAAATAAAAACCGCAGAGGTGATCAAATACCACCAAAAGAAAGCTCTATTTGTGGGAAAAAAGGAAGTTAATTTTGTTTGGGTACAGTGTCGCATGACTGCGCAATTGTCAGTTAAAGCGACGCAGTGCCGTATCGCAAAAAATGGCCTGGTCATTGAGCAGCCAAATCTTCCGGGGGCTGAAGTGATTAAAGAAAAACTTCATTCCCCCTAAAAGCGGAACTAAAACCATTGATTTAACAGTTTCGAAAAAACAGTTACATTCACGTTTTGTGGGACACAACCAATGAGGACACATTGTTTGAGGACACAACCAATGAGGACACACTGTTTGAGGACACAACCAATGAGGACACACTGTTTGTGGACACAACCAATGAGGACACATTGTTTGAGGACACAACCAATGAGGACACATTGGTTGTGTCCTCAACCAAACCGTCAAACCATCAAATGTCTGGTGTCATAACTGATCACATGGGCAGCATCATGGCAGCTGCAGATCAAACAGAGGCCAATATGGCAATTTCCTTGGCTGAAAACAATAGGAGGCTTTAGTTCCGCTTTAATGCTGGCCCCATCGCCACCTCAGCGGTGCCACCATCTTTGAAGGTCAGACATGTTCGCCAATGTGCCGAAGGGCTCACCCCAGCTTTAGCTACCTGCCAGAGCCCTGCGTCATATCTGCACATGCACCAGTTTGCATATGCAAATATAGACAGAGGTCTGGGATCTCCTTATATGCTCCCATCTTAGTGCACACAAAAAAAAAAACCATGTGTGTCTCAGCACATCTGCGCAAGCATGGAAACAAGCGCAAACATCATTCTCATCTAAGCAGGAACAGAGGAGCTGCACCCTACAGCACAAAAAAGTAAAAAAGGCACTTTAAAAAAAAAATCCAATTGTGGGAGAGGGAGGGGGCTGGGGCCAGGTTCAGCTCACATATATGTATTTCAAATGTGAAATTAGCAGTCGGGAGTTCCACTTTAATGTAAAGAAGATAAAAGGTAGCTGTCAAGTCCTACAGATGTTTTATAGACCCTACATTGGGCTTGGCAATAAGGCCAGAATTATGCGGCTAGACACAAAAGTCAAGGCCAGAAGATAACAGTATCAGTTCCCAGGAGGACTTAACCATGACCATACAGGAAAAGGCTGGCTTACTAAAGAGCTTGAGAATCCTCAGAGCCGATTCACACTTGTCCATTTTTATTTATTTTGCTGAATGTTGCTGGTCTACATCTATGTGCTGCAGTTTAATGTGAAGGACAGTCTATGGGCCCATTCACACCTGACATATCAGGCTGTCGTTGGGTAAGAGTGCTTTCATATTTGCTACCTACATCTCATAGGTAAGCAACACCTTATTGTACACCTTTACTTTCCAATGCTTGCAACATCTATTAAAGCAGGCATGACTTTAGAGATGAGGTCCACATTAAAAGGCAGAAGTTTATTTATAGCTTCCATTAAATGTCCGGGCAACAATAGACTGCTAGAAAACACATGAGATAAAATATGAGTCAGCCATTCTTGTACCAAAATAAGGGTCTGTGTTCAGACAGCGCATCCCCCCGGGACTACAGCTGAGGTATACAGAATAAAAGCAGGACATAGCTCATTTCCCTCACCGCTCCGTCTATGTTTCTCTCGTACATTTGTAAACTTCCTTCCTTTCACCATTTGCACATCGCCATAATTTTGGGTCTGGGGGCAGCAGAGCAAAAGCAATTAAAATCGTGTTTATGTCTGGTTGGGCATCATACGCATTATCCTGATAAAGGTCCTATTTGAAAACCTACTCACCGGACTATACAAGAAGGAATTACTATAAGTCCTCATGCACACTGGACGTTTTCACAGCTGCTGTTTTTGGCTTCAGATGTTTTTTTTTTCTGCAGTCAATAAACTCCCCAGCATGTTAGCCTATGGGGGTTATTTACTAAAACTGCATAGTGCAAAATCTAGTGCAGCTCTGCATAGAAACCAATCAGCTTCCAGGTTTTATTGTGAAAGCTTAATTGAGTTAGAAGCTGGTTGGCTACCATGCACAGATGCACCAGATTCTGAGTGAACCGGTTTTAGTAAATCTTCCCTAATGCGTCCATGCACACATAGGGGTTGATTTACTAAAGGCAAATAGACTTTGCACTTTGCAAAGTGCAGTTGCACTCTGCAAATTCATAACAGATGTGAATAAATGAGACGTGATTGGCATGTATATACAGTATATTATGTACCTAAGGAATCGTGATTATTCTTCAACCCCTAAAAAACAGCTGCAATAACAATGATTGTCCCAAACAGGAGGGGACCAAGAAAAAGATGGGGCTTACTGAAGGGAAATACACAGAGAGAGTCTATTATCAAAAATTTATTATTGCGGTACAAAAATAAAAAATGTGTATAAAAGAGTATAAACCATTGATAAACTACCCTTGGTGCAGATTGCTGACTGGCCACAAAGGGTCAGTCAGAACAACCACAGACTGGGGGGCAGGGCCGGACTTATCATTGGGCTTGACTGGGCTCAAGCCCATGGGCCCCGCCCAACAGGGGGCCCCGCGGGCCCCAGCCGAGTGTACTCGGCTATACTCGACTAGTTTCGCTCACAGTCGCACTCAGTCCCGCCCTATGATGGACATAACACAGGGACTGGGTGTGACTGTGAGCGGAGCTAGCCGAGTACACTCGGCTATGTATGTCGGCGCTCGGGTCCGCTCACAGTCACGCCATTGGACCTGTGTTATGTCCATCATAGGGCGGGACTGCGAGAGAAGCCGAGAAAAGCCGACAGGAGCCATGATACACAGGACCTGTGTATCTCGGCGGTGCCATATTTAAACTGCAGTGACACTGACAAGTCACTGCAGTTTAACTGCAGCCTGGGCAAGGCTGCAAATGATACGGACAAGGCTGCAGATGGACACTGATAAGGCTGCAGATGGAGGCTGCAAGGCTGCAAATGACACTGGACAAGCATGCAGATGGACGCTGTGCAAGGCTGCATTGATGAGCATTTAAATGTAAGTTTTTTTCCTTAAATAGTTTTTTTCCTTAAATAGTTTTTTTCCTTAAAATTCCTTAAACTGTTATCTTGAGGTTTGCTGATTGGTTATTGGCAGTTGCGTATTGCCTCGTTTACTGCCGTTGAGAAAACCTGTCTGCATTAGACAGTGGTGTAATGGCGGACAAACGGTATCAGAGTGGTGCGCTTAAAAGAAAACTAAAGGTTTAAAGTAATGTATAGAAGGTAGGGCCCGAAAGTGACTCAAGCCCAGGGGCCCCCACCACCCTAAGTCCTGCCCTGCTGGGGGGACAAAACAACATGTAACAAATGACAAACAACAGCGTCCGGACGCGAAGGAAATTGATGTCTGCCTAGCCGTCCACCAAAGTGGGTACTCCAGCGATTGCTGAGTGTGGCAATCTGGCTGACATCAATCCCCGGGGGGCTCGAGCCAACAGAGGGAAGGAGGGGCACTGGGAAGATAGAGAATAGGGGCACTAAATATTCCTATGTGGACTAAGTTATGGAAGTTGTCCCGTGTAAAGCAGCGCTGAGCAGGTTAGAGTAACCAGTGATGTGTAAGCGGTGACAGAGTCCATGGGTACATGTAAAACATTGCACAAGTATCCTGTTGAGGAGGTGTTTAGTCAGCAATGGGCACCGAAAATGATCATACTAGTGGTGAACAGAGAGATGAAGGTATCGTAGTACATTACCACTTCCGGGTCATGGGTAAATACCGTCAGATACTTCGGAGGTGGTGAGTGCCTTCCACTGTGTTCTGCACCCACTGGATGCTGAGGTAATGTCACTCAAAAGAGCGCTGTATCAGTGGGCAGGTAAAAATCCATAGGTGTGCACCTAAAGTTCCTCCCTTGTAGTTGCTTTGACCTACCGGTCATGTTCCATCCCTCAGTGTGCAGGCCCGCAAACCCCTATGGGGGATGACGCCGTGGTGTGACGTCCGGACGGAACTGACGTCAACGCGTTTCACATAAAAGGGGTGTGTAGCTTCATCTGGACGAACTCTGCAAGTTCAGTTGCTCCAGAGCTTAGTAAATGAGGCAAAGCTTCACTTTGCAAAGAATACCCAATCACGTGCTAGGAAAATAAAGAAGACAGGATTTTTGCTTGCACATAACTGATTGGATGATAGAAGTCAGCAGAGCTTTTGCTCATTTACGAAGCACTGGAGCAACTGCTCTTGCAGAGTGCAAATGCACTTTGGAAAGTGCACAGTCTATTTGCCTTTAGTAAATCAACCCAAATGTGTGCACATGCATAGGAATACCCTGCTGAGGGTCAGTGCCAGTTCCCAAATACATAGCTCTCAACTGTCCTTGATTTCGAGGGACTGTCCCTGATTTGGAACAAAGTCCCTCTGTCCCTCTTTCCTCCTCACTGGTCCCTAATTTTAGTCTGATCTATATAGTTGTATATAAAATGCACTTTTTATCTATCAAAAAGTGCTTTCCAGCGCTAAACCTTTCACCTGATTCCTAAATTGCTGCATTTGTAAATTTCAAAAGCCAATATAAAGGAATAGTAGTGGTAGAAAAAGCACTTGTGGGTTTAGCTAATCTTTTTTTTGTACAGTTCTCCTTTAAGGGGGCGTGGCAAGGGGTGAGTCCTATGCCTGCATACTTTTGCTGATAGGTGTCCCTCATTCCCATCTCTAAAAGTTGGGAGGTATGCAAATACCTGGTATAGATTATAGTCATGTCTTGCACGTTAGTGCGAGAAGTGAGAAAGTGCTGGGCTGCAGCACAAAAAAGGGCAAACATTCTCCAATTATGGAAGAGGGAGAAAAAAAAAAAAGTTATTGCATCAAGAAAGGATGAAGGTCCGCTTTAGCATTAAAAATATCTTGGATATTAAATATCATTGATAATAATAATAATAATAATAATAATAATAATAATAATAAATGTTGGTATGCACAACCTAAAACATGTTCAGTAGTGCAGTATATAAATGTTCCAAAGACAAATGAATATAGAAACAATAGAAGACTAAGAAGCCCTAGTCAACTGCACAATAAAGAAAATAATATAAAATAAAAATAGTAAAATAATGTTTTACATACCAACTGCAAAATATACATTTCCTTTTAGCAGGCAGAGGCAAAAATATGATAGGAAATGCAAGGATGATAAGACATGCCCGGTGTCTATTATTTTTAGGTAGAGGTAAAAATAAAATCTCAAAAAAGACATATAGTTTAACCTTAATGTGGAAGTTACTAGCAAGGCTGACAGAGGAAAGAGCCAATAAAAATCATCTATCTCGATTTTATTAAGCGGTTTGACACGGTGCCCCACAGTAGGCTCATAAAACTATCAAACTGTTGCTGTCATAGACACTCAAAGCCCGGCTTTAATGAGTAGAGAAAGGACGCCATAAATGTCTCCAGGCCTGAACCAAGCACAGCGCACTTGATATATTGGGGGGGGGGGGGGGTGGCACAAAAAGCTGTACAGTGTGACACATCAGTCCCACAATGTGCCTACAGAGTAACGTCTCCTCCAGTGTCACATATTATTAGCAATCTTCCGCTTATACCTGCCCAAATTCGTTCAGGTCTGCAAAAGCCTGGACAAAAATGTCTCCTTATGCCGCGTACACACGACCGGACTTTACGGCAGACTTTGTCCGGCGGACTTTTCGACGGACTTTACGATGGACTTTCCAAATGAATGGACTTGCCTACACACGATCAACCAAAGTCCAACGGATTCGTACGTGATGACGTACACCGGACTAAAACAAGGAAGTTAATAGCCAGTAGCCAACAGCTGCCCTAGCGTCGTTTTTTGTCCGTCGGACTAGCACACAGACGAGCGGACTTTTCGACCGGACTCGAGTCCGTCGGACAGATTTGAGACATGTTTCAAATCTAAGTCTGTCAAACTTTTGAGAAAACAAAGTCCGCTGGAGCCCACACACAATCGAATTGTCCGACGGACTCCTGTACGCCGGACCCAGTATGCCGGAAAGTTCAATCGTGTGTACGCGGCATTAGGGATACCTTGCAGCCTGTTTTGATCCATTCAATCCCGGGTCAAAAATGGACTGGTGGAATGCCCATATGAGAGCGGCCATATCGTTACCTTTTTTTTATATATTGTGCCATCTGCACAGTGGAACCTACCAGTGGCGGCCCGTCCATTAGGGGCACCCGGGCGCCACCCCCTCTATTTATGCCACCCCCTATATGAATAATGTATAGATTCAAGATTCGCCGCCGCCACCCCCTATTCATGCGTCCAGCCCCTTTCAGGATGCCTGAATTACAGCGGCAGTGTGTTTTTTCTTTTTTGAAGCACCTGATTGGAGCCATAGGCTCTAATAGGCTTCAAAATAGAGTGGGCTTGGAGTGCAGAGCATTGCGCCTTAACCCCACCCCCAGGTGTTACAACAGCAAATGAACAGCCGTAATAGCTGCTGGACGCACACAAAGGGGTTTATTTAGTAAGGTTTTTTTTACCTGTTTGCCTGGAGTTCAGCTTTAACAGTGGGGTAAAAGAAACATTTTAATAAAACAACCATTAATACCTTACGACCGTTGCACATTAATAACCATTAAACGTAGTCAACCGCTAACAGCCCACTGAGTCATCAAATAATGCCTGTATTGTTCCTCTGTCTCTATCTGTTGATCAGAATAAAAATGTGTACAGTAGAAAATCTTTTTGTAGCTTGATTAGATTCAAATGGCTTAGTGAAAGATAGTCATTAATACTTGGATGGAATTTTATTAGTTATGGCAGCTGCTACAATGCACCTATTTTGTCTCTTGCAGTCATGCTTCATTTGGTAATTTCTTGTAATTAGTAAGATTAAAATGCTTTCTGCTGTCACAAAGGTCGATTTTCCCAGCAAAGAAAAAAAAAAAAAGAAAAAAACGTTACAGAAAAGTGGATGAATGTCCCCTGTATTAAAAAAGGAACATTACTTTCTATCCCCTTATTAATAAACACAGATCTGCAATGCTGTACTTAAAATACCCATGAAAAAGGGGATTGATTGGGTTATTTTGTCTATTATCACCTGCCAATTACCGTAGAAATTCTCCAATCTCAAAGCTTGACAACTGTTAATCCAATCTCCTGAAAGCAAACATTCTCCTTTATACGGGTAAAGCCTTACTCCAGCCAAACTTTTCTATTCGTTTAGAAATGAATAAGGAATTCCTGTCACCATAACAGGAAGTTGGGGGCAAATGCCTTAGTGGGAACAGAATCAGGGCTAAAAGCCCAGAAGAATTTTGAACACTTTTTTGCTCTTTTTAAATCTTGAATAAAATGTTTTTGCTGAAGATATACTTTAACTCTCCTCACCCATCATTACTATTCCCAGAAATATAAGATAAAGTGAGTAGTGAGCACTGCTGCCTTGCCACGCCAGATTCCTGTGTTCAGTTGAACCCCTAAGTCTACAAGCAGCCCAGTAAAGACCCAGCTTCCCATCTCCCTTCTGCACTACTATCTGCATAGAAGGGTGGAGGGTCTCTACTAAGTGAGACCAGACCCTCATCTCTCTTCAACACTACTGTCTGCATAGAAGGGAGCAGGGTCTCTACTGAGTAAGTTCAGTATTGGTCCAGCGCCCCATCTTTCTTCTGCACTACTATCTGCATAGAGGGGTGGAGGGTCTCTACTGAGTGAGACCAGACCCTCATCTTTCTTCAACACTACTGTCTGCATAGAAGGGAGCAGGGTCTCTACTGAGTAAGTCCAGTATTGGTCCAGCTCCCCATCTTTCTTCTGCACTACTATCTGCATAGATGGGTGGAGGGTCAGTACTGAGTGAGACCAGACCCTCATGTTTCTTCAACACTACTGTCTGCATAGAAGGGAGCAGGGTCTCTACCGAGTAAGTCCAGTATTAGCCCAGGCCTTCATCTTCTTTCAACACTACTGTCTGCCTAGAGGGGAGCAGGGTCTCTACTGAGTAAGTCCAGGATTGGTCCAGCTCCCCATCTTTCTTCTGCACTACCATCTGCATAGAGATGGTGGAGGGTCTCTACTGAGTGAGACAAGACTCTCATCTTTCTTCAACATTAACTGTCTGCATAGTGGCGAGCACTGTCTCTACTAAGTCCAATATTGGCCCAGGCCCTCATTTTCCTACAACACTACTGTCTGCATAGAGAGGAGCAGGGTCTTTACTGAGTAAGTCCAGTATTTGCCCAGGCCCTCATCTTCCTTCAACACTACTGTCTGCACAGAGGGGAGAAGGGTCTCTATAAGTCAGCCCTGTGCCTCATTTTTCATCTACTGTCCTACGGTCTTCATGGAGGGGAGAAAGGTTCCCTACTGAGTCAGCCGAGGTCCTCCTCTTCCTTCCAAACTACTGTCTTCATATAACGGAGATGGGTCTCTACTAAACCAGCCCAGTCTAGACCTAGGCCCTCCCTTCTTTCTTCTACACTGCGTAGGTAGAAGGGTCTCTACAGAATCAGCTGAGTATAGCCTGCTCCTTCTCTTCCTTGCACACTACTGTCTTCATACAGGTGAGATGGGTCTCTACTGAATGAGCCCGGTATGGGCCCAGGCCCTTCTTTTCCTTCTGCACTACTGCCTTCATAGGGGGGAGAAGGGTCTATACTAAGTCAGCCCAGTCCATCATAAGCCTTCAACTCTACTGTCTACATAAATTGGTGTGGGGGTCTCTACTAAATCAGCCCAATAAAGGCCCAGGCCCTCCTCTTTGTTCCACACTGCCAGCCCAGTATAAGCTCAGGCCTTCCTCTTCCTTCCACACAACTGTCCTAGTAGAGGGGAGAAGGGTCTCTACTGAATCAGCCTACTAAAAACATTATAAGGCCAGGTCATTCTCTTCCTTCCGCACTACTGTCTTCGTAGGAGGAAAAGGGTCTCTACTGAATCAGCCCAGTATAGGCCAATGCTTTCATCTTCCTTATGTACTACTCTCTGCATAGAGAGGAGAAGGGCGTCTACTAAATCAGCCCAGTATAGGCCCAGGCCCTCCTCTTCCTTTCACACTACTGTCTTCATAGAGGTAAAAAGGGTCTCTACCGAATCAGTCCAGTACAAGCCCAGGCATTCATCTTTCTTACACTGTAAAAGAACGAAAAGATTGCGCACCAACCTTGTAGGAGTATGTCCTCCTCTTGGAAGACATATTCCTACAAGGTTGGTGCGCAATCTTTTTGTTCTTTTACAGTGTTTCCATTGGGTGTCCCCTGACCCTTGGAGGGCAGCAAGGCCTATGCATTTACCAGGAAGCCATAGGAATTCTAGGCTATTTCCACTGCCATCGCACCACTGTTGAGCGCAGGAGATTTTGTGTGACTGTGATTCATCTTTCTTAAGTACTACTCTCTGCATAGAGCAGAGAAGGGTCTCTACTGAATCAAACCAGTGGAGGCACAGGCCTTCATCTTTCTTCCACCCCATTGTCTACAAAGAGGGGAGAAGGAACTCTACTGAACTAGCCCAGTACAGACATAGCTCCTTACATTTCTTTTAAGCTTTATCTGCATAAACAGGAGAAGAGAGTCAAAGGTCAAGCAAACATGGCTTGATGACAGACTGGCAGACAGATCACAGCTATTGCATCATTTGAGGGGGTGCTTTGGCAGGAAGGTCTAATCCAGGGGTCTCAGACTGGTGGCCCTCCAGCTGTTGCCAAACTACAAGTCCCATCATGCCTCTGCCTGTGGGAGTCATGCTTGTAACTGTCAGCCTTGCAATGCCTCATTGGACTTGTAGTTTCGCAACAGCTGGAGGGCTGCCAGTTTGAGAACCCTGGTCTAATCTAATATGCACATATGCTGTCCATATTTGCATATTTTTGCCAGACTCATGAGCATCATCAGTGTAGTTTACTCCTGCTTTAAAACAGAACTAAACCTTTCTATTTTTTTCAGCTATGGATGGTGCACATGTGATCAGTTATGTTTCCAGTTATTAGATGGTTTGACAGTTTGATTGAGAGTACAAGCAAACATGACAGTTAGCATTCCTGGCATGCCGGGACTGTAACTGTTTTCTGAAACTGTTGATTTGATGGGTTTAGTTAAAGTTGAACTAAAGACAACATTTTTTTTTTTTTTTTAGTTTTGGATAGAGTGGAAAGGGATTAGAATACCTGTTAGTTTTTATTGCTGTCTGTGTTCCCCCGTTAGGGAGATTCACCCTCTCTATTCATCCTGTTTACTATTATCATTAAAAGTGAAAGTATATTTTTTATACTTTACCCACTCCTGATGTTTTTGAGGGTAATTTACTCCCTTTTCAGAAATACTGTATGGAGAGAGGGTTACTATCTCACACTATCTCAAAGATGTACACTTCATTGGTAACACCTTCTGAAAACTTCCAATTGCCATTCTTTCGGAAATGGGAGTTGGATTTGGATATAATCTTTACGGAGGAACAGCGTGCTAACATAATCCACTCGGTTGATTCTTCAATATGTACAAAAATACAGGAAACAAATTACAAAATCTTTTCTTAATGGTATCGAACTCCGGCTCTTCTTCATAGATATTACCCAAATGTCTCGGACAGATGCTGGCATTGCCAGAAGGAGTGGGGGACACTAATGCACGTCATCTGGTCATGCTCCAGAGTGGAGGACTATTGGAGAGAGGTCTGAAAGACTACTCAAAAATGTATTGACTTTGAGATACCTGAGGAACCAACTGCTTTTCTTTTACATGACTTCAAAAAATGGGCAAAACACAAAAAAACACCATAGTGTGCCACCCCTTGAACGCAGCTAAGTCCTGCATCCCTCTTACATGGAAGCAGACCCAACCACCAACAGTGGGCCTATGGCTTAGGAAGGTGGAAGAAGTGAATAGAATGGAAGACTTAGTCTGGACAACCAGGAGAAGCGAGAGTTATATGTTAAAACATGGACCTCATGGAACCTTTTTATTAACTCAGAGGAGGGGAGGACTCTCATAGATGTGAACCCCACTAACTGAGAGAGAAGCCAACGCCCCCCTTAAGACAGTTTGGCTCGGTGGGTGAATACTACCCTCCCTGGCACTGGCAGGGATGGAGGGAAGGAGGAGGAGAGAAATTTAGGGGAGTTTAGTATGCTCCCCCCCCCCCTTTTTTCTTTCTCTTTCTTCCCCTATTTTCCGATTATGGGACTAGGCTGTTAGATTCATTGGATACATGACCGAGAAGGGAAGGACATTTCGAATAATATGATGATAGTAAATATATTATTGGACTAAACAGGTTGAGACTAGTGGAATGTACTATCCAATATTGTGGTTATCAGTATCTAGATATGTAAGTTCTAATGATTGGAGCTCATTTTGTTTCTTTTTTTCTTCTCTATTTTTGAAATAAAAGGATTTAAATGCCAAAAAAATAAATAAAAAAGAATAAAAGTGAAAGTAAAAGAAAATCCTACATTTTGGGTTGTCCCCGGAAAAGTAATAATGGGGAAATCTTTCAATGGAGACACTAGTTCTTGTGACCTTGGAATTCCCTTTATTTGCAGGAATTTCCTCCCACTTCCTGTTGTGGCTATTGGACAGGAAGTGAAGGTAAATCTCCGCAATGGGACATAAACGGTGAAAAAAAAAAAAAAAGTTTTCCCTATAGTTCTGCTTTTTGATATGTTACCATATTAGATGCAAACAGTGCTTAGTGAAATTTTTCAAATGTTTCTTTTCTCCGTTGCATACTAACTGACAAGCCACCACATCAACATCTCAAAGTCTAATGAAACAGCATGTCTTTTATGGTCCATTACAGAAACATAAAATGAACCGACTGATCCTTTGTAAAATCAATGTCAAAATAATCATAAACTAACATAAAATTATGATTCTTAATTTAAATTTGCTGTAGATTGTGATAGTGTTTTATTAGACTTACACGCATGGCCAGAGTGTTCACAAGTCACATATAATCCCAGAGACATATTGCTTTCAGCCGATGAACATTTTTATTTGGCTCTACAGGAATGATTAACCGCTTTGGCTGTACATTGGTGCTTAAGATCATATAGGCTCAGGTATCACACTTCAACAACAAGTGACCTGCCGGGGCCTTGATGGCCTCGTATATATAACCTCAGTGCGGAATTTACACTGCAATCTCCAAAGCGGTGACTTATAACAGTAATAAATTCTCATATTGATTGCTCGCTGCATTCGCGTGATTTTGTTCTCCTGATCACGGAAGGTTACAGTATAGACCTCTTTAGAGAAGCAATAATCAATTTATTCAGTTCCTTGTTAACAGGTTTTTCAAAGGAAGCCTTTCGAGATCACGGTTGATAATTGGAAACAAACGAGCGAAGGACGTTTACTCAACATACACTATTCAAATACGAGATATGCACAATATAAATAGGTAAAATGGGCAAGGTGAGGATTCACAATACGGTTTACCTCGTTGTATACACAGGATGAGTGCTTTGTACAATACATAAACTATGACTTCCTTCGTCACAATGCATCTGTAGGCTCTATTCTTATAATGTTTATGCTGGGGAAAAATATAAACAACGAGCAATGCGGTTCATGTATACATAAAATAGAATTTCTCGATTCTGCGCTCTTTAACTCTATCAGTGCTGCACTGTTTTTTTGTTTTGTTTTGCTATGGTACAAAGGATGTTTTTATTGAGCTGTAGCAGTAGTAATGTATTAACCTCTTCAGCCCAAAAAGATTTACCCCGTGCGACGCTTTACCTAAATAAAATGTATGTCCTTGTTTCCCCACAAATAGAGATTTCTTTTGGTGGTATTTGATCACCTCTGCGTTTTTTATTTTTTGCCCTATAAACAAAAAAAAGAGCGACAATTTTGTAAAAAAAATATATCTTTTTTTTACTTTATGCTATAAAACTACATATTTTATTGGATATATGCTATATCCAATAAAAAAAAAAAGTAAAAAATCAAATTTCTTCATCAATTTATGCCAATATGTATTCTGCTACATATTTTTTGGTAAAAAAAAATCCCAATAAGCGTATATTGATTGGTTTGTGCAAAGGTTATAGCGTCTACAAACTATGGTAAATATTTATGGAATTTTTATGTATTTATTTTTTGTTAGTAATGGCAGCGATCAGCAATTTTTAGCAGGACTGCGACATTGCGGCAGACAAATCTGACACTAAGTGACACTTTTTGGGGACCAGTGACACCAATACAGGGATCAGTGCTGAAAAAATGCACTGTCATTGTTACTAATGAGGGGTTAACATCAGGGGTGATCAAAGGGTTAAATGTGTTCCCTTGGAAGGCTAACTGTGGAAGGGTGCTTTGACTGGGGGGGAAACAGAGATCCGTGTTTCTGCTTAGCAGGAACACAAGAGCTCCATCTTCCCCTCTCACAGAATGGCGGTCTGCCTTGTGTACATAGGCAGAATGCCGTTCTGCCTCTCCTCAGAATGATTGCCGGGTGCTGGCGAACACTGGACCCGCTGATTGGCTCCCGCTGTGTCCAATCACAGCAGGAGCGGGTCACCAGCAGCGAGCATGGGCCCCAGACCCTGTGCACGAAAACAAGTACAGGTACAGGACTTCGCGCACGAGGGCCGCCCTGCCGCAGTATATCTGCGTGGGGCGGTCCTTAAGGGGTTAAATTATGATAGCCATTGATTAACACAGGGAATTTGGAGGTTATTAGATACCCTTTATTGTCTAAGAGTGAAGCTACATTGGCAGTTTTAACTTTGCCTGTGCATGGTTCACCCCCTTCACCCACCAGTCCATCCAGTTCAATCTGTGATGTGTGTATGTGTTTATGTCAATAGTAAATTGCATACCAGTGTATGCTGTGATCATTAACTATCGAATAGTATATGAATGGCCGCATGTCTTTTTAAATTCCCTTTCACTGAAAATTTTTTTCCCTATGCTAGGGTCACCAGTACGGTATTTGTATATCGCTATCATATACCCTCTCAAGCGTCTCTTCTCCAGAGAGAATAAGTTCAATGCTTGGAGTCTTTCCCCATAGGTGAGATCCTCCAGTCTCTTTATTAGCTTTGTTACCCTTCTCTGGACTCTCTCCAGTTCCAGCACATTCTTCCTCCCAGAACTGAACAGCATACTCAAGATGCGGCTGGACCAGAGTCTTGTAGAGTGGGAGGATTATCGTTTTATCCCTGGAGTGAATTCCCTTTTTAACCACTTCTAGCACAAGCCTATTCTGGCATTCCTCTCCTACATATAAAAATCATATTTGTTTTGCTAGAAAATTGCTCAGAACCCCCAAATATTATATTGTTTTTTTTAGCAGAGACCATAGGGAATAAAATGGCGATCTTTGCAGCTTTTTCTGTCACGCGTTATTTGCTCAGAAATTTTTCAAACGCGCTTTTTGAAATTAAAATGAATTAAAAAAAGAAAAAAACACAAAAGTTAGCCCAATTTTTTTGTATAATGTGAAAGATGATGTTACGCCGCGTAAAGAGATACCAAACATGTCACTGCAGGCATCATTCAGATTTATCCACTTAAAGTCCAGGATGTCATATGACGTCCTGGGGGGGCGGGGGGGGGGGGAGTTACAAACAAGTGGAACTTCCCCTTTTGGGTGAAGTTCTGTTTTAAGTTATTAAAGTGGGCCTTCATCCTCTTCAATGGCTTTCTATAATTTTCCTAACCCCCACCCATGACACAATCAAATATACGTATATATTTATTTGTATTATAACTTTAAAATACCTTATTTGCGGGACACAGCCCCACACTTCTGGCTTTCCTTCCTAGGCAAGAATGACACTTCACCCCCTGCTCCAGCCCTCCTGGAATACTCACGTTATGTATCCCAGGTAGCTTCAGGGTGATCAAAACCAAATAATTGTCACGGATCCAATACAGATAATCCAGCACCACATGCCAAAATCATACAGCAAAAGAAATGACTATCAAAAAACGGCAGCCACAAAAGAGTAAAGGGGCTTTTTAGGTGCCTACTCATCCAAGAAAATACACACAAAAAAAAAATCATAAAATCAACAAAGTTTATGAATATGTTCTGACTAATCAGCCTAGTGTGAGCACTAAAAAAACAACATATAAAAAAGATTTTAAAACAGCATACATCAAAAAACATTTATAAAATAACCCCATATTGTAGCGTCAAAACCCAGCCACAGTAATGATAACATATAAAATGCCTTCCATTTATGAAGGTAAATTACATCTCTCCCCCATCGTTCATATACCGATCCAAATGGTTCTTTAAAGTGGTTGTAAACCCACTTTGAAAAAACAAAACAAAAACTAACACCTGCAAGACAAAGGCATAATGAGCTAGTATGCGTAGCATACTAGCTCATTATGTAATACTCATCTGAGATCGAAGCCCTCGCTGCGGTGCCCGTACACAGCACCGGCCGGCGACATCACTCCCCGGGGCTACTTTTGGGTATCGCAGCTCCGGCACTGTGATTGGCTGGAGCCACGATGACGTTACTCCCGCGTGGGAGCCACCGATAACAGCACACATATGTGCCATTGCTTCAGTGCGCATGTGCTGATGACGTCGGCACATGCAAATACAGGGGATATCTCCTAAACCGTGCAGGTTTAGGAGATATCTTGGGTGGCTACAGGTAAGCCTTATTATAGGCTTACCTGTAGCAAATAGTGGTCTGTAAGGGTTTACAACCACTTTAATACAAAGATTATTGTGGTAATGAGCTGTGGAGGGAAAAAAAATCTCTTAACGCATTTTGCAGGTACGCATCTTCAGGAATGGGGTGTTCGGCATAATACAAAGTGACAAGTCTCTAAGGTGGTGAGCCCTTGTAGATCGCCAACTCGGGGATCCCCAGGGCGCAGAGTCTAAGCCCCAGCCTGCTTTTTACACCAGAGCCCCTGATAGTGGGGATAGACTTTCAGCAAGCTGGAACCAGGTCGCAGTCCCCAAGTACACCCAGCTGAGGATGCGGAGACCACTTTCGTGGGCAGAGTACAAACAGCAGGAGACAACAGGAAATCCAGGAGACAAGCTGAGGTCAGCAAACAAGCATAGATGGCAAAAGAAGCAGGGGTCAGTACCATGGGTAGTCAGGCACAGGATACACAAGTAACAAGCAGATGGGAGCTCAGAGAACTGTAATGTTGCTCAGGCAATGTGGGCTACACTGTGCATTTCTTATATAGACAAGCAAACTAGGAGGCAGGCCAGGAAGTAATGGAAGGGAAGGAAATAAAAGCCCACGACACTCATAGGTGAGCACAGCCACATCACACATGTGAAAGGAATCAGATTAGAGAAGCACTGCAGCAAGGAGGTAAGAATACATGAGCAGGAAACTGCAGGCTAACGTGTGACACAAAGTAAGAAGAAAAACATGACACATTAATATAAATAAATATAAATAAATAACATAAATAACATGCAATATCTAGTATTAATCAAATAGAAGACACCAGAAGACAATAGGTGAAACCAAGGCATCTACAGTATATGTTTAAACCAATCACAATGTTGTACAAACATCAATGAGACATACCAGAGATCAACGACAGCATCATGGCTTCATGGTGATCTCCACAACACTACATATTACACCAGGCAATCTCCACCATACTGCATATGCAATGCGGCATCAGGGGGCAAGCTGCAATTACTAGGAAAAGACCATCAGCCTCCTTATGACGTAAAACAATAAGATGGCAGCATGGGACCCTACATTGTATAAAAAAAAACGGACGAAAGGATCTAAGGAATTCTGAAAGCTTGCATCTTTATTAGCTACATTTATCCAATAAGGGTATATCTTAAACTCCAAACCTTGTGAACGATAAAAGAAAATAACTATGAGGCTGGGTTGACACTGCTGTATGGAGCGGCTCACAGCAGGGGTCCGGTGCGTCCCTGTTCACCGTCTCAGGTCCAATATCAGTCCGAATTTTTGGCTGAATTCAGACCTGAAATGGACCAGAAGACGCACAGGGCTCTTGTGCAATTCGCTCCACAGCCGTCTCAGAGCTATATCAACCGGCTCCATTGAGAGCCGGTCACAGTCTACTGACGTGCAAATTGGATGTGGGGAAACCCTCATCCATTTTGCAATAATGTGAACCCAGCCTGAAACCCATAGAATGATCAATATTATTATGTTTGAAACAATAGTGGTGGAAGTATGATAATGGTGGTTCTTTAGAACTGAACCTTCATCATAAAAAACCTTCCCCTGGGTGTCTACACTGCTCAGTTACGAAAGCAAAGGACTGTGGTAGTGTAACTACACTGTTGATTTGAAACGGACTATATTAAAGTATATGAAATTCCAATCCCTAAAATCTCAGATAAGCCAAAGTGCTCATGCACAAGGCTGACTAGGGCGTACAACACCCAGATCAGTATATTTTCTGCGGTGAGTATGACGGTCAGGTGTATGCGGTCTACCATCTGTACAAATTAACGACAGGCTGACACTGTCCAAGGTTGTTAGGATGCATTCACACAAATGCCACGCACACACAGTCGGAATTTCCGACAACAAATGTTTGATGTGAGCTTGTTGTCGGAAATTCAGACCGTGTGTAGGCTCCATTGGACATTTGTTGTCGGAATTTCCGACAACAAAAATTTGAGAGCTGGCTCTCAAATTTTCCGACAACAAAATCCGTTGTTGGAAATTCCGATCGTGTGTACCCAATTCCAACGCACAAAATTCCACGCATGCTCGGAGTCAAGCAGAAGAGCCGCACTGGCTATTGAACTTCATTTTACTCGGGTCGTCATACGTGTTGTACGTCACCGCGTTCTTGACGTTCAGAATTTCTGACAACATTTATGCGACCATGTGTATGCAAGACAAGTTTGAGCCAACATCCTTCGGAAATAAATCCAGGATTTTGTTGTCGGAATGTCCTATCATGTGTACGCGGCAAAAGAGTGATTACCTGTGGTGATAGATGCAGACTGTTCCCGAAAGGAACACTGGAAGAAGATGGTAGTGCCCGCAACCCATGGGAGCGCTGCTGAAATAGCGTTGGATGTCATGCACATAGCTCCCAACTGTCCCTGATTTGGTGGGACTGTCCCTCGTTTGGAACAAAGTCCTTCTGTCCCTCTTTCCTCCTCATTTACCCCTTATTTTGGTCTGATCTATATACAGTGCCTTGAAAAAATATTCATACCCCATGAAATGTTCCACATTTTGTCATGTTACAACCAAAAACGTAAATGTATTTTATTAGGAATTTGTGATAGACTAACAAAAAGTGGTACATAATGAAGTGGATAGTGAAGTGGAAGGAAAACGATAAATGGTTATCAAAAATGTTTACAAATAAATATGTGAAAAGTGTGGTGTACATTTGTATTCAGCCCCCCTGAGTCAATACTTTGTAGAACCTCCTTTCACTGCAATTACAGCTGCAAGTCTTTTTGGGGATGTCTCTACCAGCTTTGCACATCTAGAGAGTGACATTTATGCCCATTCTTCTTTGCAAAATAGCTCAAGCTCTGTCAGATTGGATGGAGAGCGTCTGTGAACAGCAATTTTCAAGTCTTGCCACAGATTCTCAATTGGATTTAGGTCTGGACTTTGACTGGGCCATTCTAACACATGAATATGCTTTGATCTAAACCATTCCATTGTTGCTCTGGCTGTGTGTTTAGGGTCGTTGTCCTGCTGGAAGGTGAACCTCTGCCCCATTTTCAAGTCTTTTGTAGACTCTAAAAGGTTTTCTTCTAAGACTGTCCTGTATTTGGCTCCATCCATCTTCCCATCAACTCTGACAAACTTCCCTGTCCCTGCTGAAGAAAAGCATTCCCACAACATGATGCTGCCACCACCATGTTTCACAGTGGGGATGGTGTGTTCAGGATGATGAGCAGTGTTAGTTTTCTGCTACATATTGCAGTCTGCTTTTAGATCAAAAAGTTTTGGTCTCATCTGACCAGAGCACCTTCTTCCACATGTTTGCTGTGACCCCCTCATGGCTTCTCGCAAACTGCAAACTGGACTTCTTATGGCTTGTTTTCAACAGTGGCTTTCTTCTTGCCACTCTTCCATAAAGGCCAGATTTGTGGAGTGCACGACTAATAGTTGCCCTGTGGACAGATTCTCCCACCTGAACTGTGGATCTCTGCAGCTCCTCCAGAGTTACCATGGGCCTCTTGGCTGCTTCTCTGATTAATGCTATCCTTGCCTGGCCTGTCAATTTAGGTGGACGGCCATGTCTTGGTAGATTTGTAGTTGTGCCATACTCTTTTTCATTTTCAGATGATGGGTTGAACAGTGCTCCGTGAGATGTTCAAAGCTTGGGATTTTTTTTATAACCTAACCCTGCTATAAACTTCTCCACAACTTTATCATTGACCTGTCTGGTGTATTTCTTGGCCTTCATGATGCTGTTTGTTCTCTAAGGTTCTCAAACCTCTAAGAGCTTCACAGAACAGCTATATTTATACTGAGATTTAATTACAGACTGGTGGAATCCATTTACTAATTAGGTGACTTCTGAAGGCAATTGCACTAGATTTTAGTTAGGGGTATCAGAGTAAAGGGGCTGAATACAAATGCATGCCACACTTTTCAGATATTTATTTGTAAAAAATGTTCAAAACCATTTACCATTTTTCTTCCACTGCACAATTATGTGCCACTTTGTGCTGGTCTATCACATAAAATCCCAATAAAATACATTTACATTTTTGGTTGTAACATGACAAAATGTGGAAAATCTCAAGGGGTATGAATACTTTTTAAAGGCACTGTAGCTGTATAAAAAATGCACTACTTATCTATCAAAACGTGTTTCCCAGTGCTAAGCCTGTTATTCAATTTCTAAATTGATGCATTTGTAAATTCCAAAAGCCAATATAAAGGAATAGTAGTGGTAAAAAAGCACTTGTGGTTTAACCCAGTGTTTCTCAACTCCAGTCCTCAAGGCGCCCCAACAGGTCATGTTTTCAGGATTTCCCTCATCTGAAATGGCTTTGGGAATTACTAAGGCAGTGAAACTGATCAAATCACCTGTGCAAAATAATGGTAAGCCTGAAAACATGACCTGTTGGTGCGCCTTGAGGACCGGAGTTGAGAAACACTGGTTTAACCAATAATTTTTTTTTGTAAAATAAAAAAGGGGGGAGGAGGCGTGGCAAAGGGTGTGTCTTATGCCTAAATACTTTTAGTAATAGGTGTACCCCATTGCCATCTCAGAAAGCTGGAAGGTATGCATGCACAAATCTGTGGCAGGACAAAATAACTCCCGTGAACATGCATGGCCAATCAAGACTCCCAAGACTTCAAACCCATAAAAAGACCAGATGAAGATGAAAGCACTGGCCACAGAGGACAACAGGACATTGCAGCACTGGAAGGGACTGCTTTGCTAGGTAAGTGTGTCTTAATGTACAAATATTCTGTGCATACTTGCACATTATAAAAAAAACAAAAAAAAACTCATGGGGGCCAGAAATGTTTCAATGGTTCATTCAGTTTGGATTAATCTGCAGCTTTCAATAAATTCTATCTTAATCTATTTTTTATAGAGTGTGAATTGTTTAGATTCCCTATTTAGTTTTTAGTCCATGCTAAGGACGGTACGTGTGTTGTGATGTCCTGTGGTGCATCGTGCTTTGCACGGTGCCTGTACCGCGCATTGTGGTGCCATTCACAATAAATATAACAGTAACGTACCGCACATAGAGCAGGTGCGCTACCTTGTGTTGTAGCAATGCGCATAAACACACGCGCAATTGTAAATGAGCCCTCAAGGCAGAAAAGGCATTGCGTAGGTACACAAATAAACAGAAATAAAGGACCTGATATTTACAAACACGTCTGCACATTTTCCATGTTAAAAAAAAAAAAAAAAGAAAAAAAAAAAAAAAAAAAACAAGGAACAGATAGACTCATCAAATCCATGGACATCTTCCAGTTGGTCCGTAAGCTTCACACACCCTCTCAGTCCTGAGCAATTACAGTCTTTTGGCAGCAACAGGCATCTGGCTGGAGATATAAACATCCTACAAAGACCTCCTTCCCACTGAACACACAGAGAGGAGGATTATGTATCTACACAATAGAAAATGTTCATTTTGCCTCTCCATGACTAGTGCAGTTTCCGAGCTTCACATGTGATGCACACGGAGCGAATGTCTAACTTTCTGTTTATGAATGACAGATCCCTAAGGCGGCCAGTGTGTTTTTATGACTGCTTCAAGACAAAAAAATAATAAAAACAACAAACACGAAGTTGTGTTTCCAGATGATTTTAGGAGAAGAACTCCACCCAAAGCCTAAATTTCACTTTGGTGTTTCCAATTCGCCTTACACAGCTGTAGCGCTAACTGTTTTCCAGTTGAGCTGTTTGTTGAAACAGGTGTAAGCTCTTCCATGGCATGATAAAGCTGGCCACATTTCTTTTCTGTATTGTGATTGGCTGCCTTAAGTTTCTTTTTATGATGGATGGGGGGGGGGGTGGAAGTGCCAATGGGAGGAGTAAACTCAGGGGTGTCCTTACTCTGAAAGGACCTGGCTGCCTCAGGTGGCACTCACAGAAGGGATGAGGCTGGAGTGTCCACATGGGTGGATGTGGCATCAAAAACGACCACATTCGGGCAGGATCCACCCCCAGCACAGTCCTGAGTAAACCAGAGCAGACAGTACTCCAAAGGAGGCAACAAAATGTACAACCATATACAATGGAAAAGTCGTCTTATATAATAGAGCAATAATAAAGAATCAATTGTACAATTTATTCCTGTTGCATGCAGTGACTTTATAGATTTTTGAAATTAAATAGAGTTATTTTCAATTACTGTATTATGAGAATCCATCTTCGATTGCAGGCCAAGTCAAATCCTTGCACCTAGGTAGACATACCATTCCAACATATTACTGAAATAGAGGTAAAAATAGGAAGAGACGGACAATTCCCCTCTGAGTTGTGTCGGGAGGTTAGCCAGATAGCTTATGAAAAGAAATAAAGGTAGAAAAAAGAATCATTCCTCCCGAAGCCTCAGGAGTCCATAGAAGAATAATATAACCACAGGTCCCACATTTTATCCAATTTGTTTTAAGTATTATGTAGTGTGCATGGGAGATTATCGCTAACCACAACCAATTTAACTTGCACTTGACAAAATCTAAGGGAATCGTGGACTCAGTTTTTCTCTATTGCTATTTTGGTGGCCAGTAGTATATATACCTCCCAAGTCATTTAGTATATTTAGGGAGTTCTCTCTTAAATTTATAAAACATGGCAGTTGGGTAACCTGAGTTACTGAATTTATCAGGTTATAAATTCTGATCCCAAATTGTCATTGGTGCCCAGTTAGCCACAACCCCTATGGCACGGTGGTCATATTTCAGAGAGCAATTTCGCACTTTGTACTCTGTAAGTAAAAATGTGCATTTACTGCGTTCTCCGCTCTCTGTTATAAATCGGCCCCTACGTGTAGCAAATTCTGCCTAAAGGCTAGGTTTACACTTGCTGGGGGCTGGAAACTCGTGCACAAATGTATACATTTCCGACCTGTAGGCAAAACACGCTGCCCTTTAGCAGAGGAGCAGGGGTGCCATTAATTCTTTTTGTCAATTCTTTATTTAACAAAAGTGCAGTACAGAGGTCACACATGACATTGGCAACTGTGCGGTCAAACTGAAAATACAGTGTGCAGTAACAAAGGTTGTATCTGTAACCATAAAGTACGCATCCGAGTAGGCGCCTGGAATCCCGTACACCATGTCACACGGTAGCCTCTGCACCTTTTTGATTTATTGTGGAAAGGAGGGTGAAACAAACAAAAAAAAAGGACAGGAAGAAAAAAAAGGGGGGTGGTGGAGTAAAGGGGGGGGGGGTGAGCTGGAGTCCCAACCTCCTAATTAAGTAGGGATGACTAATCTAAGCAAGTAAAGTACAGTACCATCCATTTTTAACCTTTTAAGAATTAATGGAACCCCCATGAATTGGAAAATAGAGCAAATTTTCGGGTGCACCCAAGGTTGGTTTTATGTGCGGCCACATTTATAAAAAAGGGTTGGGGCCTTTTTCCCGGTATTTTACACAGGTATAAGGTCAAATGAATGAGCTGTGCCCACGCAAACATGTACGAAAGGACTTGCACAAGTGTGGACCTTAGTGCTGGTGTGCATTGATTAATTTTTGTTATAATTTATTGCAGTCTTTCTCAACCAAAAGTTCTGTGGAACCCTGCTGCAGCAGTGAAACCTGACAGGTTCCTGCTGAGGTTGTTTGGGGGTTTCTTGAACAGTAGGTAGTGGCCAACTGATTTCCTACCTACACTGACCATCAATGTAGGGGGACATTTTTCCCTTAGCCACCAACCTAAGGGGTCACTTGCATACTAATGTTAAAGAACATCACAATTTTTACAGTCTGCTTTTCTGCAATTATTGCAGATTTCAAGAATATTGCTAAAAAACATTTTATAGGGGGCTGGTAAATAAAAAATATCTGCCTCTGGGTGTCAAATATGCTAGACAAGCCACTGACTTAATCTTTTATTTAAAACTTTCTTCAGCACGTTGACCATACTAATGTTTTATGAGCTATAGGTATAATCCTTTTTGGCAGGAATTCCCTCAAAACCAAAAAAATAATTCAAGGGTTCCTCAGTAAAAAAAAAATGTTGAGAAAGATTGCTCTATTGGTTTCAAGTATCTGGAAAGCCCATCTTATTCTGACACCTCTGAAATATGAGGATTCGGGGGGCCAACATCCTGTAAATAGGGGTTTTTCTGTACAAGAGGTCTTGCTCACCTAGATTTGTAGAATATCCTGGTACTTTCTAGGCCTGTTTTGACCAGTGAGGAATGGACTGTGGTAAAGCAGTCTGCTGTAATGCAAGACAAAGTGCATTGGGATTTGATTTGCTAAAACTGGAGAGTGCAAAATCGGGTGCAGCTGTGCATGGTAGCCAAAAACTGGAACACTCAGAATCTGGTGCAGCTGTGCATGGTAGACAACCAGTTTCTAACTTCAGCTTGTTCAATTAACCTTTGACGAGCAAAAAAAATGGAAGCTGATTGATTTCTATAAAGAGCTGCGCCAGACTCTGCACTCTCCAGTTTTAGTAAATCAACCCCATTGTGTTACCGCAACACAAGGAAGAGTCAATAGTCCGCACAAAAAAAAAGTGCTTTTTGTTTTTCATTGCAGCACACATTGCCCTGCTTCTGCCCCGTACACGCGGTCAGAATTTCCGACAACAAATGTTCGATGTGTGCTTGTTGTCGGAAATTCCGACCGTGTGTAGGCTCCATCGGACATTTTCCGTCGGAATATCCGACAAACAAAATTTGAGATCTGGATCTCAAATTTTCCAACAACAAAATCCATTGTCGGAAATTCCGATCGTGTGTACACAATTCCAACGTACAAAATTCCATGCATGCTCGGAATCAAGCAGAAGAGCCGCACTGGCTATTGAACTTCATTTTTCTCGGCTCATTGTACGTGTTGTACGTCACCGCGTTCTTGACGTTTGGAATTTCCGACAACATTTGTGTGACCGTGTGTATGCAAGAACCAACATACGTCGGAAAAAAAACATGGATTTTGTTGTCGGAATGTACGATCGTGTATGCGCGGCATAAGTGTGTTACCGCAACCCAATGGTGTGAATGGGACCTCAGTTTCCAGTCCCTTTCTCCGCAAAGCTCCTTTTTGTTTCTATACCTATGCATTTTTATTTTATTTTAAATTTTTGCTATTGCTCTATAACACTGGAAGTCCATTCTTTTCCAGGCTGGTCATGGATGGATCAATTTTTTCAACAGGCATTTGATTTGAGGAAAGTTCAACAAAGGTTTGTCAAGCCAAACGACAGTTGCAATAAAAATAGAACCGTGGCAATAGGAGGAAATGAAAGATATTGTTCAAAATGATTTCCCTGTCTATTGGAAAATGACTCTGCAGACAAATGTTTTTCAGAAAAGGTATCAGTACAAACAAGCAATGAGTGTAACAGGACGATTATTGTCCAAAACAAATTCACTACTGCTCAAATGATAGGAATTGGGAATGCCAGGTCAACCTAAAATTGCATTAACTATATTGAAAGCTTAAAGGAGAAGTACAGCCAAAGCTTGTTTGGCTGTACTTCTCCTGTGGATCACAGGAGTGCACTTCGTTCTGCATTCCTGTGACCCGTTTTCAGCAGACAGATGGCTAAAGCCCGCTGTCTGCTGCCTTCACAGAGCTCAGGCTCGGGCAAGAGTGCGACAATGAAGTCGGGACCTACCCACGTACACAAAAAACAAAACTTAATTTCTGTCTTATGCAGTGCTTTACTTGTGCACTGCGTTAAAATGTTGCAGTGTAGAAAAACACCAGTCGCCGCACTATGGGGTTGATTTATTTTGGCAGGTAAAACAGCTCTCTTTGTATGGGCTTGTTCACACATAGGGGTTGCTTTACTAAAGGCACATAGAGGGGTTGATTTACTAAAACTGGAGTGCAAAATCTGGTGCAGCTCTGCATGGTAGCCAATCAGCTACTAACTTCAGCTTGTTTAATTAAGCTTTCACAAAAAAACCTGGAAGCTGATTGGTTTCTTTGCAGAACTGCACCAGATTTTGCACTCTCCAGTTTCAGTAAATCAACCCCATACCGTGCACTTTGCACAGTGCAGTAGCTCCAGAGCTTAGTAAATGAGCAGAAGCTCCGCTGACATCCATCATCCAATCATGTGCAAGCAAAATGTTGTTTTTTTTTTTCATTTTCCTTGCACATGATTGGATACTCATTACAAAGTGAAGCTATACCTCATTTACTAAGCTCTGGAGCAACTGCACTTGCACAGTCTATTTGCCTTTAGTAAATCAACCCTTATGTGTGAACAAGCCCATACAGAGAGCGCTGTTTTACCTGCCTAGGGATTTGTATTATTGTGCACCTAGTCCTGAGATTTACACAGCTCCGCCACACAGCACAGCACTGTCTGGCAGGGCAGGGGACCTGAATGCAGGTTTCCAACACAGATTTTCTCCAGTTCTGCATTTCTATTTTAATCTGGCATACGCTTCAACTGCTTTGCATGTTGCTTTTTTTTTTTTGCAAAAAAACTTTAGCTTAGTGGTTAGTAGTTGCAGCACTAAGCAGTCAGTACACTATCTGCATTACGATTGTATGTTCTCCCTGTGTTTGCATGGGTTTCCTGTAATGTTCAGATTTCCATCTCACACGTTCCTGGGCATAGGCTGGTCAGTAGCGGTTGCTGTAGTAACTACCAGCTGGAAACTGGGCTTGTCATGAAACAACGCACATATTCACCAGCACACCGTGGATCACATCCCTGACGAATGGGTCCTGCATGGTTCCGATACGTTGCACTTGATGTGATCTTTTTGCAATAAAAGTTTTGGATGTTATCTGATGATCCACAGTGTGCTGGTGAATGTGTGTGTTGCGTGGGTTTCTTCCTACACTCCAAAGACATGCCTGTAGGGAAATTGGCACCTATCTAACTTGTCCCTAATACAGTATATGTGTGTACAAATTGTCAATATATAAGTGTAATCATACTTATATATTGAGTAATCAATTGGGGAGGGTTGAGGAAAGACCGGGCAACCTATCTTGTAAAAAGATTTGCAGAGATCGCATGGGCTTGGAAAATATCTATCCTCATTTTTGAGGAGGTCAAGAGTGGAATCCGCTTATCAATGAAAAGCTGACGACAATCCTTAATGACACGCATGACAGATTCCAATGGGTTTGGCAATTCTGACTGGACCATTTCCCCCCATCTCAAATGACCTCCTGCTTCCTGGCACTGTAGCCACTTCCTCCTAGGATGACACAAGACCCTGGGGTACCCCACTCCTCCTCTTACCCACCCTTCTCTCGTTACTGGATCCCCCCCCCCCCATTTTTATTCCTTTTCTTTGGAAGCTCTCTCCTTCCCATTTTGGACCATGGCCAATTTTCCAAAAACCACCCCTGCCCCCCTTTATGTATTTGTCTGGCTGACTGGTGATGGGCTTTTCTCAGCTCCAGTGTGGTCAGTACAGCCAAGACCTACTAAGTGTGATATTGTTACAATTGCCCTTGGGGGAAGTGGGGGGTATGATGTTACTGTTCACAAAAAACATGTGCACCTGCATATTCAGATTACCTTTGGCCTTCTACGACATGTTCTTTGGCTAATTGTACACCTAATGCCATGTACACACGGGCGGGCTTTTCGGCATCAAAGGTCCAACGGACTTTCGACGGACTTTTGATGGACTTTCTAACTAATGGACTTGCCTTCACGCGATCACACCAAAGTCCAACGGATTAGTACGTGATGACGTACGACCGGACTAAAATAAGGAAGTTGATAGCCAGTAGCCAATAGCTGCCCTAGCGTTGGTTTTAGTCCGTCAGACTAGCATACAGACGAGCGGATTCCGTCAGAAAGATTTGAAACACGTTCCAAATCTAAAGTCCCCCTGATTTTCGACCGAAAAAGTCCGCTGCAGGTTCAATGAAGCCCACACACGGTAGGATTGTCCGACGGATTCATTCCGTCGGACCAATCAGGTCGAAAAGTCCGCCCGTGTGTACAGGGCATAAGTCATACCCTTTTGTCTAAATGTTGTACTTTATGTTGTACACCCTCTTTATCGAGAGTGGAGATTTTGTGTAATTGTTCATTAGATTGTACTCTCTATTTGTACTATACATGTACTGTTCCTTCTGGTAAAACTTAAGTAAAAGAAAAAAAATTGCTGAAAAAATTTAATGGAAAAAGGCTCTCAAGTGTATCAGCCATGGTGTCAGAAATCTGGCTTATAGAACAGCTGAGAGTGGGACACGATTTAATGGATATATACATACATCCACTCTGGGAATGCTGAGCCTGAATTGCATGGGAAGTTGATCCAGCACTCTGCAGGAGAGTCTTCTGGTAAGAGCTGGGATCCTCAGCTTTCCTATGATCCTTGGAGAAGGCCTGGTGATCTCTCCTTCCCACCAGAACCCGGGGTGTAAGGCATTTTTATTTTCTCTTCTAATCTTTTTTTTTCATTTGACCCTATTTTTACAAGGGGGTTTCGAGGTCTACCAATTAAGGGGATCTTGCACTTTGATGTAAGGTCTGCTTTTGGTTGAATTTACCCAGCCAATAATTTGAGGCTAGCAGGCGATTCTTTCAAATTGAAAACTAACAAGCAACCCCATGGAAGAGAGGAGATGTATTCACAGAGGGAAACCAGAGATCCCAAGTCAGGCAGCACAACCAGAACCAACAAACCTAATTTATATGATTCATTGATGGAAATTCCATTCCAGAACAGTACGCTGTATTCTGACCTCGGCAGACATCTTTCTCAAGGTGTTATTTATAACTCTTTTTTTTTTTTTCTTTTACTTTGGCAACAAGTCCCCAGATTCATTTTAGAGAGCATGCTGAGATATTTTAAGTGCTAAAAGGTGGTAATCATCATAGACCATCTTGAAATCATCTAGTGTAACGTTCCCGGGCTAAAAACCTTGGCAGTCCTGGTCACTTAAACGCATTAGCTAATTACTAGTTTTGGTAAATACTACTTTTAAACCAGTATATGCTTGAACAGTAGAAGGGAAAAATAGAAAGTTAATAAGAAAATACAGCACATCTCCAGTGTGTAAATATTTAGAATTTTTGTTGGCATTTTTTGCATTAAAGTCAATTTGAATGCGACTTACACATTGTTGCATACTCGCTCTTCCAAATTTTTGGTATTGTTGTAGATGTAGGGATTTATAGATTCAACAGGTAGTGTAGCTACTACAAAGTAAATTACATAGCCAATACTGATGGTAAACCCATCATCATCATGATGGTAAACAGTAGAAAAGGAGAGGTAGATGACCACACACTAATGCCCCGTACACACGGTCGGATTTTCCGATGGAAAATGTCCGATCGGAGCGTGTTATCGGAAATTCCGACCATGTGTGGGCTCCATCGGACATTTTCCATCGGATTTTCCGACATACAAAGTTGGAGAGCAGGAGATAAAATTTTCCGACAACAAAATCCGTTGTCGGAAATTCCAATCGTGTGTACACAAATCCGACGGACAAAGTGCCACGCATGCTCAGAATAAATAAAGAGATGAAAGCTATTGGCCACTGCCCCGTTTATAGTCCCGACGTACGTGTTTTACGTCACCGCGTTCAGAACGATCGGATTTTCCGACAACTTTGTGTGACCGTGTGTATGCAAGACAAGTTTGAGCCAACATCCGTCGGAAAAAATCCTAGGATTTTGTTGTCGGAATGTCCGAACAAAGTCCGACCGTGTGTACGGGGTATTACATGTAGAAAATCCAAGAACTTTGTTGGGATGATCCTTCTTTAAAAAAAATCACAACTACACAGAAACAGAAGCAGTATTGACGCGTTTCACACTAGAGAACGCTTAATCATTATTAAGCGCTCTCTAGCGTGAAACGCGTCAACACTGCTGTTTATGTGAGGTTGTGATGTTTTTTATAGATGGATTGCCCCAATAAAGTTCTTGGATTGTCTGCATTTTAGTGTGCAGTCATCTACCTCTTTTCTTCTAAAAATGTTTCTGCTGCGAACAGGACCTGCACCTGTTTTGGAATCCATAGGGGCTATATTAAAATGGACCAACCTGGAGGGATGTATGCTTCTATTATTAAACCCTTCCAACTGGGTCACAGGCAAAAACTAAAACACATTTTTAGTAGAACAGGCAAGGTCTAGAATGTCTGCCAATGTATTTTATTGCTGTATTTCCCTTCCTATCCCACGGACAACTAAAACTCTAATATTTTTGTTGTGGTATTACGAAGACAGAAAGACAGGAAGAGAGAGCATGCATTGTGAAAATTGTTTACTCGTTGAGCTTTGTCTTAATACAACGCTCCTCAACACATTAAAACAAACTGTTAATGCCCAAAAAGATGCAAATAAAACCATTAAAAAAAAATTTATTTTTGTGTCCCAATAAATATTTTCCTTCACTACCTGCTTAGAGATGCTACTGAAGTATGAGGAAATCTCTTTAAAATAAGAAACTCCACTCTTATACAGATATCAATGACAAGAACTCCATTGGAAAATCTCATCTCTATTCTTCAGCCAATGACAACTCACAATTTTTAATTTTTTTTCTCACTCGGGACAGATCATCGAGGTCATCAGAACAGATAGAGACGTTAAATCTCCCCAGTAAGTACACAGACAGAAATAAAAACCTAAGATACATCATACCATTTGGCACAGACTTCACACCCCCTGGAACATTGGTGCTTTTTCTAATATGGGATCTCAGCAAAACTAAACTTTTCCATCCGTACTTTGAGTGCTGGCTGTTCCTGCATTTAGCAATAAAAACCTGACAGGGTTCTAACCCTTTACCAGCCTATTGAAAATGCTTTTTATAAACTGGTTTTAGACTTTAAGGGAAACATTTTTCTTGTTCAACATTTTAATTGATTTTAATCAAGAACGTATGGATACAACAACGGGCTTCAGGTAAGAACACTGAACACATAGGTTCAAATCTCTGATCACTGAAGAGTACAATAACAGACAATATATCATTTATACACAGGATTTATATAGCAACAACATATATGCAACATATATACACAGTGCTTTACAATATAAAGGGGGCAGTACAATTACAACACAGAAGGAATAGGAGGGCCCTGCTCATGGAGTTTACAAAGGGAGGGGGTACAAAAGGGAAAAGCTGCAGGGGATCATCTGATGGAGATGACTCAAGTACAGTTCTTAGGTGGAGTGGGGTAGGCTTTCCTGCATAAATTTGTTTTCAAGGATGGTCTAAAGGTGGGCAGGGTAGAAGCTGACCGAACATGCTCTGAAGAAGTCCTGGAGGCAAGCATGGGAGGAGGTAACAAGGGAGCTAGAGAGAAAGATGTCTTGGGAGGAGCAGAGAGGATGGTTTGGGCGATATCTGCACATAAGGTTGGTGATGTAGCTGGGGGCAACAATGTGGATGGCTTTGTATGACTGCAGCAGCATTCATAATTGACTGAACAAGGGATAGCCTGTGTAAAGGTAAGCCAGTGAGGAGGGAGTTGCAGTAGCCAAGGCGGGAAATAACCAAGGAGTGAATACGTTGATTTGTGGGGTCATTAGTCAGGAAGGGGCAAATTCTTGAAATGTTGCAGAGGTTAAGGCGGCAAGGTTTCACCAGTAATTGGATTATATATATATATATATATATATATATATATATATATATATATATATATATATCACAAAAGAAAAAGGCTTGTCAGCCTTGTAAACATCTGTATAAAAAGCAACAACCTACAGGTAAGTGGAGAATGGTAGCAGACCATATTAGTAGTACTATCACTAGGATCCTGAATTGGCTAGGGACCTGCCCCAGTAATAATTAAAAGAGAAGTATGGGTTTGAGTTTTTTTCCTGATTTATACTTACCTAGGTGGATGCAGCATTGGTCTGAGCTACATCTGTCCCTCGGAGCCTCTATCGAACACCACCGAACACTCTGACAGTTCCCCAAGCAGAGAGCTGTGTACTGTCAATCAGCAGCTCTCCACTCTGCTTCCTCCTCACTCCCTGGAGCGCTGAGCTGTGGAGGCCTGCTCAAACTCTCAGCGGCTCGCTAAGAGGCTGGGCAGGGTGTCAGTCCAGGCACCTGGCGGACCCTGACTTCCATTTTCGTGATAACGCGCTGCCTGGACTGATTCCAGCGACATTAGCAGAGAGCGTTCTCTGCTGAAAACGGATTACAAGAGTGCAAAACAAATTGCACTCCTGTGATCTATAGGAGAAGTACAGCCAAACAAGCTTTGGCTATACTTCTCTTTTAAGCCAATAAGAACTATGTCTTGTAGAGAGAGAAAGAAAAATGAAGGGAGCAGAAGAGAAGGAAAGGAACAAAGCAGGGGTGGAAGGGAGACAAAGGGAAGAGGGGGAGGATGGTCGGGGGTTAACCCCAGTTCAGCTTAGGGACCCCGACCGAGGTCCCTCCAAAATGTTTAGTTCTTGGAAGTCCCTCGGGAGGAAATGAGAGACCCAGGGATCCCAAACTCTGTGGAATTTTGCAATGGTTGCTTGAAGTTACGCCACAAGTTTTTCGCTAAGGCAGGGGTACCTAACCGTTGGCCCGCGACCTCCTGCTCAGAGATGGCGTGCCAAGATCACAGGTTGCCAACCCGTAATCCCAGAGTATCAGTGTTATGGATGGAGTCAGCAGTAGAGTAAGCATGTGGCTGCAGAGGAAAGCAGGATCTGCACATGACGATGCTTCCTTTATAATGCGGGCTCCTGTCCCAGGCAGAGTGATACCAAATACACTCCGCCTGGGACAGCAAAATTTCTCAGCCGACACCTTTCCGCAGAAAGGGTGATTCCTGGAGATCAAAAAGTGAAGGATCATAAATTAAAGGTCAGTTTATGAAATGACAGTAAAGAGAGTAGAGAGAGAGAGAGAGAGAGAGAGAGAGAGAGAGAGAGAGAGAGAGAAAGAGTAATGGGCATATCTGTTCTGCAATGGCTACTAGGCTGCTTTCAAGCTGATCCGGCAAGTTACCTGCACTGAGCCATAGACTGTTTTGGTGCGCTTTGAGAAAGTGCACCACACTTGCAAGATGTAATAGAAGTTTATGGCAAAGCGCAGCTAACCCGCAAGAAAGCCGCAGGTACAGGTGTAAAAGCAGCCTTAAAAGTGGCTCAGGGCCATAAGGGCTCGTTTACATTTGCGATTTGAGTGGGGCAGTAAAATCCCATATTTCGCCGTGGCCCACAACCGGTTACCAAATCACTTAAATGGCTCACTCTTCAAAAGGTTGAGCACCCCTGGCCTAAGGGATACATGTTTATTGTATTTCAACCAGTTCCTGTGAAAGTCTATGAAGCAGAATTGTCTGCACCACGAGTGAAAAATTCATAGCCCATATGCTGGTTGACCAAACAAAATGGCTTCCTCTCCTTTCTAGGCGACAACCCAGAGCTGACAATCTCCTGGCTTTCTTCTGTCAGCATGAGACATATGCCTTCTGTGTTCTGGATGACATGAGAATTTATAATTGCTTTGCACTCAGTACTCCTTGAACATTTATACTGTGCCAAACGTGACAAGACAGAGACTGTTAAATTGATAGCCCCCGCACACATTATTTACTTCATACCTATGATATCTTGTCAGGCGAAGGGCGGCCATTTGATCTTGTTTCAAAAGTAGCAAGAAGCAGATGAGTTACATAATTGGGCTTCATAGCTGGATCAGTCAAATAGACAATTTACAATTCCTGTCAACAGCCATTACAAATTGTCTGAGGAACATGGCTTTTATTGGAAAAACATCAAAGCGTTTCCTAGATGACACTATTCATGAGAAAACGGACGCCCAGATCACAATGACAACCTCCATCTTGTGTGTTTTCACAAAGTGAAGCGATATCAGACTCTTAAACCAACTCCACGGTAGAATGAAAGCCCTTGTAATTACTCAGAGCCTAAATGTAATATTTGCAATAATGGGACAGTCTTCTTCGGAGAAAGGGCTCCAGGCAACTATAATACTTCAAGAGACACTGTTGCTTTGTCCATTCAAGGCAAATTGATAGTGTACGTGTAAACTAGCCCCATTACCAATAATATTCCCAGGACCATTTAATACTCACCTCTCCGGCACAACCCTGCCACTCCTTCTTCTGTAGCTGTCACTTCTCCCTATGGTGCATGGCAGCTAGGACAGGGCAATGTCACATGATGAAGGAGGTGACATCAACACAACTCCATGGACACTATCACTTTGCACTCAATGTCCCAGGTAAACCCTAAATGTATGGCATGTTGTTTGCTAAAGCAATGCATATCACAAACAACGTTTTTTTTTAATACTTGCCTATACTTAATTTTTTGTATCACTTGTTGCACCTTAGGGCTGCTGATCTCCAATTTCTTTAGAGCTACTTCCTGTCTCAAAGTTCTCCAACAATGCAGAGAATTCCTTTCTCTACTTTCTCCAGTGATCGCTGCAGGCATGTCCTGACTTTGCAACTACTTCATGTTTACATGCTATCCTACAGCCACTTTGAGGTTGATTTACTAAAACTGGAGAGTGCACAGCTCTGCACAGAAACCATCGGCTTCCAGGTTTTACTGTCAAAGCTTAATTGAACAAGCTGAAGTTAGAAGCTGATTGGCTACCATACACAGCTGATCCAGTCCAGTTTTAGTAAATTAACCCCTTTGGGTCTACTTGCCCTCTGGCAATGGCTGCATGTTAATTCACAGGTAGGGTTTCCTGATCAGCTTAAAGCAGTGGACCATGCCTGAGTATTGTTAAAACCGCCACATGTAGCCTCCATGGGAAGCCCATGTGACAATGCAGGTCCACACCTGGGAGACAGGAGCAGGGGTTGTCCGGTCCCCCATAACAGAAAGTACCTGAACAAAGACCCTAATGGTAGGATCAACAACTATTTAATTATTTTACATATTCTTAACAACCGGCAAAAAGGATCTTTAAGGCTCATTTCACATATATGCAAATTGGATGTGTTTTTAACCACATCCGATTTGCATAACATGTGAACTAGACCGGCTTTCAATGGAGCCAGTTCTCACATGTTGAAAGGTTGAATTTAGGTTCAAATTCAAGTAAAAATTTGCACCTGAATCGCACCCGAATCCAAAACCGCACCGTACTCCAAGCTGCAAACCACAGCAGGATATGTGTGAACCTAGCCTAAAGTAGAGTTCAGGGCTAAACCTCACTAATCTTAAAAATGAGTCCCCCCCTAGTAACACCTATGCCATCTAACCAGTGTAAGAAAGATGTACAGTGCATTCATAAAGTATTCAGACCCCCTCCACTTTTTTTAATTTTGTTATGTTGCAGCCTGATACTACAGTTCTTTAAATTCATCTTTTTCTTGTTAATCTGCACTCAGTACCCCATAATGACAAAGTGAAAACAGAATTTTAGAAATGTCTGTGAATTTATTAAAAAGAAGAAACTGAAATATCACATTGGCATAAGTATTCAGACCCATTGCAACAACACTTGAAATTTAGCTCAGGTGCCTCCCATTTCTCTTGATTGTTGCTGAGATGTTTCTACACCTTGATTGGAGTCCACCTGTGGTAAATTAAATTGATTGGACGTGATTTGGAAGGACAGACACCTCTCTATAAAAGGTCTCACAGCTGAGCATGCATACTGTATCAGAGCAAAAGCCACAAGGTCAAAGGAACTGCCTGCAGAGCTCAGAGACAGGATTATTGCAAGGCACAGATCTGGGGAAAGCTACAAAAACCTTTCTTCTGCACTGAAGGTTCCCAAGAGGACAGTGGCCTCCATAATTCTCAAATGGAAGAAGTTTGGGACAACCAGGGCTCTTCCAAGAGCTGGTCACCCCAGCCAATCTGAGCAATCGGGAGAGAAAGGCCTTAGTAAGAGAGGAGACAAAGAACCCGATGGTCACTTTGACTGAGCTCCGGAGATCCTGTCTGGAGATGGAACAAAGTTCCAGAAGGACACCCATCACTACAGCCCTTCACTAATCTGGATTTTATGGCTAGACAGAAACCTCTCCTCAGTGCAAAACACATACAAACCTGCTTGGAGTTTGCAAAAAAAACACCTGAAGGACTCTCAGACTGTGAAGAACAAGATTCTCTGGTCCGATGAAACCAAGATTGAACTGTTTCGCCTCAATTCTAAACGTTATGTTTGGAGAAAACCAGGCACCGCTCATCACCTGCCCAATACCATCCCAACAGTGAAGCATGGTGGTGGCAGCATCATGCTGTGGGGGTGTTTTTCAGCAGCAGGGACTGGCCTGGGTTGAGGGAAAGCTGAATGGAGCAAAGTACAGAGATATGCTCAATGAAACCTGTTCCACTGCACTCAGGACCTCAGATTGGGCCGAAGGTTCACCTTCCAACATGACAACAATCCCAAGCACACAGCCAAGACAACATAGGAGTTGCTTAGGGACAACTTTGTGAATGTCCTAGAGTGGCCCAGCCAGAGCCCTATCGAACATCTCTGGAGAGACCTGAAAATGGCTGTCCACCATCCAACCCAACTAAGCTTGAGGGGATTTGCAAAGCCGTCATTCAGCTGGTCCAGGTGCAAATAAATACAACTTTACATGGGATCCACCCAGCAGCCTGGACTGGCAGCAGGCTTGGGCTCTCAGCATGCCACTGAGAGCCTGAGCTAGCCCCTCCCACCCCCTCCACAGACCAGCACTTCAGTGAATGCTGGAGGGGCAGAGGAGAGAGCCGCTGTCAGTCATGGCTCTCTGCTCAGAGCGGAGGGGTGAACTGAGCGATCAGAGATGTCTTATCGCTCAGTTCTCAGTGTATTTTGGGGGGGGACCTATACTACTTAGATTCAAATCAAGCCATCAGTGACCTCTTCAGATGCATGCACTGTGAGCTAATTACTCAAAGATCTCAACAAAGTGTGAGGCTGGGTTTCAGTTGGTTTCGAACAGCTTACATGCAGTGTATTGACTGTTGTCTCTGAGCCTGTAAGAGGGGAGAGAGAGAACCAGCACTGCTGCAGAGGGGCACAGCATTGAGGTGATCCAAGACTCTGTTAAGTATTTAAGGGAGGCTGGGGGGGGGGGCAACTAGAAGGTTTTCTACTTTAAAGTAATATTAAAGACTTGTTTTTTTTTAAATAACAAACATGTTATATGTATCTGCTCTCTGCAATGGTTTTGCACAGAGCAGCCCCGATCCCCCTCTTCTCAGGTCCCCCGCCGGCTGTCCTGGCTCCTCGCTCCTGCTGAGGCCCCCCACTGCAAGCAGCTTGCTATGGGGGCACCAGAGCAGGTTTGGTCCCAAGCCGCTGCTTCATGTGCCCGCTCACACGTAGCGTGGCCCAGCCCCACCCCTGCTCTCTCCTCATTGGCTCACTGGCTGTCTCAGCCACTAAAGAGGCAGAGTCTAGGCTCTCGTGAACATCACTGGATCTGGATGGGGCTCAGGCAAGTTTTAAGGGGGCTGGGGGCACTGCTTAACACAGAAGGTTTTTTACAAGTTTTTTTTTTTAATACAATGCATGATGGTAAAAAATCTTGAGGCTTTACAGCTAGTAATTTCATTGTGCAATGCACTCCAAGCACAGCTGAGATTTCAGTGCCTTTTTAGTCATTTCTGAGGATTATTTTCTTCAGAATGCCTATAGCTACAGAGGTGAATGAGAAGTTGTTTTGAAGTGTTTTTAATACTTGTTCAGAATATGTAAGTAATAATTAATGTGCATACTCTGAGTACAGGTACAAATAAATGCAAGCTGCAGAATTAAAAATATTAGAAATGACTTTTGAAATTACACCGGTACGTTAAAGATGATATATTTTACTGTTTGCGTTTACATATAATTATATTCATTCAGTTATTTGCCACTGCAGTTTAGCAGATCTGGCTGCCATGGGCAATGTGAACATTTTTACTTTTTCTAGATCCCTTTACTATGTCCCAGCTTACATGGTGTTTGAATTACCATGCTCAGAATATGAAGGAGATTGAAGACAGTAATTGCAGGTCTGCGGCGATAACTCTTCCACATTGCACACACCATAAAGATACCCTGATATATGTCAGTCACTCCCACTTCTTCCCTCGTAATAAAGGCGCAACAGTGTCAGCTCCTATAATTAACTTCAATATTTAAAATCAACATCAATTTGTAATAAATATGTTAACTGCCAAGGTGATACTCATTTCATTAGTGTGTTAATGTCACTTACCAAGAGACGTGATTGCTAATAATTTGTGACAATGACAATGGGAAGTGAGATCACAATGAGTGTATCCCAGAGCAAGGCAAGGCAGCGGCGAGCTGTGAAAAGCTGTCACTGAAAATATTACATTTATTTCCGCACAGTTATCTAATGATCGCTATCTGGGAAGGAGCTGCGTGAGGGGGTTTGGGGAAATCCTCTTATAAAATCTTAAAAGAAAAATGGGTTAAATGGCAACCGGCTCAGAATCAAGCCTAGACTTGACAGTAGAAAAGATTATACATAGACAATGGAGGAGAATGTTGTTTCTTTTGATCGAAGAGGACCTATAGCCATTTCCCAAAAAATTACACATAGGAAGGTTTTTTATTTTTTTATTTTTTTATTGCAGAAGTGACACACTAGGTCTTTTCTGAAATAAAGGCTTCTTACCTTTCCGTCTGCATCCTCCTTTCGGAATCCCAGGCAGCTGCCGGGTGTCGGGATGAATAAACTCCCTTGTGCATGCATACAAGTTACAAGTTCCTGGGCTGGTCAAATAAGAAGGCTGAAGATTCCAAACCTCAAAAGAAGTCTGGGAGATATCTGTGCCAGTAAGGGCGCTCATGGACGTCGCAATTCTGGAACAAAGGGTAAGTATAGTTCCACTTTAGAGGCTTAGTTTACTTTTGGAACCTTGTTTCATGTTACAACCATATTTTTATAATTATTATTATACAGAATTTATATAGCGCCAACAGTTCTCCACTGTAAGTGGTGCTCAACCGCAGCGGCAATGCGGATGGGAAAGAAAGTTAAGGGGAACTTAGTTTCGCTATGATTTCCTCGGTCACGAGGAGGCGGCTATTTCATTGAATGGTGGCACCCCATGTGACTTTGGTGACCATCTGGGGTCAGCCAGAGTCTTATTAAAACCCTGGTTCCTGGGCTTGGCATGCTTTTGCTGAGTAGACTAGTTAGAATAGGAACCCCATCTGTCAGGGACAGTAGAAGCGATAGGGGAAGGTTCTGGTGGAGTAGGGAGAGAGCAGGCATATGTCTACCTCTTCAGGAAACCTCTCCTATGTTTTGAACCAGCCAGGTTGCACTTCCCTCCTCGTGGCAAACGCAGTTAGCATCCAGAAATCTTCTGTCCGCTGATTATTTGCTGCTCAGTTGTAAGTGGCCCCGGACAGGTGAGCTTCCCGCCGGGCCTGTTTCTACTTTTGATTTGGCTGTTACAACATAAAGTTCTTTGCAAAATGACACTCTGTGTGTTTACTGCCTGCCACACTCCGCTGCACCAATCCAACAGGTGGGATAGGACTCTCTGAAGAGATGGGTTTTCAGGGATCGCCTAAAGGTGGATAGGGTAGGAGACAGTTAGACAGATTTGGGAAAGGAATTCCAGAGAATGGGAGAAGCTTTGGAGAAGTCCTGGAGGCTAGCATGGGAGGAGGTGAAAAAAGAGTCAGGAGGTCTTGGGAGAAGAGAAGAGAACAATTTGGTTGGTATTTTGAGACAAGGTTGATGATGTAGCTGGGGACAGAGTTGTGAATGACTTTGTAGACTGTTGCTAGTATGTTGAATTTTACTCATTGGGTGAGTGGAAGCTAATGGAGGGACTGGCACAAAGGGGTAGCAGACAACATACGATTGTTAAGGTGGATGAGTCTGGCAGCAGCATACATGATCAACTGAAGGGGAAGATACCCTATGTAAGGTAGGCCAACAAGGAGGGAGCTAGGGTGTAACAAACATTTTTACACCCTTACCCTCATATTCTTATCTCCCCACCCCACTGAACTGAATTGCAGGGCGCTTCTCTCTGCAGCCTCTTGTCTATGCTTTTTATTCCAGCCAGCTGTGTGGCTCCGTCCACAGTGCTGCATCATCAATTCACAGTAACCACAGTAATGGGATTCGTAGATCTCAATGGAGCACAGGTGACGCCACTGGACTTGTAATCTATTGTTTACTTCTTCAAGCCCCATAATGGTAGGTATGTACCTCTATACAGACCTGGAACTTGAATGTAAACAAAGTAGTAGCCTGTGGGTACCATTGTGGGTGCATTTATTTTTTTCAAAAGGTAGATTATAACTATATATATATCTATATATAGATATATATCTATATCTATATATAGATATATAGTTTTTTTTTAACCAACGTTCCCCTTTAATTTTTACACATTAAATTACAGAGATGGCAGGACTTATTGACTATCAATAGAAACCTTTTCTATACAAGCTCCCGTAGTGACGTTCTGACGCCTGGGCCATTTTTGTGCATGTCTTAATGGGCCCAGCAAGAGTGAATGGAAGGCTGCAGGCCCATTCACACACTACTGTGTCATCACTAGCAGCTGCAAACTCCTCTACACTGCGCACAGCTTTCCAATTCAAGCTCATTTTATCTATTGTTCCTCATAATGTCATCAAAAGGAACGCTGACAAAACCTCTAAAAAAAAGTTTAAATGTTATTTGATGAGATCTAGTTGATATTAACATGTGAAATGACTGACACAGAAAGAGGTACGAAATGTAACTTAGAGGGTATTGTCATTATTTGTATGCCGCCAATGTTTGGGCAGTGTGCGATGCACTGGAAAAGCGCAATTTCACGTGAACTCCTTGCTGACAAAGTCACTCAATGCGAAGAGCACCTAACACTGAATACAGAAAGGGATCAGAAGAGTAATTACAAGAGAGCTGAGGCAACAATTAGAGTAAATATAAAGCCTAACTGAACTACAAATATTCTAAAGCACTGTGTATCATAAACAGCTGCCATTTTTAAAATAAAATTGTTTTAATCTTTGTTGCAGCTTAGTGCCGATGATCTCCTATTCCTGGTCTATGGGCATAATGACGTCAGGCACAGTCCACTGCACAAGACTGCTATATCGTGCTGGGGGGGGGGGGGGCAGGGGGAGGCTGGGGTAGAAGCTATAGGGACGAGTCTTGTGCAGGGAGATTCAGAGAATAGGTGAAACATCTGTTCTCCAATCCCCTAAACAAATAATTAGCAGTTGACCCGTGCAGTGTGGGCACAGCCCCCCACCCGTTTTTTTGCTCGGACCTAGGCTTTAAAGCTTGTATGAAATTTTAGTGCTTGGGTTTACATATACATTAAGATCCTTCAGTGAATCACTAAAGCTATCCAACAAGTAATGTAACTATCACTAAAAATATACCCTTAAGCAGCCTTCCTCAACCTTTTTACCCCAGAGGAACCCCTAAATTATTTTTCAGGTTCTCAAGAACTCTTACTTGAACCAATTTATTGTGCGTTAACGAGGAAAATATCCCCTACATTCATGGTCAGCAGGCAGAATGTTCCGTACATTGGTGGTCATTAGTGTCTTGCTGTTTGCTTTGCCAAGTAGGGTTAGCCCTGGAAAAATGAAGGCACCGTGAAATTAAAGGTCAATTAGGCACAGCTCAAGGAACCCCAAGCAACCTCTGAGGGAACCCTAGGGTTTCACAAAACCCTGGTTGAGAATGGCTGCCCTGAGGAGTCAGTCCACCCAAAATTGATACAGTATATAATTTTGTTTAGTAGATACTGGTGAATGAATCCACCTGGCATTTTTTTTTTTTTTACATCTCAGGTGCTTTTGGTGAGATATTTCCCATGGTCATTAGGAGTGGTCTCAGTCACCCTGCTGTTTTTATATAATATAGGTTAATAAAACGTAACTGCAGGGGCCAGAACATTGAAAGGTGGGTGGAAACAATCAAACTCTCAGATGAACAAGCATAGATTTAGGGATTACAGGGAAATCAGGCTGTTGGTGTATTTGCCCCTGTCATCCCTCCCCTAGACCATACCTTCTACCCCCCCGGTTCCTATTCCCAACCCTTTCAATCCCCAATTCCCCCCCGCCAAATGTTAAAACGCTGCACCTGTTAGGTCTCATAAAGCTGACTTCATTGCCAAATCCAACAAAACATTCCCCATCTTGCATGAACCCTGGCAGTAGTTGAATATATATGGTGCACAAGTCAGCCTCTCTTAGCACCTTTGGAGCCCCATCATACCTCTCCAGTTGTGTATTCTCTGTACGGAATATTTCACATATACCACTGCTATCACGTTTGCCATCTGCTGTATTTGACCTCAGATGCCATACTTCTAAATAAGGAATGGGTGTATAAAAAAAGTAGGTATAAATTCTCTAGGAAAGACAAAAGGCTTCTAGGTAAATGCCATTCTACATGGCAAGCCTTTAAATCAGAACTCCAGTAGTAGTGGTGGACCGCGCATGTCAAAGCATCACAAGGCCTCTGTTAAACCAAAGCATTGACCTGTGAACAACGCAGTTTTGCCCACTCAGTCTCATTACAGGGCTCTTGGTTCCAGTACAGATAAGAGAAATGTTCCCTAATAAACCTCATCTAAAGCAGAGACACATGGCAAATTCCATTTTTGTATAACAGACCTTTGAAAGTCATCTAAATTAAATCTATTCTGAATGCTGCTGAGGGAACATGCTAGAAGACATTACTGCAGGGGGCATCAGAATCCATTCTATGATTTCCAAACCTCAGACATGAAATATGAACAAAGCATGTCCGCCTAAAGTGTATACTTGTCTCAATCCAGAGCACAAAGTGTATTTCTGTCTGATGCCTGTTATCTACATGAGTCACTTCTAACAATTTTTCATAACGCCAAGAAAAAAAATGGTGACAGGGGAGGGACCTCCAGCAGATTGACAGCCTCAGCTCTGTTCCTATGTGCTGTGTAAAGGGGAGGGTGTCCCTTCCCTCCAATCAGCTCTCAGGGCTCCCCCCACTGAGTGTAATTTCAGCTCTCCAACCCTTTTTTCTGACAGCTCCGACAAGCTTTATACATTCTGGATTTTGAATGGCTGTAGGATTTGTTTCATCTCTGTGTATCAGAGATCAGGCCAGTCACTTCACCTGGTATACGTAGGGGGTTTACAACTACTTTAAAGTGTTACTAAACTATGTGTATACAGTAAAACATGCTTGTTATACTCAATGTGAAACCTAAGGGCTTAATTGTTTGCATTGTGTCGAAAGGCTGTTTGATCCTGTCGTCTTTTAAGCTACCCTTCTTTCGCAGTACCCAATCTATCTGCTGATAGAACAGAGCCTTGGGGTCAAGCTGCACATGCTCAGTTTGGTGTGTATTTCTAGAGATTTTTTTTTTATTCTTTGGAGAGTGCATGTGATCAGCACAGGGCCAATCAGCACTGTCCAGACAGAGGGTCAGGGTCCTGCAGCCTCATAGGACAATTAGGGGGAGAATGAAAACTCCTGCAAGCTTTAGGCTGGGTTCACACTGATGCAAATTAGATGAAGGTTTCCCTGCATCCAATTCACATGACAGGAGAATGTGACTGCCTCTCAATTGAGCCAGTTCACACACTTCCGGGGGGGGTCCTGTGCGTCTTCTGGTCCGTTTCAGGTGCAAATTCAGCCAAAAAGTCTGATCTGATTTGCACCTTAACGGTGAACAGACACGCACTGGACCCCCTGCTGTGAGCCGTGGCCGCAGCTAGTGTGAACCCAGCCTTAACCAGACACTGATAGAAGTCACAACACTATATACTGCTGATGAGAAAATGTATTTAATGGTTTATATTTACTAAAATAATTGCATTTCCATGTGCTGTGCACTGTAGGAAACCAGATATAGTGATATAGTGAAAGCAGGGCCCTGGGTTTAGTAACACTTTACGTTTCTTTAGTGCTAAAGAGAAAAAAAATTGGCTTTCTTTGACTGAATGCTGTGCAGTCTCTGCCACTGGGAATATTGCTTGATATTTTTTTTTAAATGCGGTCTGTCCATGGGAAACAGTGAGTGGCAATGTTAGGCCAGAAGTGATGGCCTTCCCTTTCCTTGAGTCCTGTGCAAGGCACGACCGCCTTACACATTGAAGTACTCACACTAGCTATATTTTTAGATACATTTCATGAGTCTTCAGTGAACACATACAGTATCTCACAAATGTGAGTACACCCCTCCCATTTTTGTAAATATTTTATTATATCTTTTTATGTGACAACACTGAAGAAATGACACTTTGCTACAATGTAAAGTAGTGAGTGTACAGCTTGTATAACAGTGTAAATTTGATGTCCCCTCAAAATAACTCAACACACAGCCATTAATGTCTAATCTGCTGGCAACAAAAATGAATGCCAACATGTACTGTGACATACTGAAGCAGAGCATGATCCCCTCTCTTCAGAGACTGGGCCATAGGGCAGTATTCCAACATGATAATGACCCCAAACCCACCTCCAAGATGACCACTGCCTTGCTAAACAAGCTGAGGGTAAAGGTGATGGACTGGCCAAGCATGTTTTCAGACCTAAACCCTATTGACCATCTGTGGGGCATCCTCAAATGGAAGGTGGAGGAGCGCAAGGTCTCCAACATCCACCAGCTCCGTGATGTCATCATGGAGGAGTGGAAGAGGACTCCAGTGGCAACCTGTGAAGCTCTGGTGAACTCCATGCCCAAGAGGGTTAAGGCAGTGCTGGAAAATAATGGTGGCCACACAAAATATTGATACTTGGGGCCCAATTTGGACACTTTCACTTAGGGGTGTACTCACTTTTGTTGCTAGTGGTTTAGATATTAATGGCTGTGTGTTGAGTTATTTTGAGGGGACAGCAAATTTACACTGTTATACAAGCTGTACACTCACTACTTTACATTGTAGCAAAGTGTCATTTCTTCAGTGTTGTCACATGAAAAGATATAATAAAATATTTACAAAAAATGTGAGGGGTGTACTCACTTTTGTGAGATACTGTAACTGCTATATTTTTATATTTTTGCCTAGAGTTCAGCTTAAGCCAGAACACCCAGCACCTGTCAGTTAATGACTAACATGCTCATAAAACACCTCCCCCATATCCCCTCGATCCCCCCCAATGGTTTCCATATGCCGAAATTGCTACTTTTATTTCCACACAGCACATTAATGAAGGTCTGGAAACAAGGATGGAGAACCTCAAATAAAAAAGTGTTTTTAGAGAGACACCGGCTTGCAGATGCAACAGACGAAACCTACAAAATGACCTAAAATTACATACTTTCACAGACAAATAGAGATACATATTTAATCCACTATTTTCTTTAAAAAAAAAAAAAAATGTTGAACACACCTCTTTGTCCTAACATTTAAAATCCTAAAAAAAGCTTCCTGGAAACGTCTCTGTAATTTGAACAAATGTACATTATAATTTTCATTTCTTATTTTTTAGCTGCCTTTCCATTTGTCTTCTGAAAAGAATCTGCTTTCATATGATTACATAGCCGTACTTTGAGAATTTTCTTATTTGAGGCTCTGGAATTGCTGAGAAATGCTGAACGATCCATCAGTGATAATTTCACTATAATGACTTACCCTGGAAACCATTTGTAGTTTCAAGAAGGAATGTATATTATATAACAAGTTTGCCATTAATACAGACTCATTTACTTACGGTACATCTAGCATTAACCTCTTGTGCTGAACAACCAGGGGGGTGCCTACAGATTCTGAATTCATTTATTAAAGTGTAACTCTAGGCAAAACTTTTTTTGTCTTGAATGGTGTGGGGGAAAAGTTGAGACCCTTCTCAATAAAGTAAAACATGGCGAAGTCAGCCGGAAGTGGGAGCGGGTACCTGTCAAAATTAGGTACCGGCTCCCCCACCTGAAATATGTGGCAGCGGATGGGGAGATTGGGTACCTGGTTTTGACAGGTACCCGCTCCCACTTCTGACTGACCCAAAAGGGGAAGCTCTGCTTGTTTGCCTCCCACCCTCCGCTGCAACATTTGGCATCTTTCGGGGGGGGGGGGGCAAACAAGCAGAGCTTCCCCATTTGGGTCAGCCAGAAGAGGGAGCGGGTACCTGTCAAAGCCAGCTACCCGCTCCCCCACCCCACCCCCCTCCGCTGCCACATTTGGCATCTTTCGGGGGGGGAGCCGGTACCTGGTCTTGACAGGTACCCGCTCCCACTTCCGGCTGACTTCGCCATGTTTTATTTTGTTGAGAAATCACTTTGAAAAACACCTTCCCAGAATAAAAATAAATAAAAATGAATTAAATAGAGTTTTCAGTTTGCGGCGCTCAGATATAGTTTAAGCCCATGTTCACACTGAGGGCGGGATGTCAAACTGGCATTTCAGTCTGACTTGGGGGGGGCGATTTGAGAGATATCCAAGCGGGTTCATGCACAGATGTCTATTGAATTTGCCCCCGAAGTTGCCAAAAGTAGTGCAGAAACTATTTTCGGGAATAGGTGCAGTGCAGCAAAGTTGGCATCCCACCGTTTCAGACGGTGCCATTGCTGGCAATAGGCTCCGATTTGGCATGTCAAATGGCATGCCAAATCAGCCCACGGTGAACGTTAAAGCGGCTAATTCCGCTTTAAAGTGATTGTACGCTTGCTGCAGCCATCTTGAGTAAGGGAAGTTGATTTATGTAGCATTTAGCGTTAGTAAGATGTGGAAGACCCTGATGGAAAAATATCAATGCACCATCCACTAATCAGTAAACAACACAAAAGAATATGTTTCCAGTGAATCAATCAGTCAATCAATCAATCAATCAAGAAACACTGGGGGGGCTGGGGATTTTATTGTGCCAAGACCACACCAAATAATTAAAAAATGTATATATAATTTTATTCATACATTTCAAATACAAAAAAGTTAAAAAGCATATCTATTGACAATGAACAGTTTATAAAATGATATACAAGCTTTAGAATACATTGTTTTGTGATGTTTCTCCTGTAAATAGTTTTTCCTCAGGATCTACTATTCATATCTTCCTAATGTAATATAGGGGTGGATTTACTAAAACTGGAGAGTGCAAAATCTGGTGCAGCTCTCCATGGTAGCCAATCAGCTTCTAACTTCAGCTTGTATAGTAAAGCTTTGACAAAAAAATTGGGAAGCTGATTGGTTTCTATGCAAAACTGTGCCAGATTTTGTAGTCTCAAGTTTTAGTAAATCAACCCCACCGCAACCTAAAATAAATGATCACTGGAGGATTTAATATAGATGCACATTTAAAGGGGTAGGCGTAGCTAAATTGATTTGTTTATTTGATTGTACGGATTGTGGGAACACAATTTTGTTGTTTGCAGCCACCCATTAGATTCATATTGTTGTAGCATTGTACCAGCTGCAGACATGTCCATGAACAAAATGCAAGAGGGAAAGTTGACAACGATGGGATGTCAGAATGATAGCAGGAAAAACATTAACCTGATTCACCCCCCCCCCCCAAAAAAAAAATAGGTGCAGGTAAAAACCGTACAGTTGGACAGAGGCACCCCCAGACCATTCATAGAAGACAAAAGTGCAACCACATGCACACGACGCATACATGGCCATATAGTAAAAAATGCTCACTCATTATTGTACCTCTGTATACCAGCTTAACCTTTGGCAATCACCACATATACAAAGATGGGGGTGCCTCTCCAGCTGTAAGGATTTTGTCTGAGCTTTCTACAATTTGATTGACATCAGCAGGTTATCAATCTGCCGAGAGCCGCTGCTCTCTGGCACAGTGCTGGATCGACTCATGTAAGTAGATTGTAGAGTTAGATTGTAACATGTGCCAGAGACTAATGCTGGTCATACACTATGCTGTTCCGGTACCTGCTCTGCCCGGCTGTTGATGACCCCCGGCTTATGTTCCAACCACGCTTCCGCCTGCTGATCCAGCAACACGGAATCCCTGTTCTCAGTGCCTATTCAGTGATCTACAGCCATTGGGTTCCTGCCAAGGCCCAGCCAGAGTCACCTGCTAAATCGGCCCACATGCAACTCTGTGTCCTTCACTCCCTGTCATGTCTACCAGGGGCTTGTACAGGATGTGCAAGAGAAGCCCTCTCTACAGTTCGATCTTCACCAGGTACATGACAACTAGCCACTCACACAAAGCCTGCCAAACTTGGTAGCCAGAGTCTTAAATAGACACTGCCCTGATCCAAGATGGTTGCCGAGGTCATGAGGGGCACAAGAGTGCAATCAGATAGCTGTCCTCCTGGTTACCACAGGAAACCATGGAGGAACCAAGTTCCTCATGACTTCCTTCCCGTTCTGCATTGCCACTTTGGTTGAGCACCATCTACAATGGGGAGTTTAGACTGCACCTGCCTACAATTTCACTGCCGAACAAACAGTGTAGCCACAGGAAGTGGAAATATCAAATCAACAGGCAGGACCAATAGGTAATAAAATATCTTATACAAAACTTCGATAAAAACTGACCAAAAAAAAAATATTTTACATGAAGGACCCAGAAAAACAAAACAAAAATGCTAGTGACAGACTGCATGTCGTTTTTTTTATTTCTATTTTCTCCCTATTTTAGTCTCATCATATTGCTATAAACATAGCTAAGACATAAAAAGTTCTGCTGTCCCAAAATTACCCATCACTTCTTGGAATGGGGTGTCGAAGAGGAAGAAGAGAATAAATATTTAACACAGCAACATGAGTTCTAGGGTTCCATTTGGTGGACTGTTGGCAAAATAGATGTTCACAGATTCATTGACCTCTACTATTTATACAAGCACCAATAATTCCCTTCAATAATTATATATATATTGCAGCAATACAGGCACACTGAGTCTACTAAATATATATTTTACGCTTTTGTAGAAGGACTTAAGCACCAGAAATGGCTATTAAAACCTCAGCTTTCTGTCTAAAACGTCTCTTCCATACAGTGTTTTATTCACTTTGAAAGAAACGGTTTAACTTAAACAAATAGGCTGCCTAATGAGGAAAAAATAGAGGAAATCCAATGTGCTTTCCGTCAATTTTTTTTTGTGAGCTACATCAAAACGTCTGTTATTAACAGCATTAGGGAGCAATTACCGCTTAATGGCTGTCTAAATCCATTATCAGTGTACATTTAACCTTTAAATATTCAAAGATAATATTTAATTTGAACAAATTAATGGACTGCCAGTGAGACCAAATCTCTCTAGGAGGGTTGTGGTTTTTCTAAGAGAGCCTTTCTCTGGCTAAATTGTCCCCTTCTAGAGCGCGATTGTTGTTTGCGCTCACTATAGATGTACAGTTTGCATTCACGCTGCTAAAACATCTGTTACTAAGAAAAATAAATTAAAAAAAAAAAGAAGTTAACAAAAAAGAAAAAACTGTGCGCATAGCAGCGCAGGAAAATGTTAGTCACCACAATTATTATAGTTAGGTAAATAAATAGAAACACGACTCCATAACAATAATCTGCAGACGACAGCATTTACAGACGTTGTGCTGGAATCTGCTACTATTTAAGTGGATCTCGGGGGTAAAACAAGCCTACAAAAGAAGGGGAACTCTGTATGAAAGCAAACATTTGAGAATGCCATAGTGATTACTCTACGCTGGTGGTGTCAACGCTAACAACGGATAATGAGGTTACCCTTTAATGTGTGCTCCTTACCCATTATAGACCATCCAAATTTGGGGAGACAACCCTGTAAAAGTATATGAGGGCTAAAAACAGAGGAAGTTCTTTTTTTGGCTGGAGAGGGTGAAAACAGGCACGGCAGAAGACAGGCTGGGGTTGTCCTACTGGGTTAAGTAAGCCTCTGTGGTGGGGAAGGTTTATTGTACAAGAAAAAGAACCACTGCTCCAGGTGTACAGAGATAAGGCTGATTGGAGTATCTTGCAGAGTGCTAGCCCTGGCCAGCCTCCGAGGGAAACTTGGAAAGAAGAAAGAAATGGCTGCACATCCAGAACTTCCGATTGCCTTTTATTTTGTTTCACAAAGATAACACCAAAGACACCAAACTGTGGTCACGTAGACGCCCTTCACACATACATCTTGTGCTTAATCATTTTGATTAACATCTGATTAAGCACAAGATGTATGTGTGAAACGCGTCTACATGACTACAGTTTGGTGTCTTTGGTGTTATCTTTGTGAAACAAAATAAAAGGCAATCGGAAGTTCTGGATGTGCAGCCACTTCTTTCTTCTTTCGAAGGTTTATTGTAGGTTAGCTCAAGACAACTAAAGAAAGTGGGATAATGTATTGGTCCTCTAAAGTTAGGTTTAGGATAGGGCTAAAATGCCTGTGAAGGTTCAATTTTATCCAGATCATGGTAAAAATAACAGTTGTTAGTCACATTCAACTGAACTTCTTCTGTAAAGTCAAAGACATTTGGTAGCTTCTCCAAGCCACTTATTCAGTTCCAATGAGCATCTGGAAGATACCCCCCAGAATTTATACCTACACAGGTAGCAGACACCTTAATTCAATCACCATGGAATGTAGATACGGTATATTGACTATCCAAGAGGTATGAAAGTTGTGGAACCACCCTGTTCTAAATATATAATGCGATCCTTGGTGTCAGGAAGGTTTCATAGGTGTGAATTCCTCTATTTACTCACCTCACTGGTCATAATTACAGCCACAATGAAAGAGTTTTCCCTTTCCAACACATTCACTAGATGCCTCAGGTGATCTGTAGATTATTGCTCCCCCTGCCATGATGCCGAAGGAGAGTTGATCTATGTCTCTGGTTTGACAGGTAGCACCCAACACTTGTGTGGCTGGTAGCAATTAGACCTGGCTGTCAAAAACAGCTTTACTCCCACTAACGACTGGGAACAAATCAGAGTTGTTCCTGGTCATGTAATAATGATGTCAGCTATAACATAAGGATCATATGTTACATGAAGGCTTCATTCACAAAATAAGCCTCCAGCCTCCAGAAGGCACTGCAGCCTGAAGGTAGCTGTGTGCCTCTATTTAATACTGTACTCCTCAGACACAATTATAGTATAAACACATAAAAGATGGAATTTAAGGGGTTGATTTCCTAAAACTGCAGAGTGCAAAATCTGGTGGAGTTGTGCACGGTAGTCAATCAGCTTCCATTTTTTTTTGTCAAACTTAATTGAACAAGCTTAAATTGGAAGCTGATTGGCTACCATGCACAGCTGCACCAGATTTTGCACTCTGCAGTTTTAGTAAATCAACCCCTAAGCGTCGTTACAGCCATCATTTCCATTCTTTCCTTTATCCTAGTACCCCAATAGACTTAAAATCAGGGGGGAAAAAATTGCAGGAGCCAGCTGATCTATCTCACAGGCTTTACACCTCTTCTATGGATATCATCTCCTCATCCAGTACAAGCGCTTCACACATCTTGTAGTAGTTGTTCACATTCAACTGGACTTGCTCTGTAATGTCAACTACTACTAGATATACCAGGACCTGAATAAATGAGAACCTTCACAGACACCTGCTCTACACATAACAGATCCTTGTGTATAACAGCAACTTAGCTGTAGCCACACAGCCAGCTTTGTTGGCATATTGTGCAATGACTAAAAATATCACCACCCACATGGAGCATCCTCAGACAATGCACAAAACCAATCTCACGATCCTCATAAATTCTAATAATCCAGTACAGGCTCAATGGCATTTTTATTTTCTAATCACACAGTGTACAGGTGTCCAAGTAGCATGGACCTGTGACTAGCCTGGGAACGTGATCTTTTATTTAATGAAACAAAGACAGGATAACCAATCAGGCCATTGAGGAAAGGCAGCCAAAACTAATCAAAAGAAGTTCTCCACATGCTGCAAAGTCCATCGTTACCTTATTAAAATAAAATATTTTTACATGTGATCCCAAACTGCTAATTTTTTCTTATAAGGCCCCTTTCACACGATCGGACCGTTCAGGTCCGCCTGTCAGTTTTGACGGCGGACCTGAACGGGCGCTCCATGTTAGTCTATGGAGCGTCGGATGTCAGCGGAGACATGTCCGATCCGCTGAAAAGCAGACGGATGGCTCTACGTCCAGGTCCGTCGCTGGCGGATCGGATCGGGGGGGGTTTTGATGAAAACGGACACGCTGTCCGTTTTCGTCCGATCCCTCCATAGGCGGCAGCGGCGCCTGACAAGCCCCTCCCCGCTCAGTGAGCAGAGAGGGACCTGTCATCCACCGGCTTAGCGGAGATCAACAGACTGATCTCCTGCTGAGCCGGCGGACCGAGGCGGGCTCTGTAGAAACGGAGCCCGCCTCGTGTGAGAGGGGCCTAAATGCGGGTGCGCTTAACAATTTGCAAAAGATGGACTATACATTTAAACTAGTGTCTGGGAGGTGACATAAGCTTAGCTTCATAGGTGCAGTAAAGAAAAATCAGGTTACAAGCTTGCTGTGCTGTTCAGTAGGTTTGTGTACATTTTAGGACTGGATATGTATACTCTCAAGTAGAGCTGCACGATTCTGGCCAAAATGAGAATCACTATTTTTTTGCTTAGAATAAAAAGATCACGATTCTCTCACGATTCTCGCGACTTAAATCTTTCACATTATACAAAAAAAAAAAAAAAGGCTAACTTTACTGGTTAGATTTGAAAGACCGCTGCGCAAATACAGTATTGACATAAAATATTGCAACAACCACCATTTTATTCTCTAGGGTGTCTACTAAAAAATATATAATGTTTGGGGGATCTAAGTAATTTTCTAGCAAAAAAAAATGATTTTAACTTGAAACCAACAAATGTCAGAAAGTGTTTAAGTGGTTAAACTTTTTTCACTTACACAGGAAGTCTATTCCATTGACAAACTGTTACAATGTTTATACTTAAGTTCAACTGATAAAGAAGGTTTTGTTTCTTGGCAGACTGCCCATTTTTTCTCTTCCTTTCTTTTGAGGGTTGTGGCTTCGGAAGAGCAGAGAGAATTCTTTGCATAGAAAGAATTGTGAAACAATAACAAGAATCGATAACGATTCTTGACGATTAATCACGATAACGATTCTTGACGATTAATTGTGCAGCTCTACTCTCCAGCCACTTTATTAGGTACACCTGTTCAATTGCTTGGTAACATGAATTGCTAATCAACCAATCACATGGCAGCAACTCAATGCATTTAGGCATCCAGACTTGGTGAAGACGACTTACTGAAGTTTAAACTGAGCATCAGAATGGGGAAGAAAGGGGATTTAAGTGACTTTGAACGTACATGGTTGTTGGTGACAGACGGGCTGATCTGAGTATTTAAAAAAATTGCTGATCTACAGGGATTTTCACGCACAGCAATCTCTAGGGTTTACAGAGAATGGTCCGAAAAAGAGTCCAGTGAGCAGCAGTTGTGTGGACGAAAATGCCTTGTTGATGTCAGAGGTCAGAAGAGAATGGGCAGATGAGATGATAGAAAGTCAACAGAAACTCATATAACCACTCGTTACAACCAAGGTATGCAGAATTCCATCTCTGAATGCACAACACATCAAACCTTGAAGAAGATGGTCTACAGCATCAGAAGACCACACCGGGCACCACTCCTGTCAGCTAAGAACAGGAAACTGAGGCTACAAGTCGTACAGACTCACCAAAATTGGACAATAGAAGATTGGAAAAATGTTGCCTGGTCTGATGAGTCTTGATTTCAGCTGCAACATTCAGATGGTAGGGTCAGAATTTGGCGTAAACAAGATGAAAGCATGGATCCATCCATGGGGGATATTTTCTTGGCTCACCTTGGGCCCCTTATTACCAATTGAACATTGTTTAACCGCCACAGCCTACCTGAGTATTGTTGCTGACCATGTCCATCCCTTTATGACTACAGTGTCCCCATCTTCTGATGGCTCCTTCCAGCAGGATAATGCACCATGTCACAAAGCTCCAATCATCTCACCACTGGTTTCTTAAACATGACAATGAGGTCACTGTACTACAATGGCCTCCACAGTTACCAGATTTCATCCAATAGAGCACCTTTGGGATGTATTGGAATGGGAGATTCCCATCATGGATGTGCAGCCGATAAATCTGCAGCAACTGCGTTATGCTATCATGTCACTATGGACCAAAATATCTGAGGAAGGTTTCCAACACCTTGTTGAATCTATGCCACAAAGAATTAAGGCAGTTCTGAAGGCAAAACGGGGTCCAACCCATTACTAGCAAGGTGACCAGTGAGCGTAAATGCTTGTAATAATCAATAAAATAAATACAAACTCTTCTCCCGGGTGTACAGCAGGCTCCCTTACCATCACTGTTCTTGCCAACCACCCTAATATGGTCTGCAGTGGTCAACTGCTAGGCCTGGGCACAGGAACACATTGCTGCACCCAGCAGTAGACACATATCGACTTTCAGAAAAGTCAATATTTGCATAGGATCTTCGCAGGGGGCACAACAATCACACACAACTATAACCCATGCATACAAAACACAAGTCTCCTTTTCAAAAAGGTAACCGAGCAGCGGCTGCTGAATTTTTGGCACTTAATTTATGCAGCGATGCCGCACAATATGTGACATCACCAGACTATATCAGACTATATCATCTGCTGCGGGTAATAAAACATAATGCAAAATCATGAAAACGGTGTAATAATCGAATCAGGTTTGGGTGATTGTATTGCTGTTGTCTTGTATTACATGCTGATTATAGCCCCGAGTGCCAGTTTGCCTCTTGTCAGTCACTTGCTCTATTGCAGATCTACGTATGGATACAAGAGGAGATGTCGTAAAAAGAGGCCCAGAAGGTGTTTGTTAGCGTTCCAATTTCCGCAGCTGACATAACATACAACTTAAGGGAGAGTAAACATTCTTCGGCGCAGCAAACAAAATGCAATGGCATCGCAGCCAGAGACCCTTAAGAAAATATTTCAATCACTGACAAGTTTTAACAGAACGGAGAGGCGAGCATAAAAGGAAGGAGATTTATTGGGATACGGGATTTCATCTGACAACAAATACAGCACGTTTTATGACTTCTGTAATACATTTATCATTCTATGCTTGTTTCCGCCTATAAAACCTTGTCACATCGCATACCAGCAATCACGTGTTACGGTTTTTTCTTTACATAAAAGGTACATTTTAATTAAATGCAAGACTTCCATTGCCGGACTGAAGATAAAAAAAGCCACCCTGTCCTATAAAACTACTCCAACCCACATTTGTATATGGAATTAAAAAAAAATGTCCTAATGGTGCAGTATTGTTAGAGCTGCATGTACATTCTCCATAGAAAGAACTCCTGATTCAGCCACTGAGAACTGTACTGTAAGTATATTGTACTAACGGTGTATGCTGTGATCTCCCCCAAATCCTGACCCTAGGATAATGTATTCCTGCGGAAAACCTGACAACTATTATTAGCGGTTGGTAGCTGCTGATTCATTGCACTACCTCTAAAAAGCTAGTTATGTAAACTATGACATCCTCAGCATCTCTGGTGCAAGACTCCTCCTCTTGGTGGTGCTTTCTATAGCTACAGAACCATCTAGAGGCTGGAGGGGGTAAGTACAATCCAATAAAGTTGAAAGGATTACTTTTATATGATGTGCAGGTGAGTGGGGACTGGCCACAAAATGCATTGAGGAGCTGTCCCACCGAGACAGGGCAAGTGCAGATGACGGGTGGGGGGCACACTGGCAGCATTTGATGGGGCACAGTGGGAGCATTTGATGGGGCACAGTGGGAGCATTTGATGGGGCACAGTGGGAGCATTTGAGATGGCACAGTGGTAGCATTTGAGATGGCACAGTGGGAGCATTTGAGATGGCACAGTGGGAGCATTTGAGATGGCACAGTGGGAGCATTTGATATGGCACAGTGGGAGCATTTGATATGGCACAGTGGGAGCATTTGAAATGGCACAGTGGGAGCATTTGAAATGGCACAGTGGGAGCATTTGAAATGGCACAGTGGGAGCATTTGAAATGGCACAGTGGCTGCATTTGAAATGGCACAGTGGCTGCATTTGATGGGCACAGTGGGAGCATTTGATGGGGCACAGTGGGAGCATTTGATGGGGCACAGTGGGAGCATTTGAGATGGCACAGTGGGAGCATTTGAGATGGCACAGTGGGAGCATTTGATATGGCACAGTGGGAGCATTTGATATGGCACAGTGGGAGCATTTGATATGGCACAGTGGCTGCGTTTGATGGGCACAGTGGTTGCGTTTGATGGGCACAGGGGCTGCGTTTGATGGTACAGTGGTGGCAATTGATGGGCACAGTGGCTGCGTTTGATGGTACAGTGGCTGCATTTGATGGGCACAGTGACTGCATTTGATAGGCACAGTGGCGGCAATTGATAGGCACAGTGGCGGCAATTGATAGGCACAGTGGCTGCGTTTGATGGCACAGTGGATGTAATTGATGTTTTTTTTACAGAATTTTTCGGTTTGTTTGCTCCCCCCAGCCGCCACTGTTCCTTATAGTGCTAATAGTCCTTCCTTGAGTTTATTTTTAAAGCCCACATCATAACACAAACCTTCATTTTTGCTTTGGATACAGTGTGAGTGGGGCTAGTTCCCCCGATTAGTATTAAAGCCAAACTCCAACCTTAGCTTGAGTCTTGCACAGTTGTACAGGCTCTTCTTTTGTACTTAAAATACTTACTCTGATTTTACTGCAGACTATGAGCTTTTCACAGTGTGCATTAGAAGCTGGAGTAAGTTCTATAGAGCCCACCTCATTTCCTGGCTGGAGGACATTAAGCATCATCAAGCTTACTGCCCCTGGCCTGCCCCTTTCATTCATTGGATTTCAGTTCTTTCAATCATGGAGCCTCACTTTCACATGTGGGTGTTACTAAGACCCCTTTCACACTGGGGCGGTGCAGGCGTTAGCGCTGTTATAGCGGCGCTTTTCAGCCGCTAGCGGGGTGCTTTTAACCCCCACCAGTGGCCGAGGAAAGGGTTAATAGCACTCGTTGTGAGGCGTTGCCGAAGCGCTTTGGAGGCACTTCGGCATCGCTGCTCATTCATTTCAATGGGCCAGGGGAGCTGAAGGAGCGGTGTATACAACGCTCCTGCACCGCCTCAAAGATGCTGCTTGCAGGACTTTTTTTTTTCCTGTCCTGCAACCGCACTGCCCCAGTGTGAAAGCACTCAGCTTTTACACTGGGGTGGCTTGAGAGGCACTTTACAGGTGCTATTTTTAGCTCTAAAACTCCTGAAAAGCACCCCAGTGTGAAAGGGGTCTTAGGGTGGACGCTGGCTTGCATTAGGCGAGGAGCAATAATAATTTTGTACAACATCCTGTCAGCCCCCCTACCAGCCATGATCTGCCTGTGTTGCTGGGTAGCACAGAAACCTAGTGATGGCATCACTGGGTCTGAAGCAAGGCAAAACTGTGTTAGCATGTTGATAAGGGCAGTAAAGAAAAACCAGGGAATGCACAAAATCAAGGGAATCTCCCGAATGGGACACAGAAAGCAAAAAAAAAAACAGTCACAGGGCTTATATACCTTCCTAATTCTTATTCTATTCATCATGACAAAAGATTATCATTTAGTTCTAACTTTAGTTCTATTGCTCTGAGCCTCAAATCTCCACACTCTTTTTTTTTTTTTGCTGCTGTCATCAGTGGCGTCACTATGGGGCAGCAGGGGGTGACAGCATCAAGTTGGAAGTTATATCTGACCATGATGGTGTCACCCCCATCTGTGACAGCGCATGGATCGGCACGTGGAGGGGGAAGTAGCGACACCATGTTTTACCGCACCAGATGACACCAACCCTAGTGACGCCACTGGCTGTGATCTAACTTCCCATTATAGGGTGGTCTACGTTCCTTCTCCATGGTCCCCAACTATGTAGGAACAAAGCCAACCCTCTCTCCCTCACTGCCAAGATGGATTAGCATGGATTGGGCTATGGGATTTGTAGTGTACATAGAACAGTGCATATGACCTCAACTAACGTGCACTGTTTATTCCCAACAAATGGAAGTGAGGGGTAAAAAGAGTTTCGGGAACTCATGGAGGATATTACAAGAAGGCAGAACACAGTAAGAAACAATTTCATGAAAAATAGAGTACAGGGCTCTTAAGTAGTGTATAGGTATGGATTATTTTTGGAGAATAAGGATATCGTTTAGTGTTTGTAAACCCGCATGAAAAAAAAAAAGACCCGCAAGACAAAGGCATAATGAGCTAGTATGTATAGCATACTAGCTCATTATGTAATACTCAACTGAGATCGAAGACCCCGCTGCCATGCCCATACACAGCACCGGCTGGCGTCATTTCTCCCTGGAGTTACTTCCAGGTATCGCGGTTCTGGCGCTGTGATTGGCCGAAGCCGCGATGACGTTACGCGATGACATCACACATGCGTAACGGTAGCGGCACACTCACTGCAGCAAACGGCACGTATGTGCCATTGCTTTAGTGCGCATGTGCCGATGACGTCGGCACATGCAGATACAGGGGATATCTCCTAAACCGTGCAGGTTTAGGAGATATCCGGGGTAGCTACAGGTAAGCCTTATTATAGGCTTACCTGTGGCAAAAAGTGCATTGTAAGGGTTTACAACCACTTTAAGGTCTCAGGGAGCCCCTACAACAAATACTTATGCCTGGAGTTTGCAGCACATTAGCATGATCACTAAAATTTAGACCGTTTTAAATACAAGACTAACAAAATGTGAAATATCTAGCATATTTGTCACTCTCAGAAGATCATTTTTTACACCCTTCTGCTCTGTACAAAAACATTTTCAGTAATGACCTTGAAATTAAAGGAATAGAAAGCAAAGCATAGTAAAAAGTGTTGTGTCCCCTAATATTAGTGGTTAGTGTAGACATGCCCTCTTGCATTGATCGTCAGTGTAGGTAGGAGATCAACTTGCCATTGCTCACTGCTCAAGGAACCCCTAGCAAATTCAAGTGTGACCCTTAGGGTTCTATGAAACCCTTGCTGAGAAAGGCTGCAATCATGTGTATTAGTACTGCTCCTGATTTTGTACAATAGCTTGCCCACATATGATTAGCTGATATATTACTACAGCTAAGCCTATTCATAGTCAGTATCCAACAGGAAACAACAGGAAACAAGGCCACAGCAAGACAACAGCCGTTCTGGTAAAAGCCAGAGTCACCACACCTCTAGCGCCAGGCCTGCTGTCTACTGTAATAGAAATCCCTCCAAGCACCTTGCCTAACTTATAAAGCCATTACACTGTGCATAATACTTCTTATGAGCTGCAGACATGGCTCAAGTTAACATGACAGATATAAAGAATTTTTATGACAGAAATAAGAGGAGGAATGAAGTGCAAGGTTTCCATTTCAGCGGTTAGTCTACCAGTGAGGGGACAAAAAATATAAAAACCCACTTCAGTGTCAAAACGATAATTAAATACCATTGGTCAGGTGCATTTCCAAGTTTAAACAAGAGAAATACGCTGGAATAAAGAATAATGCAAATTTAAAGTTGTACAAGTTCAGAAGCCTTTTTTTTAATGTAAAGAGCAATCTGTGGTCACCCACAGAACCACCCATTGATATAGGCAGCACAGTGGCTAGCACTTCTACTCATGGCTGGGATAAGGAGGTGGGCGGGGGGGCAGCTGCCCCATGTGCAGTGGTATAGGGGGGGCACCCCCACAGCATGCACTCTGCAGATGAGCGCTGGGCACCAGTGGTCGGTAGCTTCATGCCTGCTCTGACCGCTAATGATCTCACTGTGGGGGAGATTTACTAAAACTGGAGTACTCAGAATTTGGTGCAGCTGCGCATGGTAGACAACCAGCTTCTAACTTCCACTTTTTTCAGTTAAGCTTTGACAATAAAACCTGGAAGCTGATTGGTCACTGTGACGGAACATCTGGCACCTAGCCTGGGTGCCTCCGTCAAGATACAGCTTCCTCCACTCTGGAACCAGGAATCAAAGCTGAGAATTGCAACTAAGAACTGGATTACACTGGCTTAGGTGCAAACTGGAACCCTCTTACTTGAAAACTCATACAGAATTTATATCACACATAATCTGGTGGGAGCTTGATCATATTATCCTAAACAATGCAGACAGTAAACAGTGATATCATCAGTACATCTAACAGTACATTTATTGAACAGCTAACATAAACATCCCACAATAGTTTGGTAACAAACTCCAGTACTAGCACAATACTAGCAGACAGACAGAATCAATGGGTGACTCAATTAACAATGGGGATTCACACCTAGGAGGCACACAATGGGAAATTATACAAAGAGAGAAAGACACCCAATCATCTTCTGCTTAGAGTCTCTGAGTCTAGGAGGGGGTTGAAGCAGTCAATGCTGGTTTGGGCACAGAGGCCCCAAATCTGTATTCGGGTCCTCCAGCTCTCAGAGTCTGTGTGTTTTGAGGGGACATGGACTTGAATCCGAAGTACAACTACTCCAAAGGTCCCCCAGGTACAGACCTCCCAAAGAATAGAGCCACCTCAAATAACAGTGCCCATAGTCAGTAGGCAAGAGGCTACCCTGAAGTCCCCTTCAAAGGTCCCTGTGCCGGTTGGGTCTGTCACAGTCACTATGCAGAGCTGCACCAGATTTTGCACTCTCCAGTTTTAGAAAATCTCCCCCGTTGTGTTCCAACATACCCACTCTCCACGCCATTCACCCACAACTGATACAAAAAACACACTTAAATGCATCCTGTAATATCCTGCACTGCAGGTATAAGAAAAAGCTCTGTAAGCCCATCGGGTTCTACTGCATGGCACAGGGCTGTTATCCTAACATCTATTGATTTTTCATGTTTTTGTTTTTTTTTTATACATGAAAAATAAAATGGTTTAATGTGATGAGTGTTTGTTAGTACTTAATGAATTTCCTATCATATATATTTCCTATATATAAAATTATATATTCCTATATATTACATTATAAATACAATTTTTTTTACTATAAGAGACCAAGTAATCTCTGTTCTCAGCTGCATATGTGCCTTAGAGAGTTGGGGTGGAGAAGCAGCAGTACACTGATCTTCACAGTGAATGGCTGTGCGGGGCGGGGGGAGGAGGGGCGAACTTCCAAACAGGGCGATCTGCCTGGAAGTGGGAGTGGGTACCCGTCAGAAACAGGTACCTGCCCCTGCCCCTGCCCCCCCCCCCAAAAAAAATACCAAATATGGTGGTGGAGGTGGTGGTGGGGGGGTTGGGGGATGGGCCATTACAGGTACCTGATTTTGACAGGTACCCACTCCCACTTCCGGTCAGATTGCCCTGTTTGGAGGTCCGCCCCTCCTTCCCCTCCCAGTCTCTTGGGATATATCACAGGTCCCAGGGTTGGGGGGATGGCGGAGGAAAAGCGAAACTTCCCCTTTTGGGTGAAGTTCCGCTATGATGTCCTTCTTGATGCAGAGCAGCCATAGTCCTGCCATCAGTATGGTCGCCCATTAGAGTCCCGTACTGCTGTCTATGCATGTGACCCATCACAAGACCAGGAAGACGAAGACGTTTCCCTTCCCAGTGGGCGCCCATTATAATAGTAGGCTTCAGACCCCCAGCCTCCTCCTGAGACCCTTTCTCTCACAGTTATCCCCACTGTCAATCAACCTTGCCACCAAGTCTGCTGCCCAGTCCCCTAACCCCCTACAGACACCCTACCCCATCCAGAGCTCTCAAGCCCTCAAGCCTCATGCGCACTTCAATGCCCCTATCATAGGCGTGCGCAAGGGGTCTGCCAGGTGTGCCTAATCCTGGGGTTGGCAACCTGTCAATGGTGGCCAGCTGATAGGTAAACCGCAATCCTTTCTTGCAGACCCTCAGAACCTGGACAGGAGAGGTGGCGGGGGGTGGAATTTAGTGGAACTAATCTGTATTTTCCTCCTGCAGCAGCTGAAAGTAGGCTTCTCCTCCTCTCCCTTTTGTCAACATTCAGCTGAGGACCATCACCCGTCCTTTCCCTGTTCCTCTTCCTTCTGTTGCCCGGATCACCCATGTGCTCCCTTGCTCCCCCTTCCCCCCATTGTTTCAGGATGGAGAGCGGGGAAGAGGCCGGTAAACATGTCAAACTCATATGTGTTGGAGCTTTGGGGTGCACACCCTAATGCAATAGGCTGCGCACACCTATGGCCCCTATATTTTTGATCCCACTGACACCAACATCAGGGCATTTTTTTTCCTTCTAGAGTCCACTTATGCCAGAGTGTTCTTCCTCCTACTGACCACCAGGCACCATATTTTGCATTTCCATACTAATGCCTGGTACACACAATGGGATTATCGGACGAATGATCGTCCGTTTTATTTTTTGCTAATCTCAGATCGAACCTGAAGAGTTTACTAAAGTCACAAAAATTCTTGTACGACAGAATAAAAATTCAGAAGTGATGTCATGTGTTGCAGTGTATTTCTATTGCATTTTCGAACGACAACCGCACTGTTTAAACGAAAATTGAACGATCTGGCAACAAACGAAAAATTTTGTGCATGTCGGATCGGATAATATCAGATGAACGGTCATGATTGGCTCTCAAAAGCTCTGTACTAATGATCCGATTATCGTACGATCAATTTGAAAGAGGTATTTTTCGTACGACTTTCTGATCATGTGTACGGGGCCTAAGAGTGAATTTTTTTTTTTTTACTGCTGGGGCATGGAAGGTTTTAGAAGGACTTACTCGTCCCTGGTCTCACTACCTTTGAAAACCACTGCCCTATAACAACAAATCTTCACTGTTTCGGGCCACTTGAAAATAACTGTTGCACTTCAATCTGAAACCAACTATCTGATAAAACTGCCAAAACATATTCTTTCATGCCACTACAGTAACAGTATTTTGCTTACAGATCTCTCCAGATATCCCCTTACTCATGCAACTGACCTACTGCTTTTCCCAAAAATCCACACAGAACTTAGTATCAAATTGCAGCCATTCCCCGCAATAACAATATCATTTTTGGTGCATTTCAAAGACATTATCTTATTACAACACCAAATCTAAGCAGGTAGTCATATCAGACTCTATGGGGTTGATTTGCTAAATTAGACCAATGAACTGTGCACTTTTGCAAATGCAATTGCACTCTGCAAGTGCAGTTGCTCCAGAGCTTGGTAAATGAGTGAGAGCTCTGCTGACTTCCATCATCCAATAATGTGCAAGCAAAAATACAATTTTTATTTTTATTTTCCCTGCATGTGATTGGCTGGGTATTCTTTGTAAAGTGAAGCTTCACCTCATTTACTAAGCTCTGGAGCAGTGGTTGGTCCTGGGGGTCGAATGACGATTTGCCAGGGGGTCACAGAATCCTGGGTTGTTCCTGAAGCCCGCACCGCTCTCCCTGCCTTTTCGCAGCCACCCAGCAGGGCTGTCCCTGGAGCCCGCGGCCGCCCACTTAGCCTCTTCACAGCCGTCCATTCAGTTCATGGCATGGCTGGGGGGCAGAGACTAGAGGTCAACTGACTGGTGAGGAATGTAAAGTGGGAGGGGCTGGAGGAGACTCTATCAACTGATTTGGGCATAGATGTCACTGCTACGAGACACCACAACGTCGGAGACACAGTGAGTTACACTACCTGTGATTATAGTTGCCATTAAAGGTCCCCACTACAGTTCTCAGATCAGCAGATGACCTTGATCAAGAGCACCTAAGTTGGCTGATCAGAACTACCCCCAGCACTGCCACTCATCCCATTCCCCCCACCAAGGAGTAGGAGAAGGAATAAAAATAGAGAGGGAAGAACAAAGGGAGAGGAAAAGAGGGAGAGGAACAAAGAAAAAGGGAGAGAAAGAATAAGAGAAATAACAAGAAAGACGGCTAGAGAGAGGGATGAGGGGAAAAAAAAACAAGAAATTAGGATAGAGAGAGATAAAAGAGAAAGAATGAAGAAGAAAAAGAAAGGACTGGTACATCCTAAAATGTACCATAAGGGGTTTTAATACTGTACGAGTGGAAGGGACTCAGGGAGCACTAAATGTCCATGGGTTAGGGGCGCAAATTTCTTGTCTTGCCTTGGGTGCTGACAACCCACACTACAAAAATTATTTTACTGTTAGGGGTCCCCACAACTTGGGAAATTTTATCAAGGGGTCACGGCACTAGAGGGGTTGAGAACCAGTGCCGCCTTTAGTAAATCAACCCCAAAGTACAGTGGGGACGGAAAGTATTCAGACCCCCTTAAATTTTTCACTCTTTGTTATATTGCAGCCATTTGCTAAAATCATTTAAGTTCATTTTTTTCCTCATTAATGTACACACAGCACCTCATATTGACAGAAAAACGCAGGATTGTAAACATTTTTGCAGATTTATTAAAAAGAAAAACTGAAATATCACATGGTCCTAAGTATTCAGACCCTTTGCTGTGACACTCATATATTTAACTCAGGTGCTGTCCATTTCTTCTGATCATCCTTGAGATGGTTCTACACCTTCATTTGAGTCCAGCTGTGTTTGATTATACTGATTGGACTTGATTAGGAAAGCCACACGTCTGTCTATATAAGACCTTACAGCTCACAGTGCATGTCAGAGCAAATGAGAATCATGAAGTCAAAAGAACTGCCTGAAGAGCTCAGAGACAGAATTGTGGCAAGGCACAGATCTGGCCAAGGTTACAAAAAAATTTCTGCTGCACTTAAGGTTCCTAAGAGCACAGTGGCCTCCATAATCCTTAAATGGAAGACGTTTAGGATGACCAGAACCCTTCCTAGAGCTGGCCGTCCGGCCAAACTGAGCTATCGGGGGAGAAGAGCCTTGGTGAGAGAGGTAAAGAAGAACCCAAAGATCACTGTGGCTGAGCTCCAGAGATGCAGTCGGGAGATGCGAGAAAGTTGTAGAAAGTCAACCATCACTGTAGCCCTTCACAAGTCAGGGCTTTATGGCAGAGTGGCCTCTCCTCAGTGCAAGACACATGAAAGCCCGCATGGAGTTTGCTAAAAAACACCTGAAGGACTCCAAGATGGTGAGAAATAAGATTCTCTGGTCTGATGAGACCAAGATAGAACTTTTTGGCCTTAATTCTAAGCGGTACATGTGGAGAAAACCAGGCACTGTTCATCACCTGTCCAATACAGACCCAACAGTGAAGCATGGTGGTGGCAGCATCATGCTGTGGGGGTGTTTTTCAGCTGCAGGGACAGGACGACTGGTTGCAATCGAGGGAAAGATGAATGCGGCCAAGTACAGGGATATCCTGAGGAAAACCTTCTCCAGAGTGCTCAGGACCTCAGACTGGCCTGAAGGTTTACCTTCCAACAAGACAATGACCCTAAGCACATAGCTAAAATAACGAAGGAGTGGCTTCACAACAACTCCGTGACTGTTCTTGAATGGCCCAGCCAGAGCCCTGACTTAAACCCAATTGAGCATCCCTGGAGAGACCTAAAAATGGCTGTCCACCAACGTTTACCATCCAACCTGACAGAACTGGAGAGGATCTGGCAGAGGATCCCCAAATCCATGTGTGAAAAACTTGTTGCATCTTTCCCAAAATGACTCATGGCTGTATTAGATCAAAAGGGTGCTTCTACTAAATACTGAGCAAAGGGTCTGAATACTTAGGACTATGTGATATTTCAGTTTTTCTTTTTTAATAAATCTGCAAAAATGTCAACAATTCTGTGTTTTTCTGTCAATATGGGGTGCTGGGTGTACATTAATGAGGAAAAAAAATGAACTTAAATGATTTTAAAAAAATGGCTGTAATATAACAAAGAGTGAAAAATTTAAGGGGGTCTGAATAATTTCCGTCCCCACTGTACTTTACCCAATTATAGAAAATGCTGCAAAGACCCATATCATTATTTATGGGGTATATAATTTACAAAAAGGAGAGGATTTTTTTTTTCCCAGCAAAACTGGAGATACGTTTTCAGTTTACAGAGGTAGTGGAACTATGTGTTTCCCGGAAAAGGCGAACATAGGAGGTGCGATGCAGCTGTGAAACACAATCAATGGGACATGTTTTGTTTTATACGATGGGGTCTGTTCATATATAAGTTTCATGTGATGTTGTCTTTAAGTCATATGTCCCCTGTGCAATGAAATAAATGAGCTTTTTCTGTCTTGTCTCAAGCAGCATCAGCTTTCAATAGCACTGCCAGCCTGTCAACCTCAAAACACCTGGGGTACACTACGGTGCATGTCATCCAACCACAAATGTCACACCTAGCGAGGCTCATGTGAACTCAAACCACAAGAAAGAAAACAAAGATCGAGAGATAGCTTTATTGCTGAGTAACTGCCAGGCTCCTTTACCCAGCAGTTTAATAGCAGAAAAGTGGTTGGAGCAGGAACAAGCTACCAACAGACACAAAAAAAGTAGTCTTAAACTAACCCCATGAAAAACTTGGGAAATTTGAACCAAGCGAATCATAAAAAAATACACTGGCAGGGACTACCTTCATAAAAATTATATATAGAGCTATAGGCAGCTGAAGTTGTAGGCAAATCTTAGCTTGTCCTACGAAGGTTGAGCTTCACCTCCCATTTGCCTTCCCACTGGTCTTACCCAACCCTTTAAAGGAACAATGGAAAACAATAGGAAGCAGGTAAGAAGGGTCAAGATTAAAGTGACACTAGAAGTTCTATTCATGTATGTATTCTAAAAGAGAAGTTCGGCTCTTTTTCAAAGAAAAACCTGGAAGAAGAAAAGGGCAACAAAACCAATTGCTGTCTACAAAAAAAATGTTCTTAAAGCGGAATTCCACCCAAATTTTGAACATTATCTCTATGCATTCTCTTCCTTGCCTAGATGCTGACATGCTGTGTAAAAAAATTTAAATCGCCGTAATTACCTTTTTTTTTCCAATCTTCTTAGCACTTCCTGGTTTTCCTCCCATGGCAGTAGGCGTGTTTCTAGCCTCTCCCAGACCTCCCACAGTCCCCTGGGAGCTAGTCTCAGGCTTCCCAGCATGCATTGTGCAACAGCGTCATCACAACATCTGGAGAGATCTCGGAAACTGTTGTGATGGCAACCCAGAATCTTATGGCGATGACACTGGGCATGCGCGGGAATGAGCGGTGAATGCTGGGAGCAGCATTCCCCGCATTCAGGAAATACATGCTTGTGGGCTTCAAATGCCCACAATGAAGATGGAAACCGCCTTCAGTGTATTTTATAAGTTATTCTTTACAACGAAATCGGACACAGGTGGACTTATTACACAGAACATGTGAGTAGATAATCATGAGAAGAAAAGTTTGTGAATGAACTCCAAAAAAAAAAAAAAAAACGATAGATAGGTGGACCCCCGCTTTAACCACTTCCCATCTGGGCCAATTCTTGCACTTCGCTCCTACATGTAAAAATCATCATTTTTTTTCTAGAAAATTACTCAAAACCCTCAAACATTATATATGTTTTTTTTAGCAGAGACCCTAGGGAATAAAATGGCGGTCGTTGCAACTTTTTATGTATTTTACGCATTGATTTTTCAAACGCCTTTGTTACTTAAAAATCTCCATAGGCAATGCTTCAAAATTTTTTACAGGTTACCTGTTTAGAATTACAGAGGAAGTCTTGGGCCAGAAATGTTGCTTTTGCTCTAAAGCATGCGGCAATACCTCACATGTGTGATCTGAATGCCGTTTTTTCATATGTGGGCGTGGCTTATGTATGCGTACGCTTCTGTGCGCGAGCACGGGGGGGAGGGGAATTTATTTTTATTTTTTTATTCTTTATATTACTTTTATTTTTTTATACTTTCTCTTGAAAAAAAAAAGTTTTAATCACTTTTATTCCTATTACAAGGAATGTAAATAGGAATAGTGTGTGACAGGTCCTCTTTATGGAGAGATGTGGGGTCAATAAGACCTCACATCTCTCCTCCAGGCTGTAAAGGCTGAGATAAAAAAAAAAATAAACTCTCTCTGCCTTTCCAGCCGCATTCCTGGCATTGTATACTTCTGCCGGCCCGGACGTGTCGTCATAACATCGCACCCGGGCCTCCGAGGGTCATAGAGATGACTGGTCACCGGAAATCTGACAAAAAAAAAATCATCTGACAAAAAAAAAAAAAAAAAAAATGAATACATTTTAGTACTAAAAACAAAAAAAGAGCGAAAATATGTACAAAACCACTAAACAAATAGAAAATCAATCAAAATCCCTCTTTTAATTGCTCTGACTTTTGCGCTCAAGAATAAGAAACGCGAAATGTGCAAAGTAGGTAATTTTTTTAATGGTTTTTTGTGGGGGTTTGTTTTTTAGGATTGACCTTCCAGATTGCCATGATACGGCCTGAGGTCCATTTGTACCTTAAATTGGCTTTGCTTATACAGTGGAACCTTGAATTACGAGCATAATCCGTTCCAGGAGAATGCTTGTAATCCAAATCACTCGCATATCAAAGCGAGTTACCCCATAGAAGTCAATGGAAAGGAAGATAATTTGTTCCACAGAAACTTCTATTACATGCAATACCGCATGTGGCCAAAGGTGGAGGGGCGCCGGAGAGCCTCGAACGTACTAGGGGACAGCTCGGAAAGCCTCGGAAAGGCTCGGAAACACTAGGAAACTGTGTTTCTGGGTATTTCTGAGTCATTCCGAGCAGCTCCGAACTGTTCCGTGTGTCCCCGGCACCCCCGCACCTGTGACCAAATGCGGTACTGCACCGCCCATTAGCTTGACAACACTCGCAAACCGAGTCAGACTAAAAAAAAAAAAAAAAAAGTTTCTCATCTTTCAAAACGCTTGCTAACTGCGTTACTCATAAACCAAGGTTCCACTATAAAGGGAGAAGAAGGCTGTTACGAGGCTGCCCCAATGGCCTAAGTTAGGGGTCTATAAACTGTTCTTCAGACTTTAGAGGGGCCAGGCTGTGGCAAGCGACACATAAATCGTTTCTGGCATCAGTGGGAGTCAACGGTATCCCATCTTTGGTAATAGGTGGAGGAACAGTGCCTTATTGTTTGTGTCAGGGGCAAGAATTATGACCCATTGTTTATGTCAATGGGAGAAATAGTGCCCCATTGTTTATGCCAATGGTAAGAATTATGCCCATTTGTTGGTGTCATTGGGCCGAATAGTGTCTCGTATCAGTGGGATGAACAGTGCCCCAAGGGCCAGATAAAGGCAATCAAAGGGCCACAGCTTGGAGACCACTGGTCTAAGACAACTTTCTACTAAAAAGGTGAATATACAAAATAAGTGCAGCGTTAAAGAAATAACAGCATTTTCAAGTTTTCAAGTGAGAAAATATAAAAGGAAAACTAAAGCAGAATCCCAGTGAAAATATAAGTAAATGTTTTCAAATTGTCAAGTGAAGTAATATAAAAAATAAGAAAACTAAAGCAGAGTCCCAATGAAAACTTCAGTCAATAAGAAGGATTAAGCAAACATCCACCCGTGTAAAATATCAGTGGCAGACGGCGTCCGATAGTGACGAAACGTGTAGGGTGGAGCCTACGGCGGTGACGTAATCACGTTTTTCCTCTCAGGAGGTTGATGGGCAAACGAAACAGGAAGTGAAGGGAAGCCTGAGGAGACGCCGTGGTCTTTACCAGGAGACATATTGCTGTATCGCTTATGAACGTTCTACATCTTGTAAGTACAACCCACTCATTATATTAAACTCATTTTATATAAAGTACCGCACTATGGAAGTAATCTCTTTTATATCTTTAGAGAGTTATCGGCCTAGCTGTGGTTCCAGACATGATTAAGGGTCTTGGGGAGACCAATTTCCCTGTGCTGCGTGAGACTACTGTTTCAGTGGTCACGGATAGCCGGTAAGCAGGCTACTTACTCACTTGGGTGTGGAGTTGGATGCACATTCTTTGAAGGATCTTTCACGGTCTTCATCTTTGTAATCTGCCACTGATATTTTACACGGATGGATGTTTGCTTAATCCTTTTTATGGACTGAAATTTTCATTGGGACTCTGCTTTAGTTTTCTTATTTTTTTTTAGATTACTTCAATTTGAAAACATTTACTTATATTTTCACTGGGATTCTGCTTTAGTTTTCCTTTTATATTTTTTCACTTGAAAATCTGAATACATATGTAATGCTTTTATTTCTTTAGCGCTGCACTTATTTTGTATATTCACCTATTTAGAGTTTTTGTATTAGACTTTTTGGTGCTGGCAGCTGAGTCTATTCACTATATTTCATATATAAGTTTTATATATATTTTTTCTAGCGCAGTGTTAGCCCTAGGGCTTCTTTTTTCACAGTTCTCTACTAAACCAAACAATAAGACATGAGAAAGTCTGTTTTCTTAAAAGAAAAAAAAAAATTCCCCAACTTTTAGACTAATATCATTACTTTCCAAAACCCCAACAAGACATCTCAGGAAGCACGGTTCACTAGTCCCCATCTCAGCACTTACAATAATGACTGCATTTACAGGTCCATTTATCTACTGAGTGCACAAGCACTAAACATAGGTCTAAACTATAACATACAGCGGTGGGAAGGGATAATTTGATACTGTGGCCCCCAATCACCAAGGCCATTCCCTTGTCACACAGGGCCAGTTCTGTAGTGTCTAGCAGCACATGCTTTTTTTTTTGGCTGTCCTTTACTAAATACTTTTTACCGCTGCGCTAAGGCTTCATGCACATGAGACGCCGGTGCAAACTCTGCTGAACACATGTTTTTAAAAGCTAAAACCGGCATTTAGAAACGCCCGTTTTGTCGCGTTTGCATGCCGCGTTTTACTGCGTTTGCATCTAGAAGCTTCTGCAGAGCAGAGAATGACATTTTGCGACCCAAGTTTGGGGTCCCGTATCTCGGGGTCACTTGGTGCTAGGACCCCCAGTGGAACAAGCACTAACACAGTGGAACAAGCACTACAACATATGCAAATTTGGGGTTCCTAGCACCAAGTGGCCCCGAGATACGGGGCCCCAAAGTCGGATTGCAAAATGTCAAGCACTTTTGCAGCAGAGAATGACATTTTCTGACCTGATTTTGGGGCCCCATATCTCGGGGCCACTTGGTGCTAGGAACCCCAAATTTGGATATGTTGTAGTGCTAGTTCCACTATGTTTGGGGTTCCTAGCACCAAGTGGCCCTGAGATATGGGGCCCCAAAGTCAGGTCGCAAAATGTCATTCTCTGCTGCAGTTTACCATTATATTTCTGTGTTTTCTGGTCCAAAAAATAGGGTTCCTTTAAAAACACTTATAAACGCAAACGCGGTTCCGGCGTTTAGCCGCGTTTGGCGTCTGAAACGTGGAAAACTTTTGCATCTGAACCCATTTTTTTTCTTCTGGAAAAACGAGGTTAAACGCAACTGCTTAAAAACGCCAAAAAACAAGACTGTGTACATGGACACATAGGATAACACTGAATGGGTTCAGGGGCAGTTGAAAGAAGTGTCCAACTGCCTCTAAACACGCGTTTAACAGCATCATGTGTGCATGAGGCCTAACACTGACATATGTCATACATCAGCAACAGTGGTGGGGGGGGGGGGATGTGGAAGATTTAAAATTTCTACTTTTGCTATAATTACCAAATCAGTCCCGGGATTGTAAAAAGAGAGACATCGCAGCCCAGCATCCTACTAGATATACAATACCCTTGGCAAAAAATCTCAGCAAAGGTGAAAGACTTACTGCAGCAATATTAGACAGTGCAGGGGGGTGCCTAAAACTGAACCACAAGTTCTGTGCAGATCTGTACAATAAACAGCATGCCAATCACACAGGAGCAGGAAATTGAGCTGTCGTCCCTTCTGGAACCTCATTCCTGAACGTACAGGGCCCTAAACATGGGTACCATTCTATATAGCGCTCAGCCCCACCCAGCTGCAGCCTGCTATAGACTTTGACAGGCTGCCTGCAGCAGGACTGGGCACTGTACCTATCCCCTCCCCTGGGCACACAAACTCTGGGAGGGATTCACTGCAGGTGGACAGGCCTTAGGTTTACATACATTTAAAGCGGGGTTCCACTCAAATTTTTAACTTAATCTTACCCCCCTCAGTTAATTGCATAGATGTTCTTAAAGAAAATAGATGGTTGCACTATAACCAGGGGATAATTCAGATTTCCCAATCCCTAGTATACATATATCATAGAAAGGAGGAGAGAAGAGGAAAACCTCCTTCCCCAAAGCGAATGGGATTTTTCAAGGAAAATACTATGTCCATCAATAGTAGGTGAAGATCAAACAAGTTGATAAAATTACAAATATATTTGTAATTTTATCAACTTGTTTGATCTTCACCTACTATTGATGGACATAGTATTTTCCTTGAAAAATCCCATTCGCTTTGGGGAAGGAGGTTTTGCATAGATGTTCAAATGCCGCACGAAATTTTTTTTTATCGCTGTAATTACCTTTATATTGTACTTTATTGTGGCACTTCCTGTCTCTCCTCCCATGGGAGTAGGCTTGTTTATCGCCTTTCCACGGCGCCGCACTGTCTCCTGGGAGCTTAGTGTTAGGCTTCCCAAGATTCAGTGCGGAAACAATGATCATGCATGTATACAAGCTGTGAATGAACAGCATTCACTGCATCCCGGAAATCAATGCTTGTGGGCTTCACATGCCCACAAGCAAGATGGAAACAGCCAGCATCACATTTTTTAAGTTATTCTTCATCACGAAAACAGACATATTACACCCAAACTGTGAGTATTATTTTGGGATTAGCAAAGTGTCTAAATGACCTAAAAAAAAAAAAAAAAAAAAGATTGGTCGCCGGACTCCCGCTTTAAGGCCTCATGCACATTGGACATTTTGCTAACTCTTCTAGTCTCCTTTCCTCCAGGGAGCAGAGCTTTGGCAGAAAAAAAATGCTTAGCTGCTTGTAAACTCATGTAACGCCTTTAGACGCATCAATCGCTTGGGAGTTAATTTAATTAATCAATCAATCAAAACAATAAATGCCTATGTGTCCATGTACACACATGGCTGACATGCAGGGGTGTTTATTTTATTTATTTATTATTTATTTTATTTCAGGTACTTATATAGCGCCGTCAATTTACGCAGCGCTTTACATATACATTGTACATTCACATCAGTCCCTACCCTCAAGGAGCTTACAAATCTAAGGTCCCTAACTCACATTCATACATACTAGGGACAATTTAGACAGAAGCCAATTAACCTACCAGCATGTCTTTGGAGTGTGGGAGGAAACCGGAGGAAACCCACGCAGACACAGGGAGAACATGCAAACTCCAGGCAGGTAGTGTCGTGGCTGGGATTCGAACCAGTGACCCTTCTTACTGCTAGGCGAAAGTGTTATCCACTACACCACTGTGCCTCCCAAAAAGAAAAAAAAAATGCCAAACATCCCTAGAAGTGGCAGAAAAAATGTCCAGTGTGCATGAGGCCTAAATGTGTCGCAGTCCCAATGATCCTCGAAACAACTGCTGTTTAGTTCAAAACAGTGCTTGCCGACACCCGGCTCAGCCTCTCAGCGAGCCACTGAGAGTCTGAGCCTGCCCCCTCCACAGCCCAGGACTCCAGTGAGCGAGGAGGGGGCAGAGCAGACTGACAGTCACCAGCTCTCTGCTCAGGGAGTTGTGAGAACTGAGCAATCGGCAATGTTAGATCACTCGGTTCTCAGTATTAGAGGCGCCAGGGGGACAGATGCAGCATCCACCTAGGTAAGTCTGAATCTAAAGAAAAAAAAAAACCCATACTTCTCTTTTAACACTTGTTAGGCACACAATTAATCCCTTGATTGCCCCTAGATGTTAACCCCTTCCCAGCCAGTGTCATTAGTACAGTGACAGTGTATATTATTACCACTGATCACTGTATCAGTGTCACAGGAGATGTCAATGGCAGTCAGTCAGTTCCCATCAGATTGGTACAGTCCTACTATAAGGCTTACTATGCTATACTATAAGTGTTTTCAGTTTTGCAGAAACACAGTACAGTCCATTTACCATGGTTTCATATTGGTCACGTACACATCTATGCATTTTATGGAAAGGACCAGGGACCTTTGTCTGGTTTTTGGTTCTATAGACTTCAATGGATCAAAAACGTCTATTGAAAAATGCAAAATGCACCTGGAATATGCAAACTGCAACCTACAAAGGTGTGAACCAGGCCTAAGTTGTGGATCCCCACCATTACTAGCTTAAAAAGATAGAAATTTAAATTAAATTAAAATACAGTATATATACACACACCATAGTTTGAAGACGTTATAACTTTCACGCAAACCAATTAATATACACTCATTGTGTTTTTTTGTTCACCAAAGACATGTAGCAGAATACATTTTGGCCTAAATTTATGAAAAATTTAGATTTAATTTTTTTTTTTATTGGATATGTTTTATAGCAGAAAGTAAAAAATATAGTATTTTTAAAAAAATGTTTGGTCTTTTTTCGTTTATATAATAAAAAATTAATTAATAAAAAATTAAAAACTAAGTGATGATTAAATAGCACCAAAAGAAAGCTCTATTTGTGTAAAACAAATTATAGAAATTATAGAAATTTCATTTTGGTACAGTGTTGCATGACTGAGCAATTGCCAATACGTGTCCCTTTCACACAGGGCAGATCCGTCCGAGCAGAATCCTCACGTTCAGCGGTGGGATCTCTGGCTGATCCCCTGCTGAGCAGGTGGATGACAGGTCCCTGTCCGCTCCGCTATGCAGAGCGGACACAGACACAGCAGGCGGGCAGGTGTACTATAGTAATATTTGGATAAATACAGTAACAGAAGTGATGAGCAAGTAAGCAGGTGTTCTCTGTACATACCACACTTTGATTCAATTATGGAAACCAGTGATAACAAATATATCAAACAGTCCATGCTAATATACAGTCCTGTAAACGCAGCTTGCACAAGGAAATATATATGTAGTCCTTATGATAAAATCCAAAACAAATTACTGCACTGGGCTTGAGACCACCGAATAGCTCTAATGCATCCTTCAAATTCAGCCGTGTTCACACCAAGGTATAAAGAGAACCAGTCACCAGATTTATTTACCCCAAGTCACTACAGGACAAATAGGCACATAATAATCTGTAACTCACCAAGTGAGACCCTCATGGATTAAGGAAAAGCAGACACCACTACCATCAGTAATGGTTGAAAGTCACCAGACCATAGGATCTCACTGCATAACAGAGGTCAATATGCATGTAAATCTGCAATCAGTAAGGTAGCAGATGCAAGTAAACCTAAGGTAGCTCATCACTTCCAAGCGGTAATTGGCATGAGCACCCAAAAATAGAGCACAGAAAAAAACTCCAATAGTGCAGACGTGTTTAATATTTAAGAACCATAATCCATAAAACAAATAAACACAAACATAAAAGCTGGTAGATCTTACATGAAATGCTGTCTCTTTACATGTGATGTCAGTGCGCTAAACTACGCCCTACACATTTCATCCATTAGGACGTCCTCAGAGACTATCCTTTAAAGTGGCCCTTCCATGAAGCAAAGCACCTGTATGATAAGGCTCTGATAGAAGCAGCCAATGACTTTTAGCGCATAGAGAAATGCTAAAGCCCAATTACTGTCTCGCTCCTCAAACTTCCTCTTTGGATTCCTTCTCAACTCGCCATGTATTTTGTGGATTTTCCTTTTATTCTTACTTTTTTTAGATGTCTTCCCGGCAGTCACAAGACACAAGGGTCCTCTTCCTATTTGTCCCTTATGGGTCACTGGGTAGTCCTTGATGATGCAGAGAGTGCCAATGACTCCATAACCCTAGTGCCATTCTCTGCACCATTGTAGTGCAAGTGCAGGGGTGCCTAGGTAACACCCAGCCCCTAAGTCTCCATGCGCTGTTAACAAATGGGTTGACTGACACTGGACATCATTTAACCCACAAGCAGAAAGATGCTAGATCTCATAGAAGCGAGTCTGCTATGAGTGCAGGGGTGCTGTGGTGGTGCCCCCTAGGGACCATGACCTCCAGCATTCACAGTTTAATTGACAGTGTGCATCATTTTACCCTCCAGAAAACAGATGATAGACCCTGGAGAGGTGAGTCTGCTGTGAGTGCAAGGGTGCCATGGTGGTGTCCCCCAGAGCCCAGGACCCCTTGCACTCACAGGATGTAGGCTGATGGATGCTGGGTGTCATTCAACCCACAAGAAGACAAGTGCTAGACCTTGGAGAGGTGAGTCTGCCATCAGTGCAGGGGTAAATGCATGCTGGTGCCCCCCCACGGCCCATGACCCCCAGCGCTCACAGGAAGTAAGTTGAGTGATGCTGGAAATCATTCAACCGGCAAGAAGGCAGATGCTGGACCTTGGAGAGTCTGCAAGGGACAGCACTGGCCAGGAAGGGAGTATTTGCCTGGAGGGCTCCATTTTTTTTTTTTTTTTTACAAATGCCACGCAACCTTTTTTAAATGTCAATTTGAAGTGGACGTTAAGGAAACATCGGTCTTTGACTTTCTTTGTTTTCTCAGGTGTGTTTCACTCGGTGATAGGTTCTCTTAAAAACCATAGCCTTGGAGTTGCTACGTGAATCAAAAAACAGCCCAAGTCATGAAGGGGTTACAAGACTAGACAAAAGATAGGTTTCTGCTCCCTAACATGCTGCTGCGTTCTAAAGCCAAGAATTTGCAAGCAAATCCAAGAGTCACCCCGAGCTGATGTTTTTCTTGAGAGAGCTTCGTTTTTCCAGCTGTACTTGTTGTCTTGCTTGTATCAGCCCTTTCATCAGAAGGAGATGAAAAGAAGCCCATGGATGGCAGTGAATCACTCCTTCCCCATTGTGCTCCTATCACATCTGCTTGTCGAGAGCCGTCTAAACATCCTTTGGCCAAGGTGGGATGGGGAGTTCGGCGTGATCGCGTTTGATCGCGGCATGATGAGGGATATCCCACAAATGTCGGGGTGCTGAAAATGAACCGAGATCCCTTTGCTAGGCAAGGTTTAATGCAATTAACCCCTGCAGGGAAACACAGGTCATCATCAATAGGATTCTTTGACAAGCTTAGTTGATACGGATAGTGTTAATGGACATCAAAAAATAAAAAAAAAGGAAAGTGTGATCAAGTGTTGCTTGAGAGCCACAGACGCGGGCTTTGTTTAATAATTCCTTGTCATTTTCAGAGGAGATGTCTGATATGCCATTTGTCTATTTATTGGGCTGACATTGCACTACAAAACAGAGTCTGTGCTGTACTATATGAAACTTTAATCAAAGTTATGTAGAAGATATGCACTGGCTTCCTGACTGAAAACGTGTGTAAGTTGAGAACATGGGACCAGGTGAACCATACGGCATTATTTCATAAATTAAAACATATAAACCAAAAAAAAGCGAAAAAATCATGCTTGAGACATTATTTACAAACTTGAACAGGCGTTTTTGAGAATCTGGATTCAACTCATTAAATGGATAGTGGTTGAAGAAGGTCAACTAAATTCATATGGGGCCACAGTGGCTCCAGTGAGGCTGCTCCCAGCACAAACAGAGCACCCCTAAACTGAGGGACCCAAAAGTTGGAAATCCACAAGTCCTAAGAGAGTCCAAGACCAAAGAACAGTCCAAAATATTTTTAAGATGTTCAATCAAACAAGACAAACTAAAAGCTCCAGGGGTGATTCATCTTGGACAATGCAAGTATGATTATCTCATACCTGAAGGACCACTATGGAAATGGACAACCACTGTAGCGGTTGGCACTACTATAGTAATAGCCCAGATCTTCCAGGTCCTATGCCGAGCTGCTGCCCAACTTCTCGCTCAGCACTGCTGTCATTCACAGAATGCCTTGTATTTTTTCTTAATTCTCTGCTTGGACTTGATCACTTTTTGAACATCTTTTCAAAGGCTTCCTGTAAATGGCAACAGTGCCAAGAAAGCGATCCTGTGTGGTCAGTGTGCAGTGGGGCTGCCGATTGGTTGGGGACCTAGAAGATCGTAGCAATCACTGTAGTAGCTCCAACTACTACAGTGATTGTCAGTTTCTACAGCACTTCCTCAGGTATTAAATATACATAATTACATTGTGCCAAGCTCTACCAACATAAAATTATAGTTGGATTTAAGCTTTAGGTATCCAATGCATTTTGAGGTTACAAAGATTTTCCCCTTCTCCAGAGCTATAAAACATGAAATTGATAAACAAATAACTGTGGAGACATAAAATCAAATCAAATAAAAATACAAAAAAATTCAATCCTACGCATGTGAACAAAATTTTTCTGCTGCAACCCGACATAAAATACTCAAGTGTCTCAGTGCCCTCGAAGCCTGACAAGCCATAGGTAGGAATAGGCCATTGCCCTGTTGCCCTCAAAACACGACAACCCATAGGCTGGAAAAGGGTGATGCCTCTTTGCTCTCAAAACACGACAAGCAGTGAGATACAGTAACTGCCACACTCATCCTTCTATGGGCCCACTGAGATCTTCAGTAAGACTTGTCTAACAAATAGAGAGGGTAACAAGTATGCTTAACTCATCTTTCTCTTTTCTTCATTGAAAATCAACAGAATGGACCACTGGATGAAAAAACTATCCAACAAGTTAGAAAATCTGTGTATGATAAGCAGCATTTCCTACAGTGGCATTTCCTACAGTAATTATTATAATGATATCATTATTGTCAACTAGAGAAATGCTTCATAGCCTAGTCATTGCAAGCCATGCCCAAACTGGACTTGTACCACACAAGTACTTTGTCAATTTGAATGCCAAGGTTTCATCCAAAAAGCAGTGCACAATGCCACAGACAAAACTAAAAGTCACGAGGCCACAGCCCAATGACCAACCATCTCATGCAACAAGCTTCCATAACAAGCCCCTGTTTAGATATTCAATAAACATCACAGTAGAGGGCACTGAAAGAAAAAAGTTGCTTTACTCTTTGCATTATGTAATTTGAATTAGTGACAAAATCAGGAGGCTTCCCAATATCATAGACCTGGAAGCAGGTGTCCCCCTTTGCACCCCCTTCCCTAGCTCAGAACAATTTTCAGATGTCAGCTGAGTTTTCCCCAAAGCCCAATGCAGAAGATTTGACCTGAACAAGCCAAGGAGTCAGAGAGGAGATACAATTCCTATTCATCCATATAGCTAAAGACTGATTACAAAAATCAACACTCGGATTGCACAATCTCATCCTGGTCTTTAGCGCTCATATGTATTATTGTTGACCAATACTAAATCAGTGCTCTACCTTCTGATCTTTCCTTTTGCTGCTGATCACATTCCCAGTGTGCCAAAATTTTAATATAAACAGAATGACACCAACCATATACTACAAGCTGAAATGCCCCACTTTCTAGAGTACATTTCCATTCTTTTTCCAATGGATAATCCATTAAGAGGGTTAGCAACATCATGCTTCTAGTGTCAATAAATCACACTGACATAGACCACTTTATGGCTGCTTGCACTTGTTTATGGCTTGCATCAATAGTATTTTAAACATTTTATCAGTTTTAAGTAAAAAAAGGGGACAAATCTTTCCCCCTCTCATTTCAGAGTGTCCTTCTAGCCCACCTTTGCTCACATCAGAAGGGGTTCGCTACCCCTACAAGTCAACAGAAATGCAACATAAGCTTGGGAAAGTTTGATGCAGCCTTGGAGGGGGTCAAATGCAGCTCAGAAGAAGGAGGTCAAGTGCAGACCAAATGCAACTATCAATAAACTCCTGTCAATTAATGATCTTTTAAATGTCTCAAACTGATCCTAAATGTAAGCTCCTAAGAGCAAGCTGTTTTGTCGAGTAACGCAAGCCCTTGCTGCAACCTTCTATACATGCTGGAGTTAGCTCACTCACACTCCAACCCTCTATATATACTGGAGTTAGCTCATGCTTACTCAAACCCTCTATACAGTATATGCTGGAGTAGAATCACATTTATTTCAACTCTCTATATATGCTGGGGTCCAATTCCATATATGAAAATATATATATATATATATATATATATATATATATATATATATATATATATATATATATATATATATATATATATATATATGTATATATATACATACATACATACATACGCACACATATACGTTGTATATATCGTTATAGTGAGAAAGCTTACTCTTTCACCATTACTCCAACCTTTTACAAACCAGTCTTCCACTCTTCTCCAACCTCAAATGTATGCTGAAGTTAGCTCATTCTTCCATTCATATTTCAACCCTCTACTGTATAAATACTGGAGTCACCTCACTCTTCCAATCTTATTGCAAACCTCAATATAAACTGAAATAAGCTCTTTCAGTCCTCCCCCAAACCTGAAGTATCAGCCTTCCTCTAAACCATCTCGGGAGAATCTCAGGAGTCCTCTACTATTCAAATATGGTCTACATCTAGGAAGTCAGTGCATTTGGCCGTCTCCTTTTGTGACTTCCAACTGGTCAGTGAGGTCGCTCTTCACAGTATTGCTCGGTGATGCACAGGCCAAAGTGCTGTCTTTCTAGCCAAAGCCAGCATTTACATGACATTGCTCTCTAGATTGTGGGCATCCGGTCAGTATTTACATGAGAGTATTCCTTAGATTCTGGAACTCCAGTCAGTATTTACATGAGGGTGCTCCTTGGATTCTGGGGATGCACTCTTTATTTAGACAAGTGTGATCCGTGGATTCTGGGGTTCCAGTAACTATTTATATGAGGGTGCTCCCTGGATTCTGGGCATCCAGGTATTATTTACACAAGGGTGGTGATCCCTGGATTCTAGGGCACCAGTCATTATTTACATGAGGGTGCTCCCTGGATTCTGGGACTCCTATCATTATTTAAATGAGGGTGCTCCATGGATTCTGTAGCTCCAGTCAGTATTTACATGAGGGCAGTCCCTGGATTCTGGGACTCCAGTCATTATTTAAATGAGGGAACTCCCTGGATTCTGTAGATCCAGTCAGTATTTACATGAGGGCAGTCCCTGGATTCTGGGACTCCAGTCATTATTTAAATGAGGGAACTCCCTGGATTCTGTAGATCCAGTCAGTATTTACATGAGGGCAGTCCCTGGATTCTGGGGCTCCAGTCCGTATTTACATGAGGGCAGTCCCTGGATTCTGGGGCTCCAGTCAGTATTTACATTAGGGCAGTCCTGGATTCTGGGGCAGTCCCTGGATTCTGGGACTCCAGTCAGTATTTAAATGAGGGTGCTCCCTGGATTCTGTAGATCCAGTCAGTAATTACATGAGGGCAGTCCCTGGATTGTGGGGCTCCAGTCAGTATTTACATTAGGGCGCTCAGTGGATTCTGTGGCCCCTGCGACAATGAAGAAAAAAAATGTAAGTAGAGGCAGGCAGGTGCCTGCTTCTGCATACAAGCTGAAGATTGCTAACCCTAATTTCAAACTACTGGTTTGCTTTAACATAAAAGGTTACCTTATGTGAAATAGGTAATAATTAAATTTATATCTGTGCATTGAGACCTGCACAGAAATGTATATACTCCATATTAGCTGTCTATGTTTTCCAGGTCACTATTTTTCTTCTATGGGTTACTGGTCAGCCGTGTGTTCAGAAATGTCACTCACACCTATGCCATCTCTACCTTAAACATGTTCTTTTCTAAACATTTTCTGAAATTCTAACATCTTGCCCCGAGGCTGTTATGAAACCAAATTACATGGGTTTTGTAATTAACATTTCGGACCCTTAAACACCTTGCACCTTTTGTAAACACCTTCCCAGAATTCCATGTTACCTATTTTATCCAACATCTAAAATTTCTTATATATTTTTTAATTTATCCCAACATCTCTCATAGAGGGCCTATAACAAGAAAACAACCTTAAGCCACTCACATTATCGTATGCATTGAAAAGGAATTGCATTCATATTAGAACTTATAATATGGTACACAAGTACAGGGCTGATATAAACCTTGAGGTGCATAGAGAGTCATAGGTCTCCCTAGATCCAGACAAGGAAAATAAACTCTTACGTCTCTCACTGCATATCAATTTGCTTCTCAGAAAACCTACACCGATCTATACAGAAGAA